>NW_027526203.1:50489983-50619835 GCF_048455015.1 Haemaphysalis longicornis
CATCTGTCAAGAGATAAATTTGTGACCACTAAGGTAGGTGGATAATTCACCGCACAAAGCTCGCAATGCAGTTACTTTTCTTGATCTACTGAGGTCGTCCCAATATACGAATAAAGCACGACTGCAGGATGTCCCTACATAGAACAGGTGGCTTCAAGGTCGCGTACACAAAATAGGCAATTTCTGACCCCCATGGCTGCGGTCGACCTTCGAAATCCAAGAGAGCACATGGAGGCCCCTTCAGTAACCTAATGCGCGGAAGGTAACTTGAGGCCGCCTGCCATTTCATATTTGTTTGACCCGAGCTGGTCTGCACACAGCTTTTGTGTACTGACACAGCTGTTTATTGGAGACAAAACTTCCAACGCCGCTGCCTCCATACAAACTTTGCTGCTCTTTGAATGTGAAGAAAAAAAGAAAGCTGGCATACTCGGATGCAGGAGGCAGAGATTCACCAAAGCTGCTGCGAAGGAACTTTTATTGACCCTTGAAATACTCTCGGCTATGTAATGTTACAATAAGTTCATCAGAAGAAAGATGTGCTTGCCAATCAACGCGCAATGGTACACAAATTTCTTTTTCAAATTTCAAAAGCAACACATTCCTAAATGGTTCTATTCAAAGTCACTGCAAACTGCCACACAAAGTGGAAACACCGTGCAACAGAAGCTACCCTGCAGCCTACCTAGTCAGTGGGCACATTTGTCACCTAGTTCAGGAACGCGTGCAAATATAAGGTGCATTACGAAATTGAGATCAGAAAGTTGCCTTAAATTTGTGCAAATACGGTATATAAAATGGAATTATCTGCATAAAAATGTTGCGACAATATTACTCTAGAGCTACTTGCTTCAGCCGCAGAAAATTGAACCAGTCAACTAAATGGTTCAAGCTTCCCTCAGAAAGGATCCCCATTGTACATTCTCCCTACAGCAAAAAATCATTACTAGAAATTAAAGTGTGGCCTTTCTTATTTATCATGATTTTATGCAGCACATTCATAATTGCGGTCTCGTTCACAGACCAACAGTAACTTGGCGATGCTCAGGTGTCATTATATCAAGGGTCTGTTTGATTTGGCAGAAGTGGGCCATGGTAGTGATTTTCATTTCTTTTATATGCGTTTCTGCTTCAGTTTGAAGAACTGACAAGCGCTGAGGTCTTCGCAAGTTTTCGACACATTGTAAATCACCCATTGGTTCTAACTGAACGTAAGCGAACGTAACAAGAATTGGCCCAACAAATATTTGGAATCATTAGGTAGAGCAAAACACTGGACAGAGAGGGCAGAAACAAAACCTGGAAACATGCCAAAGCACTTGCCTTTCCAAGTGCCTCCTCTCGACGCAGGAACGTTTTTTTGCACATGACAGGAATTTCCATGACAGACAGTGCCTCCTCCAAATGTGAATGCCCAGACCCGATACTCGTGAACGCCCAGACATAGCATCGTTTATGCCAAGAGCTGCCTTCTCTGCGAGAGGGGTGGGCTCTGCAACAGGGTCGGTAGTGACTTTTGTAACCTCATGGCAACCGCTACACTGGAATTCAAACTCCGACCAAAGGCCAATCCTTCGTTCCTCTTCAAACTCAAAGTGTCCTCCACCAGGAAAAGGGCACCGGTGTTCGCCAAGCTCTTGAGCAGCCTTCATGAAGTGGCCCACAGACACAACTCTTCTTCCACACACGCCTCCATTCTGTGCTGTCGGGACACTGACGTCCCTCTCAAAGGAAAGCTCTGGCAAAAGCTCCTGAATTCCAAGGCCGTCCCAGTAGTCAGCCATAGCTTCATGACTTGACGCAGACTGAGGTGATCTGCAATCAGCCGTGATGGTTGCAGTGTTGGTGTTCATCAGAGGCACTGCTTTGTGCATATTTTCAGCACGTTTTCTGTAAAACACAATGTCTCTTTACTACATGTGCACCAGCAAAATGCATCGCAAGAAAAAACAAAATGTCAGGAAACATATAAATGTGCAAATACGCGCTAGTGATTTGCGCATAGTTCCTAAAAAGTGGGAGTCATAAACCATGTGACACTCCTGCACTTTCTAACTATTCGTGGGGTGCTTGCCTCTGGAGATGAGCAATTACAAAGGACATATTGTGAAAACACCTATAACTGCTCTTGTATACTGATAGCGTCTGCGTCAGGATGGTAGAAGAATATGCAGCTATTGACTCTTCCAGCCAGCTACAGAATGACACCAAGGCAATTGAACAAATTACATAACGAGAACTAGCAGGAGTTCGTACTGCCCACAGTTGGTTTGAGCGCATTTTTTAGTGGGTAAATATGTGGCAAGCTGTAATAATTCTACCACCTACATGTTGGTGTATCGTTTTTTTTTTGCTCATGTGTCCCAACATAACCCACAAAGAAGGGCCTCAAATTGACATAAAACCCCAGACGCAACCCCATAATTGGGCAGAAAACCTGTATCGCCTAGTTCCCAGATAAAGAAAGGAGGAGCTTATGGATAAGGTGAACAAAAGAGCACTACAAAAAAGGCATTGTCTAGCGTTCCGTCCAGACGGAACGATAAGAAATGCTAATGTTGCGGAACGGCAGCTGTCACTCAAGTTCTGTTCAGGAGGAACGCAACTCTCCGTGAGAGCAATCTGTTGATTTTTATCCAACCGAACACACCGCTTCCTCACACCGCCAGGGTCGTTGTTAATTAGTAATCACTATTTAGTAATTATAAATGGTCGGACTACCTCTAGCTAAGTACGGAAGGAACTCCAAGCTGCGACCCCAAGCCTGCTTGGCAACATGAACAGAAAACAGTCTTTCTTGATATTTATGCAAAGGCAAAACCGCTTGTTTTTTTAAGTTTGAAAGTTAAAGTTGATTCATCAAAAGTAAATGGTTACAAAAAATTTACAGACTAGCTTTGTGCAGCCATAGTCACTTATAATAATTACAGATTATCGGACGTAACCCTAGCGTTGGCTGCGTCGGCCTTGGCTTCAGTGAGCCGTAGCGGTTCAGCCGGTTGGGTAAAACCAAAATCGACTGCTCTAGCCAACTGAGTTGTAAGGCGGGCGTGAAGTACAGTTATTACAAAAGTTCTAAATGCGGCAAAAAAAACAGAGCTCGACAAGATTTCAACACCCAACTACAACGTCCGTAAGCAGAGGCGTAAGTACGACTATTTCACAACGCGTAGCTTTTACGGGTACGGCAGGAGCGAGTACGGCTATTTCACGACGCCTAGATGTTACGGCTACGGCAGCGACGACGGAGAGATTTCAGGGCACGCCGGGGCGCGCGCCAGCGAGCGAGCCCGGTTAGTTCACGACGGGTAGGGGGGGGGGGATTTCACGACGCCAGCGAGACGCCAGCCATATATGGCTACCTTCTGCATTTTTACGGCCAGGCATTGGTGGCCGGGCCACATGCAATGGGAAGGGGCCGCGAATAAAAGTGCAAACGGTGGCAGCAAGCGGTGGCTAGGCTCCGAATAACAAACCACCCAGAGCTTTTAGCATTGAAAGGTAAAACTAGCAGCCCCACGCCGGTCAAAATCGTGGTAAGAACTAAGCGCGCTTTTTCACATCCCCAACACATGCGAACCCTCATGCGGACCCTCATATTCCGCCAGAACACAACAAAGGCTGAACAGAAATAACACTCGCTGCGCGTTAGCGTGAGATTGCGTGCAATGAACACAAAAAGAAAATCCTTACTTGCATGAGGAAGCTGCGGCCGCTCTCACTTGCGCTCGGCAACTTTGTGATGCATTTTTACGCCTTATCAAACGTTTTGGCGTTTTACGGGTTTTACCCATCGCAGATCACAAAACGTCACACCGCTGTACTCCACCGGACAACGGCGGTGCAGAATGCCCAGAGATACCGAGCAAATTTGCTACCACCGAAGTTCGCACAGACCGCACGGCGTGGCGACAAAAACTGAACGAGTATCGGCAGTATCGGCACCACGACAAAGAAGAGGCGAAAAGTCTGGGGAGCCTGAATGTACCGCCTTTAGGCTCCCTCGAATCGTGCGTTTGGCCGCGCCATCGGTAGCAGAAAGCTGAAACGTAACAAAGTAGCTTTACAGTTTCGACACTGGATGGCGCCACATAAAACTTCAACGCTGTTATGGCTGTAAAATCGTCGCTACAGGAATAAAAAAAGGTTAATTGTACATTTACTTGGTAATGTTATAAAGATATGACATCGACGTATATTCCATGTAACGCACTTTTAGGAGTTCCGTGTGTGTACGTAAATAGGCGCGTTTGAGCGCTTCGGCCGGCGTGATAAAAATCAGCCAAATTCAGTAACAGTTTATACGTGTTCTATTTACCACAGCGCCAAAATTGAACGTAAATATCTAAAGGAGGTCTTCAAGTTTGATGTGTGAAAATATTGAAACTTCGTCTTCAGCAGCAACACAGAAAAGTTGCACCAGAAAACCCATGTGTACGTGTAAACTGCCATATGTAGACCAAAATAACTTTAAAACCGCTGAACGAAATTCAGCGAAATTTCGGCAGTATACCAATACATATGCTGGCAACGCGCACACGAAAACACATTGCTCTGCATTAATCCATGTAAAAGTTTAGCGCAAGTGAAGTTGCGCTATATTAGCTATTTTCAAACGGCCGTATAACAAAATCTATTCGCTGAAACGGAAATTCCCAACGTAAATATCTGCATAGACATCTATTCTATGCACATACCAAACTACATGTAATTACGTCGCATAGTTTTCTCAAATTCTTGCACCACCCGAAGCAAAAAAAGCAAAAATACAATTTTTCTCTCTTGCACATTGGCTTCTCCTTCTAAAGCCAAATTAGCTGGAATAGACCGGTAAGCGAGTTCGGAATCTAGAAGACTTCTGCTTTCTAATGATACATTAGCCATGAATGTGGTGCCAACTGGGGCGCAACAGCGCCTACGCAAACATCGTCCATAACCGGCAGCGCGGGCCGATCGAGTGGGACCGCCACCTTAAGGGCGTGGGTAGAGTTTGCTGTCTTTAAGTCTGTTGGATGTCTTACCGATAGTTACATTCTTTAATTTGATAGTTGAAGTATTGCACGTATTGAAAAAAAGGCCGTGTTTTCTTTATAATTGCTACTGTTATATATTTAGCATTGGATATTGCTTTTTTACAGGAGTTACTCGGCAGAACCATTCATTGCGTGCCCGAAGGCTAAGCGAGAAGGTCTTCCGTATTAGCATGCATGCGCCTGAAATGATGCCACACTTACCATGTGCTCGCCGGTGAGCTGCACGGTGTATTTACCTACTTCCAACTACTCCACAAGGAAACCGTTCCTGGGATGGACGGATTAAGAATATTCAAAAGCCATCAAGTACATGCTCTTTCTAAAGATTTATGTCAAAATCCCTGGGTCTCGATAAAACTTTAGTGTTTTTGTGGTTGTTTTAGAGGGTGTGATTTTAGGAATCAACAGATGATGATGAAATACGACGTAATGTCGGTAGGCCTCTGCGAGACTTTGCTGGTGAGAGCTAACCAACTAAAACAGCTCCCTGGATCCTAATGAGCTGCAACTTCCGAAGCCCGAACGATGCGCAGTCCCCACGTTGAATCATAGCGGCCACAAAGTTAGCCTTGAAGGACAAGGCAGAACAAGCCTTGCAGAATCTTCGGTATTAACGTGGGTATGATTTAGTTATGAGCTCGTGTAAGGCAAGTGGGTGACCCCTATGAGCCAGCTTCACCCCCTTTCGGAATTTCCGCCGTTTCCCAGCGGGAACCTCGTGGAGGTTGGGGCCACCCTGGAGGGCCAGTTCTACCAATCTCCATAACTCGGCACTAGCGCTCCCCAGAAGCAGGGTTACAGGGGCACGCCAGCTCCCCCAGCGAAATGGATCAGCACCCTTTAGGCCCCCGCATGGGTTACAGAGGTGTGCAGCCTCCGGCCCGTGTCCCACTCAAAAAAAAAAACTCGATGAGACACCCAGGTGTGTACCGTCGAGTGACGTAGTTACAGGCAACTTTGACACCCCGGCCTCCTCCCACGCTGGATTACAGGAGCGCGTTACTGCTCCCGGCAATTGGGTAAATCTGTTCCTTATCCCTGCTTTCGCGCGGATTAACGGTCACTCGTCGCTCGCCCCCCCCCCCCCCCAGACGTAGGGTTACAGGGGAATACCACCTCCCCCGGAAGTAAGGGCACCAACCCGGTGCAATCAGCCCCGCATGGTTGCAGGGGTCTGCAGGTGCCCCCGGCGGATAGTCTCCAAAGAGACTTGACGGGCTGTAGCCGCGAACGGCACCAATCCGGTGCAATCAGCCCCGCATGGTTACAGGGGTGTGCAGGTGCCCCCGGCCGATAATCTCCAAGGAGACTTGACGGGCTGTAGCCGCGAACGGCACCAACCCGGTGCAATCAGACCCGTATGGTTACAGGGGTGTGCAGGTGCCCCCGGCCGATAGTCCCCGAGGAGACTTGACGGGTTGGAGCCGCGAACGACGTAGTGACAAGAGAGTCATAGTTACTCCCGCTTTGCAATCTGAGAGTATTGTTTCTTGTTCCAAAGCGCCTTACACGAGCTCATAACTAAATCGTACCCACGTTAATACCGAAGATTCTACAAGGCTTGTTCTGCCTCGTCCTTCAAGGCTAATTTTGTGGCCGGTATGATTCAACGTGGGGACTGCGCATCGTTCGGGCTTCGGAAGTTGTAGCTCATTAGGATCCAGGGAGCTGTTTTATTTGGTTAGCTCTCACCAGCAAAGTCTCGCAGAGGCCTACCGACATTACGTCGTATTTCGTCATCATCTGTTGGTTCCTAAAATCACACCCTCTAAAACAACAACAAAAACGCTAAAGTTTTATGGAGACCCAGGGATTTTGACATAAATCTTTAGAAAGAGCATGTACTTGATAGCTTTTGAATATTCTGAATCCGTCCATCCCGGGAACGGTTACCTTGTGGAGTAGTTGGAAGTAGGTAAATACATTGTGCAGCTCACCGGTGAGCACATGGTAAGTGTGGCCAATGCTGAATATATAACAGTAGCAATTATAAAGAAAACACGGCCTTTTTTTCAATACGTGCAGTACTTCAACTATCAAATTAAAGAATGTAACTATCGGTAAGACATCCAACAGACTTAAAGACAGCAAACTCTACCCACGTCCTTAAGAAAATTTCGTATTCCTTCCTTCATTTAAACGTATCTTGCTCATTTTTCCAGGAGCTGTCTTTCGGAACATTACCTCGATTCCGTGAATAAATGTTTTCGGAACTTCCAGAAATATTTGTGCTCCTCAAAGAAGAGATAGATTATGATGACGATGATGATGCCCTCGATGTGTCGGCACGTACCCACGAGGTGGGAATGACCAGGGGTAAATCCCCAACAAAGCAATTGCAGTAAGCCTGCATATAGGATCACGAAGAAACTTCGAAGTGAGCTTATAATAAAGTTTTGTAAAACACAGCAGTTACAAGGAGTCAGTATGTTACAGATGGGACTGGAGACTGCGCTACGGAGCACTCCCTGATTTAAGGGTCATAAATAGTACTGAACGCTACCAACTCTCGAAATGCAGGGAATTTATGTCGGCACTTCACTTAATTTGGCATCAAACCACAAAATGTTCTCCCAGTAAATATAGGCAGGAATATTACTACAGGCTGCCGCGTTCGTAGCGTGCTTGTGTCGGTTTTCTGCAACGCGCACCAGCGTGGCCCCCACGTGACCGCCACCACCATCATCATCATCCGCTCCGGTGTTCTGGCAGGGTGCGGCAGCTAGGAAGACCGCCTCCGTGCTCATCAACCCGGTTTCTTGTGAGTACAAGCTTGCTAATTTTCGATTATTTTGCTTCGAAAGACATGAAGAGTACTTGGCCTGTTACACCCTCCCGGTATTTCTGTTTGAGTAAGTGTGGAGGGAATACGCCGTCTTTACGTGGACAACGCTCAGAATCAAGGCCACGACTCATAGGCCAGCGTATGCTTCGCGTGTGTGCAACCATGTTCTTCGCTGCGCTAGCATTTGACGATTTTTCGCGAGTGATTTGTTGCTCTTGAGAGTGTGACCGTGACTGACTTATGAAGCTGCTGTTTTAACGGGAAAGTTCGTTGGCCGAACGTTATTAGGGCGCATTCTTTGCGGCCGTCTCTGGGCTGCCCCGCGTTTTCGGCGTAACCGAGTGAACGATTGCGAGTGAAAGAAAAAGCGAACGATGAAAGAAAGCAAAAGAGGAGAGTGTCGCGAAATTGGAGGGAGGGCGGTTGGCCGTGGCGGCGCGAGCCAGCGCTCTCCGAAAGTGTGCGGTGGGGAAGGGGGGGGGGAAGTATACTGTGCCTGCACGTGGTAGAGTTCCTGTGTATAGCTCCCGCAGGGAGCTGGTATATAGAGGAACTCTAGCACGAGGCGCTCGACGGCGCGACCCTTGGCGAAAACTGGAGGGGCGCGTGCGCGTCCATTCGAGGTCCCTTCCTGAGACTTACTTCGCAGCGCCGACGGTGAGGCTCATCATCGCTGCCGTCGAGAGAACCGAGGAGTGAGTGCTGCCTGAGCGCACTGCTGCTGCGCCCAAATATCGCATTAGAGAGTATCGTAATCTCCAGAAAATGTTTACAGACGATAGTCTTTCTTGAGGTACTTATACGCAGAATTTCTGGTCTCTCTGTATGTCTATCTGTCGGTATGTGACTCGATTCGGCCACCCCGCCAAAGTGAAACGAAGTCTGCGCAGTAGCCTTATATACTCAGAGCCAAATCTAAACGCCGAAGTCCGGTTTAATGTTTATACTTTTCAACATTTTTTAACAAAGAACAAGACATTATGCAAATATAAGATGTAAAATTAATACCCTAGGGATATTTGCTGTGTTACTTTATTTAAAAAAATCATAGATGCTTGATTTTTCCGAAGGGAAATACTACATCCACTGTAGAAAAAAAATTCGCACTGTCGCCCGCGCAACTATAGCTTCTGGCGGGATTTTAAGAAATCAAGCGGCAACAGTTACGAAAGGTTTCACTAGATAGATTCCACCTTCTGCTTCGAACGAAAGTGGACTGGAGCAATGCGGTTGTATAAAGGTTGAATTAGGGCGTTTCAATTCACGTGCGTCTCCGCCGTACGGCAGCGCTGGCATCGAGCAACCCGGCCTGTAGAAGTGAAACGCGGCAAATTAATATTGACTTGAGCAAACCTTTAGGGTTTGCTCAAGTGAGCAAAAGTGACCAACTTGAGCAAACCTTTGGAGGAGCGCGACGCAAGAGTAACAACATGACAGGTGAGCTGGAAAGCAAAGGGGGGTGTTTACTTGGCAAATGTCGGCAAAGACAATTGTCTTTAGTCGGGATTTGAAACGAAAGGAGCAGATACGCGGCCAATTTTTAGGTTGCGTGAATGCTGGCCTCGAACCAAGCGCTTGTGCGCTGCCCCCGCACACCGCGTCTCATCACGGCATCGCCTCCAGCATTAGAGTTCCGACAGGGTGATCAAAATTAGGTCGACAGTTTTTTTTAATTGGGCGCTTAGATTTCCGTAAAGTCACCTCTTCAGTGAGGTTATGCGCCCTGGGAGACCCATAATTAGGTGTTAAGTATTGATGTCGATGGCTTAATTTACTAAAATTGAATATTTAACGTTCTAGTGGCTGCAGTAAGCAGGCGTGTTTGTATTCAAAAGTTAGACGCAATTGTATTTCTAAGCAGTTTCGTTTGGCACAATTCTTCTTTCGCATCAATACTCCAAGATATCTAACTGCGAAGTTTAATTGCCGTTCGCGTGATTACGCATGAAATATCGAAGACCGGCGCAAAGCTCCTCCCTTTTGTGACGTACCTGCTCTGTAGGGTGTTTAGTTCGACAACCTGGTGGAGACATAGGCAAAAGTGATAACTGGCACCCTTTCAGTCTTGGCTGGCGTTATCGCAACCTGGAGTGCTCGGAACCGCTCTCGAAGCCCAGCACAAAAGGGGGGAGCTTTGCGCCGGCCTTCGCTACATAGCATGCGTAATCATGCGAACGGCGAATAAACTTCGCAGTTCGATATCTCGGAGTACAAATGCGCTAGAAGAATTCTGGCAAATGAGAATGCTTAGAAACACGATTGCGTCGAACTTTTCACTACAAACATGCCTGCTTACTGCAGCTCCTAAAAAGGTAATTATTGAACTTCAGTTAGTTAAGCCACCGACATCAATAATTGCCTCATAATTATGTGTCTCCCTGGGCGCATCACTTCGCTGTAGAGGTGGCCTTCCCGTAAATCTAAGCGCCAAATTTAAAAAAAAAACTGTCCACCTAATTTTGATCACCCTGTATATCTTCCCTAGGGGAGCAGAGGTGCGCGTCCACTCACGATCTTGAGATCTAAAGCTGTGCGGGACAGCCGCCCGTCACGCCTGTAGGAGCCGCTGCCAAGATAATGGCCGTGGCGGGGCGGAGTAGGCGCATGCGTGTGCAAGCATCTGCGGTGCCGGCGAGGCTGCGGGGATCATAGAGTTTCATACTAATATATACTAGAGGGAAATCACGCGCCACTGTCTAGGGGAGCCGCGCTTCGGCGAGCGTTCCGTCATGTAGCAGACAGGCACGTTCCACTACTCCTTGGCATGGCTTATGAACAGGCTGAAAAGTTGGATCTGGCTGCAAAAAAGCAACAATATTACTGTGGAAGGTTCTTCAAATTTGTTTTGTTGTTATAAAATTAAACCTCCAAAAAGATTAATTTGTCACTGATTATGTAGAAGCTTGATGCACGATGAACAAAAAAAAATGTTACCCTTTTTTGGTGATTTTGGCTTCGAGACAAGAAAGAAGCCATGGCAAGCTAAACCAAGTAGGCGAGGAACGTCGCTAGCGGCAATGGCGCCGCCCACGGCGGCCTGCGAGAGCAGTGACAGATTTACCCTGTATATAATAGTATGAAACTGTATGGCGGGGATAGTCGACTGCTTTTCAGCTGAGCGGCTTCCGCCACCGCAACCACCGCCGGTCACTTGAGCAGGACTGACGGAAACGGGGTCTTGCACGCAGCACTAAACGCGGGCTTTGCTGCCGAAAGGTGGAACCCGCGGCATGTGGCAATAAGGCGATATACAGGAACTCTATCCAGCATAAATGAGTAGCGCCATCCAGCGGCATCCAGCTAGGGAGGACTCGCCTACGTTAGACTTTCCGCACATTTGAAAATGCTGACTTTAGCCAAAATGAGCGTTCCGGGTTTTTTTGACGCAGAGAAAGCATGCAGAGGGTCATAATATAAGTGTGTATGCACGCAGCACTGTACCAGGTTCACAGAATCATCTGGCCGAGTATTGCACCATGTATTGCACCGAAACCCAAACGAACTTTTTGGCGTTGGGGATCGCCACGTGATTTTTCGGCTAGGTTCCCACCCCATTGTTTCTAGATTTCTTTTTGTTCTTCGACGTTGTAACGTAACACTACAAGAAACTTCCATGTAATATTTGTAAACTTGGAAAAAGATTGTTAAAATATTTGCCACACAATTTCAGCCACTCCCGGTGTAAGTTGTGCGATCTAGCCACTGGCGGCGACACCTTACTTGGCGTCTTCGCTATTTTCTACCTTATTTCAGAAAAGTTGCGCGTGAGAGTGGTATATTTGTGTTCTCAGCGAGGTAATCTACCGACCTAAAGCAGGCGTCTGGATTAACCTGCTGCCCGCGGGCCGCGTGCGTCCCGCGCATCAGTATTGTGCGGCCCGACGCCAGAACGCCCACCCCCCCTCCAGCTTCCCCTGGTCACCTCTTACCTGGCAGGGCCAGCATGGCAGTTTTGACCTTCCAGTTTCTATTCCATGATTTCTATTCGAGTTTCGTGATTTCTATTCCTGATCTGCCCATTGTTTTCAACCAACCGATTTTTGCTTTTTGAGTGCAACGGCACCCCTCTCCCCTCCCGATTTAGGGTGCGGCCCCCACCGTGTCGGATGCATGCAACTGGACTCGTCACCTCAAAAGGTTGCCAACCCCTGATCTAAAGCAACTTGTATTTCACACGCGAAAATGAGAAGGCTAGCAGGTGGAAAGGATGAGGTCGATAGTGATTAAAGGTAGAAAGCATAGAAACATAAAAGGAACAAAAACAAGGGGAAAAGAGAAAAAAGGTCCGGAAGAATATGGCGAAGAAGTAGTAGCCGAATCGGGAAGTACGCATTGATGATGGGGTAACTGGGGTTGTGGACGGTTCTGTAAGGTTTCCGGTGTTCACAAGCCGATTATCGCTAGCGTCATTTTAACTCGGAACTTCAGTTCCAGTACACACGATAAGTGATGCGCTACTTGATGGTGGGCTACGCAGGTGGAACCGTACTTGTTGATCGGCTCAGATAGACAAGCAAAGAACATTTCGCGTACGCAACCCCATTTCAATTCGCCACTCCTCTTCCCCAGGGAGCTGCAAGGTTCTCTGTCGCTGCTAAGCACCAGGCTACGAGTGAAATGTTCCGATTTACCAAAAAAGAGCCCTTATCAGGTTAATGTTTTATGCGGGTTTTAAATTACAGCGATCAGTGCAGCTTCGCGCATTACACGGCGTTTCCCAAAAGTGCTAGGAAAGCATGCACGTCTCCGATCAGAAGCAATCAGTGTTGCATTCCTCCCTGATATGGGGATTATGCGAGTCAAGTTTTTAGCAGCATACGTTCGGAGCTGCGTATACAGGGTGATTAAAGTTAAGTCGACAGGTATTTTTTTTTAATTCGGCGCTGTAATTTACGTGAAGATCACCTCTACATTGAAGTCAAGCGCCAAGGGGGACACCAAATGAGGTGGTGTCGGTGGCTTAATTAATTAAAATAAATAATTACTTTTAAGTGGCTGCAGTAAGTAGGCATGTTTGTATTGAGAAGTTGGACACAATCGTGTTCCAACGCCATTGCATTAAGCAGAATTCTTCTAGCGCATCGGTAGCCAGAGATATCGAACAGCGAAGTTTAATTGCTGTTCAATGATTACGCATGCAAGACAAGGGAGACCGTCGCGAAGCTCCTCCCTTTTGTGGCGTTCCTGCTGTGTGCGGTGTTTTGTTTGACAACGGGGTGGAGGCATAGGAAACAGTGATGACTGGCACCCATTCAGACTTGGCTGGCGTTATCGCACTCTGCACTACTCGGAACCGCTATCGAAACACAGAACTAGAGGGAGGAACTTGGCGACGGTCTTCCCTGTCTTGCATGCGTAATCATGCGAACGGCAATTAAACTTCGCAGTTCGATATCTCGGTGTACCGATGAGGTAGAAGAATTTTGCCAAATGAAACTGCTTCGAAACACTATTGCATCCAACTTTTCAATACAAACATGCCTGCTTACTGCAGCTACTAAAACGTTAATTATTCCATGTTGGTTAATTAAGCCACCGACATCAAGAATTACCACCTCATTCTGTGTCCCCCTGGGCACATAACCTCACTGTAGATGTGATGTTCACGTAATTCTAAGTTCCTAAGTTAAAAAAAAACCTGTCGACTTGACTTTGATCACCCTGTATATCCCGCATTCTGCCAAAGCACATTAAAACAGTGCCTAGCTTCACGTGATCCAGCAGATCGCATTGCCCGGCATACTTTTGGTGATACGCTAAAGTATGGAAACTAAATATTTCTAAATACCAACGAATTCGCTTGCGTACGAGATTTATACGAACCCTCGCTATAAGAGTTATTGCGTGATTACTGCACTCGACTGTAATCTGAGCTTTTCAAAGTAAGCTTTCCGAACGCAACATAAATCAGCAGTATACATCGTAAATATGAATGAAACGATTTGCTTTCCTTTGGGAGAAAGCGTTTGGTTCCACAACACACGACAGTGTTCGGCTGTATAACATTTTCGTGTTTTTTGATCAGCAAGCTGGAACAAGTGGTCGTCTTGTGCCACGCGGGACGTGTTATTTGCTGGTAAAAGTTGTGTGCGGCACTTGTTCCTACAAATGTAGCGTGACTACAGGACGCATTACGTAGCTTTCAGTTCACCACCTGCAACACAACATTTACTTGCGTCTGTTTGATGCGCCAGAAACGCCACAGAAGGCTTGACAGCAATCGTTTATCTAGCAGATGGTAAGGTTTGTAAACAAGGATCGGCTAAAAAAATAACTTACACCATCTTCCCGTGGAGAACCCTGATAAGCATGCGAAGCATCATGGGGTTTCCGTGTGGTTCCATTGTGTTGCCGTTCGGTTGAGTGATCTGGTGTTTAGTAGCGCCAGAGGGAATTCCGCGTCCGGGTCCACACCGGTGGCAAAGGCACGCAAGTACTGTTGTGTGACGGTGAGTAGGCGGTGGTTCTTGAGGCGCCGAACATCGTCCATCATATTCTTGTAGATGTTGTCGTCTCTGTTGTAGACTCGGTAGTCTCCGTCAGCGTGGGTGAGGTAAAGGTTGTTGACGCTGGTGCACCGGCTGAGAGCAACGTACACGCCCTCCTCTTCGCAGCTTTGACTTCTCCTTCTTGTTCTTCAGCGGTTTCCCTACGGGAAGATTACGACGGTAGTTGAACGCGAAGCTATGTCGTGATGGATTAGCAACATACACGTCCTCCTCTAAGCAGCTTTGTCTTCTTCTCCTTCTTCTTCAGCGGTTCCCCTACGGGAAGATGACGACGGTGGTTGAACGCGAAGCTATCTCGCGATGGATTCTTTGGTTGGCCAATTCCTAGGGACATCCTGCCACAATCATCATCAGAGGCGCTGCGAACGGGGCACGGACAAGTGAAATCCCCCAGAGCAAGAGATGCTCCGCATCTAAAATGGATGACCAACTTTTCGTGAATGAAATTTTAGTTTTTTTAAAGTTATCAGTGCTTTTTTGTTTTATGATCACTGACTTATTTCGAAACAAATTACATATTTTGGACAGCATTTTGTGGATAACTCGGATGTCCTTCTAATTACTAGTGTGAAATAAACACCAATTTTAACGCCCTAGAGTTAGGAAGGCCGTGATACCGGGTAAAATAAACGGACGGCGTTAGTTAGTACGTTTGTAGATTTAACCCGAAAAAAGCCGAATTTCGGAATGGTTAAAAAAACGTTTTCTCCTGGATTGTCAGTTAAAAAAACAGCCCCCAGTTTTTACCCTCCGTATTAAAAAATATATATAAAACTCGAAAATCAACAACCCAACTATATCCTATGTACTAAAAATATGCAGGTTGCCAGACATGGGCAGATTCAAGTTCAAAAGATCGCAAGCGCTTCCTACCATTCCAGAGGATACCCGCAAGGTCACTGATGCACAAATCTCCCAGACGCCAGTAGGCAGTTTTGAGCCCGCCCTGAGCTCATCGATGCTTTCCCGGGAAGAAAGCAGCACGTCCTACAACGAGCATCCTGTGCCGGCATCTAGTGCTTTGATTGGCCAGTCCTCTACGCAAGCCGACCGTGATAGCGTTACTTCGGACTGCAGCTGGGATTGGGAGTGTTCTTCGGAAGAGGATGACCTTGACCTGAGACGCATCTGCCGGTCTCAAGAGGACCTCAGCACCCAGGGCTCGTCAGGCGAAGCTTGGGAGCTGCCCCTTTACGGAACAACCGCATTGCCTCAATCGTCGCAGCCATCTTCTGATCCACATGGCGATAAATTGATAGATGCTCCAGGCGGGATTACAGTTCCAAGTCCCGAAGAAAGTGTGTCACGGTGGTTGTACGAGAACTGCCAAGGCCATGTTTCTAGGGATGGCCTGCTGTGGCGAGGCCCAAGCAGCTACGTCTGGCTCTGTGAGCAGCGAGCCAAGGTAATGAGCTTCGTCAAATTCTGGGAACTTCGTACGGTCAAATGAGATCTGAGGTCCTAACGAATTCATAACGAGTATCTTCGAGAGGCTTGTCACGGTTTTGGCGAACACCGCCTGTTTTTCTTTCATACCTGGAATCTTCACTGCGAAGGCTGAGTATAGTGGAACTAATGTGATTTGCTCGCCGCTGCAGACACATTTTTTTCTGTCTGCACCGGTATTGCTGAGGACTTAGTTACATAGCTATCGATTGTTTTTATTGATGCAGGGTAAACGAAGCCGTCGAATACCTGTGATATTCCATATGTCACGTTCATGGGCACCGACGAAGTGTCTGCCCTTCAAAGATGGAGGGAAGGAAATAAATCTTTGTAGCGAGCATCTTAGTTATTTAAAAAACGCTGACCAGCAACCTTTGCCTCGAGTATTTTCCGGTCCTATGTTGTAAGGGGGGAACAGGCGCATTGCCCATGTTCTAAATGCGGTTCAAATGTTGAAAAAGGTGTTCCATGGGTCTTAAAGTGTGGAATCCGACTTACTGTCGCTAGGTGTTATATTGAACGCCTAATTCCGTGATCGAAGAAGATGGCGTATTTGGCACCGGACCAAATGAGCTTACAGCAGATTCATGTAACGTAATGTCCAGTGGCTAATGAATGGCGGGTTCTTATTGCCACGATAATGGCGGCTTTTTGTTCGGTGAACTAATTATTTAGAAACAATGATGGGCGCCCCGACTTCTAAAGTGGCTTAAGTGATCCCGTACAAAAACGTGGGCATATTAAAGCCGAGTATATGTTATGAAGACGAGCATCCGGAAAGGATGCAAAAAGGCAGTGTCATCGGGCTATGCTTTTGGCATGAAATTCCCTTCAATGCGCTCAAAGCGGGAAGGCCCAAAGGGGCAAGCAAGGGGAAAATCGAAGCTGAAGCATTACAGCCGCAAGAATCGCAGTGATCGCCCTTTGAGGTGCTATACTTAAGCGTAAGTCCCCGCCGCCGGCCACTGTGACCATTGTGCCCTTAATATACTCGTGCCAATATTTAAGCCTATAACTTTTCCTGCAGGGCAACAATGAAGGCTCCGGAACCATTCAGTTTCGCTACTGCTATCCGGATGACTACCCTCCGGACGTGGCGTTCAAGTCCTCCAAGCACCCCAGGCCGCGGAAAGACAGTCGTCCACTCGACGTGCCCCGCAGGGTGGACTTTCCAGCCCAGGCGCCCTCTGGAAGCCAACCAGAAGCCGCGCATCGAACGGTTCAGCCAGTCCTTCTGGATCAAGTGGATGCCACCTCCAATATCTCGCTCCCACCAGAGATTCAGCGGGGGGCAGGAACACGCGACTCCTCGGCTTCCCCGTCGGCTTCACAGCTTCTGGGAGACAGTACGCATGAAATTTCTTCCAAGTCGACTCCGGCCACGGCGATGGCTGCAACGGTTGGTTCAACAGTGGCCGAATGACAACAACCCGGACGCGCTGCCACAATATAAGCTGGCACTGCGACGACCCAGACCACGGGCTCCGCTGTCCGATACTCCGCCAGGTTGCAGTCTTCCTCGCAGATGCCAAACACCAGCCGCACTCGATCTCCAGCCAGTGTGTAGGGGCGTCAGTGGGCCGCGTGGGCACGCACTTTTATAGTGCCTTCATTTTTTTTAATGCTCAAGAAGGCTGGCCTCCGCGGCATATACATCAAACTCAGACTCAAACCGCTTAAGACCTTCTACGTATAAGAAGGTGCAACGCAATCCACGCCGTTCTTCAGCTCTCCGCTGCGTTTAGGATCCAATGGTTTTTCTCCTCACCATATTTTCTTGTCACACATGCACGCCAGGAACCCCTTCCAGCTGATGAATTGTGCGGTGTTAGGAGTTTTGTTTCGCAAGAGGGATGGTTGTACTGCAGGCTAATTTTACAGATAACTTGGCTGGCCCTCTATAGGGATGGCTTGGGGTTCAAGAAACGTTTTTGTGTTGGTTTTAAATATCAGTTCCCACTTTACCCAGCTATTGTTGGTTTGGCTTCTCCGAAGAAAATAATTGTGTCGTGTTTAGACATAAAAATAAAGCGTGAAACAAAGGGCAGCCCAAAGCAGAGGGGTTTGTAGTCAAACAAGCCTTGTTACGAGACTAAACGTTGTGGTGGTAGCAGGGTTAACTAAACTTAACCGCGCCTTATGCTACCTTACTGTGAAACAAACTCTTCGTATTGTTAGGAAAAGCATGAAAACTTCTATATAATGACCAACATTGGTGAACTCAGGATTTAATTTTTGTGGTGGTTGACAAGGCAGAGGGGTGGCCCTCCAAATAGGGAAAGTGAAAGCAAGAACTGAGAAAGTACAGACACAACACAAGAAAAAATAAAGCCAAAGCAAGAAATTTACAGAAATTAAAAATACACATACTACTTGTACTCGGCATAAATCCACTACTGTTTCGTTCATTTTCCCGCACTTGATTTGCAAAACGCATCATTTTCGTGGCAATATTATACATATAACCCGCATGTGGCTGGTGCATAGCTTAAGCATACAAGATTTATCGGTAGTAAATATTTGTTGACAGGTAGAGTTATTTTCGTTTTCGTGGGCACACTACCCCTAAAGGCACCCTTTTCATGACAAGTCCCCCTAGCGGGTACGCGCCGCGAAGAAATGAAGAAACAACGACAGCAACTCTTCATCCTCGGCTAGTAGCGTGCGAAGATTTCACAGTGGCTTTTTTTGTCTCAAATAAAGTTTATTCATCATTAAAAAGACAGCGCAGTGGTACCGCACTGGGCTCGTACTGTGGAGAAATCTGAGTTCAAATCCGATGACAAGGGTGTTTTTCGTTCACTCCATACTCCAGCGCCCATTTTTGTGACCGGACTAACAACATTTTTTTAGCACAATGGAGCACTTAGGGCTTTCGCCTTAACATTTTTCGAGCACTCATAACCACATCGTGACCATGTGACCAAATCTGTATAATTCGGCAGTGAAGAGCCTGAATATAAAATTCTTGTATATGTTCACCCCACACGCGGCAAAATATATATTTTCAAAAAAACGCGCCAAGAAAAAGTAACGACACGTTTATTAATACGAGAAATTTCCAAGCGCGGCCGTAGAAGAAATATACATGAAACAGCAAAATTAAGCGCCACCAAAGCATGATAACTTGTAAGAAAGTACAAAGTGAATGACGTAAATCCCGAAAAAAAAAACGCAGACGAGGAATGTTTTCCCGTAAGAGCCAAACTCCTCCTCCAGCCCATCCGTGGCGACCTGCAATGGGCAGTCCCCGAGAAGGATGGGTGGTTTGTCCTCGTGGCGCTCTGCCATCTACTGGCGGTGACCTGCTCGAGGGCGAACAGCTTCAGCTTTGGCAACGGCAGAACTTCACCGTCGCCATCCTCGTCAAAGTTGCGGTCCTCCATCCTTCACAGGGCAGTCAACGAGACCTTAAATTTCTTTGGCGTGGCTGAGGCTGCTGTTATGGGAATCGATCGTCTTCAAAGTCTTATGGGAATCGATAGCCTTCAAAGAAGAATCGTTGGTGGTGCTCAGGTTCGTTACAAGTCAGGGAAGCCTGTGGGGATGGCAATCCGGACATGTTCAAATACAAGTTTAATTTTCTAAGGCTGCGTCGCAGAACGGTGAGTATCATTTCACGCGGGCGGGAAAGATAGAACGATTAGTTGCGTTAAAATTTTGTCAGCATACGCTGGTCTATCCGGGATATATCATTAGATGGGTCAGTAAGCACGAGATTTTGCCGCAAGCGTGCTGCCGTTATCGATGTCAGATTAGGGCACACATGCACCACAGGGCCGCCTTAAACGAAGACAGCTACAGAATCCGCCGTGTCCTTGAGGGCAATGCCTGTATGCCAACAACTTATACAACACGCACACTTCCAACAACTCATACAACTCGCACACTTCCACTTCCTTTCTGTCTTTGAAAATTCTTCTTCTGTTTCAATGGCGTATCACATTCTCCCCATTGTTTCCCATGCATTCTTGACGGCCAGCCCTTATGGCTGTCTTAATTCAACGAACCCCTCATTTACCATTCTGGTTCGCTAAGTGTATGTGTATATGTGTGTATATATTGTAACGCCTCACATACTTGGACATGTGCATGACGGATGGGCAATCCCTGGGCTAGAAGAGGAAGAGGAACGATCCTCAGGCGTGTGCGTTTGGAGCCCCGTTCGTTCCTGTGAAGCTTCTCCGTCCTGTCCAGGAAATAAACCTCCCTTTTACCGTAACAGACTTGGTGGAGGTGCGGGGTAAACCCAGCGGACAACGGCGTCACTGGATCTTCGCCGAAGCCGTCGCGTAGCTGGCCTCTCGCCCGTCCGAGAAGTCATGGCGCCCCCGGCTCAAGGCAGCTCTTCGGCGACACCGCCCGGCGGCTGGCAGCTGCAACGAGAACCACGGAAGTTTGAAGGCAAAGCGGAAGAAGACGTCGATGAGTGGCTCACCCATTACGAACGAGTGAGCAAGTACAACCGTTGGAATGCGGCAGACAAGCTTGCAAACGTCGTATTTTCCTTGGAGAAGACCGCCCTGGTGTGGTTTGACAACAATGAAGCGAAATGTACGACGTGGGATCGGCTAGTAGAGTTAATGAAGGAAAGGTTCGGTGACGCTGAATCCAAGAAGAAGCGAGCGGAGCAGACTCTTGTGCAGCGAGCTCAAGTCCCAGGGGAAAGCTGCACCACCTACATTGAAGACATTCTGCAGCTGTGTAGAGTAGTGAACGCCGAAATGCCTGAGGACGACAAGGTGGGCCATCTACTGAAGGGAATTGCTGAGGACGTCTACACATTCCTCATTAGCAAGGAGCATTTGGACACCGTGTCGGATGTAATTCGGCATTGCCGCAAGTTCGAAGCGCTAAAAAAACGCCGTATAACTCCAAAGTTTGGCCGCTTATCCAACGTGACTACTGTCGCAAGCGTTGACAGCACGTCTCCCGCTGATCTCGCGGCTACCATTCGGCAAATAGTCCGTGAAGAGTTGCGACTACATGAAGACGTCCCAAGCAAGGCAGCAAGCTTCTCTGAACGCTATCTGACGAAAGAGGCTGCGTGCCGGTGCCCTTGTGTCCACAGTGAATGCATGAATCCGTCCATCAACGCTGCAAGCATTGAGCCCTACCGAGCCGCGGGAAATCTTAATGGTCCCTATCACAGGGACGCAGATTTTTGGCGGCCAGGTCGCTTTCCTCGTAATCTATATGTCGACTCTTACGAACCGAATCTACAACTGGATCACTCTCACTCGAACACAGGAAACTGCGAGGTTGGCCAGCGTGCCTACCAACCAGATATGCGATATGCGTCTTTTGAACGGTCGGATACGGGGCGTCGGCCGCCTGTTTGCTATTGCTGTGGCATGACGGGGCACATCCAGCGATTCTGCCGTCGTCGACGCCAGCTGCCAACATACAGGGCCCCAGACGCATACCCTCAACGTTCTTCCTACAGGCTTGACTCATCGTGGCATCCGGGAGTACCTCCGACCCCCTCCGGACAAAATGCGCAGCGAAGTGGCTCTCCTTCATCGGATCGCAGCCTGACACCACCCACAATGCGCCCGAGGAGGTCGCCATCGCCTCGCCGCCGCCCGATGTCACCACCCCCGGGAAACTAACCAGTGCGGCCGATGGGGGTGAGGTCGCTGGACCGTCTGTAATCGATAAACCTCTGCCTGTTTCTATGGACAAAAACAAAGTTCAAGTTTCGGTCGATGGAGTTTCAACAATGGCTTTAGTGGACACTGGAGCCACCGTTTCTGTAATGAGTTATGCGTTCAAGGAAAGACTTGGCCGCAAAGTAATGTTCAGCTGGGATCAGCCTCTTTCTTTCCGGGGAGTTGGTGGCGAATGGCTCCGACCTATGGGTGTTTGTAGTGTGAACGTCTCGGTGGCCGGGAAAACGTTTACAGTGGAGTTCGCGGTGCTTCCCAGTTCCACACACGACGTCATTCTCGGGATGGACTTTTTACGGGACTGTGGGGCAACCGTTGACTGTGGTGCCGGTGAACTTTCAGTGAGCAGTCTTCTCTTTCCCTTGTCTGGCGACGATTCTCCAGCTGAAGAAATTCTGATTGTTTGTGACGACGTGGTTCTGCCAGCACACACAGCATCACCCATCACGGTGACCGCTTCTGAAATCCCTGTCAGCTCCCTGGACGCATTTGTGGAGCCACTGGCCGGGAACTGTGCGAAAAAAGACATTTTGTTGCCGCGGTGCCTTATTCGCATCAACAATGGTCACACTTTATTGTGGGCGTTGAACTGCTCCGCTCATAACGTAGTTCTACCTAGAGGCATGAAACTTGCCCGTTTTGAGGCTTACGAGAGCGCGTCTGTTGCTGTGGTGTGTGAAAGTGAGCCTCAGGTTGCCACTAGCGGCGTGCCTGATTCTAAATTTCTGGGCATGATTGATAAATCCCTCTCCTCAAGTGAGCGTGCTACGCTGGTGACCGTTCTATCCCGACATGCTTCTTTGTTTGACTTCGCCCAAGACGGCCCCAACATCCCGATCCCGTCTTCACGTGCGCGTCACACAATTGAAACTGGCTCGGCACGTCCAATTCGACAAAAGCCCTACCGAGTCGCTCCATATGAACGCAAGGTTATAGCGGATCAGGTCAAAGAAATGCTGCAAAAGGGTGTTGTACAAGAGTCATCTAGTCCGTGGGCTGCACCTGTCATCCTTGTCAAGAAGAAAGATGGGTCATGGCGATTTTGCGTGGACTATCGGCGCCTCAATTCCATTACGAAGAAAGACGTATACCCGCTTCCTCGAATAGACGATGTAATTGATTGTCTGCACTCAGCGTCCTACTTCTCGTCCGTGGACCTACGATCCGGATATTGGCAAATCCCGATGGAACCTGCACACAAGGAAAAAACGGCCTTCGTCACTCCTGACGGTCTTTTTGAATTCAACGTGATGCCGTTCGGATTATGCAACGCTCCGGCAACATTCCAAAAGGTTCATGGACACGATTCTGCGTGGATTGAAGTGGGAAATTTGTTTGTGTTACCTTGATGATGTAGTAATTTTCGGGCGAACGTTTGATGAGCACAACTGCCGCGTGGATACCGTCCTGAACTGCCTGCAGAGTGCCGGCCTCGTGCTGAATTCGAAGAAGTGCCGTTTTGGCGAGCGTCAAGCGCTGGTTCTTGGCCACATGGTTGACAAGGATGGCGTCCGGCCTGATCCTCGGAAGATTGAAGCTGTCGGCAACTTCAAGCAACCACGCTCAGTGCGCGAGCTCCGCAGCTTCCTGGGGTTGTGCTCATACTTTCGTCGCTTCGTTCCTCGGTTCGCGGACTTGGCATCGCCACTTACGTACCTTTTACATGACAACGTCCCATTTCATTGGACACCGGAATGTGAGGCTTCGTTTTCTCAGCTCAAATTTCTTCTGACATCAGGCCCTATTCTGCGTCACTTCGACCCTTCCGCGCCCTCTGAGATACACGCTGACGCCAGTGGAATCGGTGTTGGCGCGGTGCTCGTTCAAAAACATAATCATGTTGAGCATGTTGTCGCCTATGCTAGCCGATGCCTGAGCAAAGCCGAGCGAAATTATACGGTAACGGAGCAAGAGTGTTTGGCAGTTATTTTTGCCGTCCAGAAGTTTCGCTCATACATATACGGACGCCCATTTACTGTGGTCACTGACCACCACGCTTTGTGTTGGCTCACTGGACTTCGCGATCCAGTTGGTCGTCTAGCCCGATGGGCCTTGCGTCTACAGGAATATGACTTTGTTGTGCGCTACAAGAGCGGCCGCCAACACGCGGACGCCGACTGCTTATCTCGGCTTCCGGCCTCTGAACCCGAAGCAGACGCTGACAACTTTGACGATTATCTGGCAGTGGTTAGCTCCAACTTTCCTGATGCTGAAACTTTCATCGTGGAGCAGCAAAACGACTCCAGCCTACAACCGCTGTTTGCAGTTGCTCATGGTCCCAATTCGTCTCGCCGCTTCGTAATGCGGGACCGGCTGCTTTGGAAGACGAACTACCTCCCGTGGGGTGCCCGTTTTCTTCTTGTTGTGCCAACACGCTTGCGCTCGCAAGTTCTGCGCACAATGCACGACGACGCTACTTCCGGTCATTTGGGAACGGCGCGAACCTTGCATCGCACAAAAGAACGCTTCTTCTGGCCGAATATGCATCGCACTGTAGCGCAGTACGTAGCCAGTTGTCAAGAGTGCCAGAAATATAAGCGCCCTACCCATGTTCCACCGGGACTTCTTCATCCAGTTGCACCTCCAAGTTCTCCGTTCGAACAAGTTGGCATCGACCTGCTAGGTCCGTTTCCGCGCTCTTCCACTGGTAATCGATGGGTCATCGTTTGCGTCGACCATCTTTCGCGATACGCGGAAACCGCGGCTGTTCCGACCGCCACCGCTGCTCAAGTGGCACTATTCATGTTGCACTTTCTCATTCTTCGGCACGGTGCTCCTCGGGTGATAATCAGTGACCGCGGTCGCCAATTCGTTGCAGACGTCATTGAAGAGCTTCTACGTCTTTGTACTTCTCGTTTCCGCCACTCCACACCATACCACCCTCAGACAAACGGCATGACTGAACGCACAAACAGAACTCTTACTAACATGCTCGCCATGTACGTCGACTCGGACCAAAAGAATTGGGACGAGCTGTTGCCTTTTGTCACATATGCATACAACACTGCGACGCATGAAACCACAGGTTATAGTCCGTTCTTCTTGCTGTACGCTCGTGTTCCTCGTAATACTCTGGACTCCATCTTGCCGTTTTCGCTGCATTGTGAGCCCTCGGTTGCGAAGACGCTGTTCCTTGCCGAAGAGGCTCGCCGCCTTGCAAGACTCCGAACTGTGGCGTCGCAGACGCGTTCTAAGAAGCGCTACGACAGTCGGCACCAATTCGTCTTTTACGCAAAAGGTGACTTGGTCTTGCTATGGACCCCAATACGAAAGCGCGGCCTGTGCACTAAGTTTCTGTCACGCTACACAGGCCCATTCGTTATTGTTGATCGCTTGAGCGACGTCACGTACGTTCTGTCACGGCTCACTACGACTGGACGCCGGAGCAACAAGACGCAACTGGCTCACATCGCCCGCTTGAAGGCATTCATTCCACGCTGTGAACAGTGACTCACCCTGCGGGTTTCGTCTGTGAAGGGGGGAATTGTAACGCCTCACATACTTGGACATGTGCATGACGGATGGGCAATCCCTGGGCTAGAAGAGGAAGAGGAACGATCCTCAGGCGTGTGCGTTTGGAGCCCCGTTCGTTCCTGTGAAGCTTCTCCGTCCTGTCCAGGAAATAAACCTCCCCTTTACCGTAACAATATATATATATATATATATATATATATATATATATATATATATATATATATATATATATATATATATATATATATATATATATATATATATATATATAAGAGAAGAAAAACTTCGAACAAGGTAAAAGCACGATTGTGGCCTACGTTTCAGCAAAAAGAACTTGCTTTCCTCAGGGCAATATCTCGCCTGGCAGGCACGGTTTATATAGGGATATATATATATATATATATATATATATATATATATATATATAGTGGGAAACCCAGAGTCCTGGCGCGTTCCCCATTCCTCGCCGCCCGCCGCCGAGGCGAGGGAGGAAGGCTCCTTCTCTCCCCTCGGCTGCGCCGGTCCTGCCGCCGGTGGCGGCGTGACGGTCGCTCGTCACGTGACCGGCTCTTCGGGTTCCCCGGTGGGCCGGTGGGACCATCACGTTCAGGTGTCACGCGACGCTCACTATTCTACAGCTTTTACTTTCCCAATTCGCAGTTTTGTGAATTTTGAAAACCAGGCACATTAGCTCCTCGAAGCTCCTAATTTCGTGCAAATCGCCCCAGTGGGCATGGGCTAAGAAGAAAGGAACATCAGCTAGGGCAACAACTTTTCAAATTGGTTTGCTTTATTTTGTTTTGCTCTTCACCGCTCTTGTTCGGTGAAGCTCTGTACAGTTGTTGGTTTTTTTTATTATGTCCAATCTTCTCCCTCCCCTCTCTTCTTTCGCCATCTGTCCCCTCCATCTTTTTCTCCACCTGGCATCACGCTGTCACTTTAGGTCTCAACTGTACCCTCACTCGCTTTGCGTGCTCTCCTTCCGGCCAGACGACGAAGACGCTGTTCAAAACCCATGTGTAGAGATCCTCTTCGATAATAGATATGAGCCGGTGATTGTAGGGTATCTTTCAGTAACGCGTTCACAAAAAGGGTGCTACACGCAACGCCTCAGGAGAAACTGTCTGCCGCACTGACGATAAAGGAAACGCATGGTCATGCAACGGCTCGTTCGAAAAAGCTTTGTGAGCAGACAACTGAAGCGCACGCTGCGGATAGACGCGTGGTAGAAACTGCAGAAGCCATTTCCGGCTAACCACCTAAAAAAGCGAGGTCAGGGAATTAACACGTCTGCAGATATCGTATTGCGCACATAGCAGCTGACAGTCGATTGGTGGTGGTCGATGGTGTGGTTTCTTGGTGTGCCTTGTACGCGTCCGCCGTGCATGATGGAGACACATATAAGCTGGCGCCGCCATTTTTGGTCCCTCGCTCGCCGCCGAAGCAAGTCATTTTATCTTAACCACGCTAAAATTATTCCCGCAACTTGGTTTACTGGCAAAGTTTGAATCATCTCATCTGTTTCGCGTTACTCGGTCTTGTGGGAGACGACGAGAACCACGCGTTGAGCCGTTTGACCCAATAGCGGCGGCACGGGACCGTTCAAACGGTGTCTCCACCCTGGGCTGGCATCAAGGCCCACCACGGTTACTACCAGCGCTACCGTGTAAGCTGCCCATCTTGTAAAATCGCAGCACACACAACACTTGCTCCTCGGTGGTCATAGAGTGAAAGCCGCCTCGTTACCATTGCAAACGGGGGTCGGGCGCCTGATGACTGCACGGCCAATGCGCAGTACTTTTTGAGAGACGAAAACTAGCTCGAAATATCTCCTACGCTGGGAAGAAAAGGGTGTGCCGGGCGAGAAATGCGCCTGCTGCGGCGACATGTTTTCGCGTTCTGTGAGGTTTATTTTTTTGCAGGCTCTACAGTGCCACAGTATTTTAGGGAATGACCGATGAGGACGATGCCAGGGCGCCGTTCGCTGTTGCGGCGCAAGCCCACAAGTTTCGCCGGAGCGTACGACTGCAGATGTGAAGGGAGCGCTGCAGAAAATCTGTCATGATTCTGGGCCTGAACGCCCGGGGTAGCGATTCGCATGGCGTGGAAGGTAAGCGTCATGCTCGCGGACCCAGTAAAAGGTGATATAGCCACGTGTACTGACTGTTGGCAGACCTGGATGTATATATGTTCTAGGAGTTTGCACAAAAAAAGGTTAAGGGAAAGGACACGTTTACGGGCATGGTGCAGTTTTTCCCACCCCGGTAGTTTGCGCTGTCATCGGGCACTACCAGCGGTGAAACACTACTTATTATTGTTCCTTTCTTCATGAGCAGTGGGTGGAGCGACTGACCAGCTCCGAGTCCTCAGACCAGTGTCGATTGGGGGAGTGGGCTCGGATAACCAGCCAGCATCAAGACATTTTGGACTAGGGATGCCTACTACATAGTGAAGGCCCTAATAGTATCTCTTTGCTCACCAGTCAAATGTTGCTGTTGTTGTTGTTGTTGTTGCTTCTAATTATTGGCGCATACCCAATCAGGGGACCGGCGAAACATCAGTCGCTAAACCGGAAGAGATAACTGCCTAGGTACATTACATTGAGGAAAATTTAAAAAATTAAAATGTTTGTCTTTTTCTCGCTCTGTCTTCGCGGGAAATAGTCACTTGGGGGATTGCCTAGGCATAGGAGGCTTGGGGGAGCTAATATGTGCTCGCTTTTCAAAACTGTGCATTACAAACGTAAACGTTATAGAATAGTGCATGCCTCGGTACACCTGAACGTCGTGGCATGCGAGTACAGCAGGAGCACACCAGCCGCGCCGAACTCTGACTCTAGGGAAGCTGTGGTGTGAGCCAGTCACTTGCTCATGTAATTCGAGCCTTAAGACGACGAAACGAAAGCGACAAAAGACATACAAACACGCTGTAGCAGAAACAAGGCTGGTGTAAGTGTAATTCGCGTGAAAATCTGACGAAACGAAAGCGGTGAAAGAGACGCAAATACAATATACCAGTAAATAGGTTGTTTATAAGTATCGCAAGGCTTTCGCCTTGAAAACACGGCAGCAGCCTTAAGTGCCCTGAGGAAGTTTTTGTCCGGGGCTCGTGTTAGGAAAGAATGAGCATAAGAAACCTTTTTCGGCGTTTGTGCGAGGATGGTTTTTCGCTCTCCCAATATATTTATGCAGCCAGTTGTCTATGTTCTTCTTTTTCCGTGAGGTATAAGACCCCTCTTGCGTACCGTTCAAATTGGGATAGGTAGATTTTTGCCTGAATTTATTGTTACGTCATGTCTAACTTTACCGGAGGGGTACGATTATATTTATGGGAGGTCGCGCATGCTACGCAGTTTTTATGTAGATGTTTTTAGACACTATTTCAGTACACGGTGACGAAGAGTAAGCTATACAAAGACGTTCTTTGTGGGTGTTTTCAGGTTTTTCTATGTAGAACTATGTTCCGAATTAGGACAGCATGTTGTGGAACGGGTGAAAGGAATGGCTCTTCCGCTTGGTGTAAGAACTTTTTTAACAGCGAAGCTGTTGAGCAAATTGTTTGTGTATGGTGTCCGCAGTTAAAAGAACCAAGAAAATGCCTCCGGGATGGGTTATCCTCATTAGAGCCTCGATTACGCATAAACCCGCCGTCGTGCCTTCACCTGTACACAGACTCCACACAGGCAGTCCGGGAACTCCGACGCGTCGCCAAGTCGCTCGACTTGACCTGCGATGTGCATCGCATTGTGAACTCTTTTCCGTGTCCCGTGCGAGTTCTGTGGAATAGACGTTCAACACCTGCCCACACTGACGCTGACGCGGCCTGCCATCCCCAGAGGGTAACTGGGCCGCTACCCCTGCTCCAGTTGTCGCAGAGTGACACCCTCATCATTCACAAGGAGTCTCTCCGGCGCTCCACGCGTGCCCTTCTTCCCCCGCGTGGGTCGGACCTTCCTGGCGGTTTAACCCGCCGCGAGGAGGTGGCGCTTCGGGGAATCCGCGTGGGCGCAGCTTTGACCCCGGCGATAAAGGCCTCATGGAGGACGCAAGTTCCCCCAGAAACATGCCCCTTCTGTAAAACCCCTGCCACTGAAGCGACCCTGGACCACCTCCTTGGTTCATGCTCGGGCCTCCAGGCAGCACGAGTTCGTCACATGAGGGCCCTTGGGTACCACCCACGACGACCACCTGACCTTCGCCGCTGGACGCACGGTCCCCAATACCGGCCCCTCCTCGACTTCATTGTGGAGACGGGACTGCTGGACTACATCTAGTTTATGCCAAAGGGCGTACTTGCGTAAATAAAAAAAAATGCTGAAAGCTCGTGCACGCGTGCCTCGAGCGCACGTTCGTAACGCCAAGCTTACCCACCCAGGGAGATTGGCCAACACTGGCCACAAAAAGCTCCAGCGTTCGCCGTATCATGGCCATGCTTGCTCGGAACGCAAAAGACACGTCATAGTGTACGCCCCTCGTTCGTTCGTCCTCGTGTCGTCGTGCGCATGTGCTCTGTACTGTAGAAGAGCCGCGTCTTGAATATCGAAGCTGCTGCAGGTGATTATTGGCTCCGCATGGCGCGGCCCAGGATAGTTCACACGGCCGAGGAAGAGGCCGCGCTTCGAGAGGATCGGTGTGCAAAGCATCCGTTAGAGACGACAAGTCGCGCTTGCAGAGTGGCGTCCGGAAACGTCAACCACAACGACGAGCTCACTCTGGCCTTGCTCAACATAAGGTCATTGAAAGGTCATATCGCCGACGTCATCCACAACACCTCAACGATACTAACACTCAACTTCGTGTACGTCAATGACCACCTACAAGAGCTTCGCCATTCAAGTCTTGCGCGGGAGTGCAAGCTTCCCTGAATTTTTTAGCTTCGTGCTTGCGTGCTTTCAGCTAAGACATAAATGATTGGGAAGTGTTTGTTTGTGCCATTTGGAGTTGAGTGTTTATTGTTCAATAAATCAAAAACTGTTCAACATGTGTTTTTGGACTATAGCGATAGGGTGTTTTTGTGGGATGTTCTTCGAAACTTTGAGAAAGAATCTACCACCGTGATCCTCATGGTATACGGTTTCTGGCGGTTGAGAACGGTAATTGAGTGCCTTGCGACCTTCTGATTCCGCGTAGTAACGTTGCTTCCGATGATGTTGGTCCTCCATGGAATATGAAGGAACTCTCAAATGGCTGCCCATTACCTGGAGGCGAATTTTAGGTCGGTAAGGCAGCGAGAGTGTTTTCCGCATTCTAGTGATTTGGAACTGCCAACGATGACTTTAAGCCCGAGTCTTTGCCCCGTTGTTAGAATGCTACGATGTTTTAGGCGAAGTCAGAGTTGCTAACATATGCAGCGCGGTTTCTGGGGATGTATGCATCAGGCAATAAAGAATAAGGTTCAAGCATTTCATAGAGCGTTGGGTACCTTCGTATGGCGGTATAAGTAGGAGCCCATGCGCTACGATAGCCTCTTCCTCCCATTAAGGTCTGGTGATGTTGGATTGGTGCATTTCTTTGTACATCAGCTCATCTCGCCGTTCTTTTTCAAAACAGCTGATCAACGGTTTTTAAAGTTTTCATTCAGCCTAAAGTGAGACATTTGATTTTTAATTTGCTCCAGGCCACCCCGCTAATCCTAAGACGCCCTGGGGCTTCCTTAAAGAGGTTGCTGACACTTTCAAGTTTCCTATTGTGCGTTTTTCTCTCGAGTATCTGCACGGTCTCTCCAGGAAGGAATTGAAGGACGTTTTAATTGAAAGTTTATTTCCTGGGCCCATTTGCCGCCAACAATATCTGATGATTTTAGATAGCAGTGTGTTAAAACGAGTCAAGAAAATGTGAACCCAGGCGGCTGCAAAAACTTTCTTTTGAAGTTGCACATACCCACGCTGCCTGTTAAAACATGGCTCAATAATAAAGGTGTATATGTGTCTTGGTATGTTAACTGTCACTTGCTTAACTAGCCTAAGCCAATTGATCACTGTTTGTTTTATGTCGAAATGCAGTGTTTTTTTTTCGATGTTCTGCAGCGGACTCTTGAAGGGACATAGATATGACCCCCTACAGTATCCGATTCCTGCCAGTGATGAAGAGCTGTTCCGTGCCCTACAACCTTTTCGTGCAGATCGGATTGTTTACCCTATGGAAGTGACCTATGAAGAAAGAATAAAACGTGGCGCAAACTAGACGTGGACGAAGAAAACAAGGGAAGACATATACAGGCACCAGCTTCCAACTGCTTATTTAAAGAAAACTACATAAATTTATACATACCTTATCTAGACAGAAACAACAACGAAAAAAAAAACAAAAAAAACAACAAAAATATCAACCAAGGTATAATCATGCTAACAAGTGTAGAAGGTGATGACAATTGCTATAATGAATAAATACAATACTGCTGAATGAATGACAACATATCTACACCAGCCTCAAGAGGAATCAAGATGGTCCAATGGCGCTTGCGTGCCTCCCAGGTGCAGACCAAACCGCGAAAAGAGGGAAGGAGAACTACACGCTGTGATTTAAGAATGACATTGTCACCTAACGCTAGTGACGGCGTGGTGACGCACTTTTCGCCTACTCTTTTGATCTACTCTTTTCGCCTCGATCACCTCCGTTTCCGTTGTGCTTCTTGCTCGCCCCAGAAAGGTCGTCTTATCCATGAGTGGCTCGCACCCACAGCGCTTGCAGTGGTCTACAAGGTGCCCACCCATGTTGCTGCTGACGGCCACTCGGTGTCCTCTGGCACGTTCGTTGGAGCAACGTCCAGTCTGACCAATATACACCCTTCTCCACTTCAAGGGGATACTGTAAATGGCATTGCTAACACACTCGGTGTAGAGCGTTGCGTGATTCTTTGAGCATGACTCCGGTATCTTATTGGCCATCATAGGGCAAATTTTAGCCAGCTTGCACGGGGCGGAACACAAAACCGGCACTTTATACCTGGATGCGACTTTCTTGACGTTGTGCAAAAGCCTGTGGATGAATGGTATTACGTAGTTTTTCATTTTCTCTGTCTCTTGCTGCCCTTTTTAAATGCAGAGCATTTCAGTAACTCACGATGTCACCCGCGTTGACGTCCGTAGTCGTAGTCCGCACCCCTCCCCTTACACTATATAAAAAAAATACTATCCGGCCCCTGGTTTCAATCCCTCGACCCTGCGGGCGGAACGCAATGTACATGGTGCTCTACCCACTTCGCCACCACAAAGCCGACACAGAATGGGAGGCTACGAACGCGCCTTATATCCTTGACTCATTCAAACTACGTCAAGAAGCTGCTGATACAACGCATTCACTACCACCAACTCCCCAAACACTAAACTTTAACGCAATACACCCACCCCCTATGCGACGCATTTACTCGAGTCCCCCTCGCGGGGAGATGGGCCCAATTTTGTTTACCGTTTTTTATCTTCTGCAGGATGCTTTCACGCACACTTGTGATAACGGTGGGAGGAAATCTGACGGCTTCCAAGCGGCTGATCTGATAACTAAAACTTGCAAGCAGATTGTGCTCGCAATAAAAACGCACGTAATACCGTACATCCACAGGCTTTCGCACAACGTCCAGAAGGTCGCATCCACGTATAAGTGCGCGTTGTGTCTTACGCGCCGTGCAAGATGGCTAAAGTTTGCCCTATGATGGCCAATAAGATACCGGAGTCATGCTCAAAGAATCACGCAACGCTCTACACCGAGTGTGTTAGCAACAGGGTGTCGAACCGGAATTTTTTCGGGTTCGGTTCGGGTTCGGGTTCAAGCCTTTCGGGTTCAGTTCCGGTTCGGTTCCGGAGCACCATTTCGTTCCGGTTCGAACCGGTTCGAACCGGTTCAAAGGGTTCAAACGGGTTCGGAGGAAAAAAAAGCAGGAGTGTTTTTTGTGTTTAATTTTTTAGTGCTGCATTTTCGTTTCATTGTAACGTCGGTATAAAAACAAATTTATATTGTATGTTTCTTTGAGCAAACGTTCTCATTTTGGCGATTCAAAAAGACCCTGCAACCCATTTTTTAATTTTTTCGAAATCTCAAATGCTTCCAGAACGTAGTCAATGAACACGTGCAATACTAAGATAATAGAGGGTGGCAAAACACCTCAGGCAAAAATTACCGTTCTATATCTATTAGGAAAATTGGAAACTTGCTCAAACGTTTTTCTTTCTTTCTCTTCTTCGACCGCCAGAAAAACGCCATTACAGCAGTGGAGGGGCTATTGGCCGGCTTTCCTTCTGCTGCAGCAATGAACGTATTCAATATCCACGTAATAAAATTGGAGATGCTTGCACTATATAAGTCGCGCAAGGCCTGGAGGATTTCTTTCAATGCAAGCACAGAAAGACACACCGCCACTTATCAGTAGGTTTGAAATTGTTTACTTACATGTTCCGTTGTTGCGTTTCACAGTGGTAGTAGTAGTCATCGTCAAATCCATCTATATCGTCGTCTTCCTCACGCATGACTGGCGGCCCAGGATCAATCCAAAGATTTTTTTTTCTACTCTCAATGTTTTTTCTCGTACTTCTTTTTTTTTTCTCTAAAATAAACCGGGTCACAGCCTAATTATTACTGGCAGCTTCTTGGCCAATCCCCCGCGTGGGTACGTGCCATAACATAAGGAACCAACCAACCAACCAACCAACCAGGATCGCTTTGTCCGCACGCTTTCACATGTGTTCGAAAGTGGAGCGCGTCAACACGTGCTAGAACCAGTGGCAACCGGGTCCGCGAACTATGCGTCTCAAGCACGAGCTGTCTTGTGCATCCCCCATGAGGCGCGGTCGCACATGAACTGTTTTCTTAGTATTTGTTTCCGAGCGCCAAGCGCAAGCCTGGACGATGCCAGGCGCTCTACGTGCGCGGTAAGCGGCTGGAGTAACTATGCCCCGGGGGTTTTCTGATGACGCCGCACACATTACAGCCAGCAACAGCAGCTTCGCTGTTCAAAATGGTGCAGCTTGCTCTACTGGCACAAGGGTGGAGAAACAGCGGAGCTGAGGGTCATCCTCGCTTTTTCGGATCTTGCTCTTTTCCTAAGTTTTGCTGGGCTCCGTTCAGTTTTTTTTAGGTTTCGGGATGTTCTTGCTAGGCTAAACTAAGTGTTGAGGGGTGAGGCCAAGTTTACCCGGTTTTACAAGGCCGTTCCGGCCGGTCCCCAACACTAACAGCGGATCCCAGGGTGAAGAAGCTAGGTCGACCTTCAGATGCACTGTTTCTCCAGCCTTGCGCCACTAGTGTAGCTGCGCCATTTTGTTTTTGCGTTTCATTAGCCCGAAAAAGACTCTCACCTTTAGGATGGTATATCGTAAAGGGTGCGCACACGCATATGCCCCTTGTGCTAATACTCGATGATGATGATGATGATGATGATGATGATTGCTATTGGTTTCCCCTTTGAAGCGGGGTGATGACATGTCATCTTACCAAAAAGGACCAATATAACCATGTTTTAAACTCTTGGTTTAATACTAGCGCTGCCTAGGCCAGGCACTAAAGCTTATTAGGCCCGAAATACTTTCTTTTCCCTGTTACAGGTGGTAACTGTCCTAGGCAATATTCCCCTCTCTGCTTTTCGTCCACCAGCATTCTAATCTTCTTTTCGTCCCCTAGACAGCCTTGAAGTTGACTTTCTCTCTGAAAATCCTAGGGCTTCTGGAAGCCCAATATTCCCTTCATGTACACTTGGAGGGATACCCTCACATTCTAACACTATGTGCCGCATAGTTTCTGTTTTTTTTCCGCAGATCACACATACCCCATCGTTTTGTGAATACTTCCCCACAAAACTCTTAGTGCGCAGGCAACCTGCTCTAGCCTCAAAAAGCAAAGCACTGCCCTGGGAATTATCGTAGAAATTTTCCTTTCCGATGTTCAATTTCTCAGCCCTGTACATCTCTAACGACGTTTTAGCTTTCATTTTTTCCCTCCATTTATTCGTTTCAATCTGCCTTGCCTCTTTTTTGGTTACCTTGGCTGTTTTAGATTCCCCACTGTTCTTCCCGTATTTCATCGTTAACCTTCTAGTCTTTCTTAACCACTGCGTGTCCACGCTTTTCAAGTATAGGTACCTAAAAACCTTAGCTGCCCACCTTCGTTGATCCATTGCCCTCAACCTCATCTCAAAGCATATTTTACTCTGAGCTTCTCTAACTTCAAACGACGCCCAGCCCATATCTCCCTGAACTGCTTCGTTAGTTGTTTTTCCATGCGCGCCTAAGGATAAACGTCCTACCGTTCTCTAGTTTACTTCAAGGCCTGATAGAACGTCTGATTTTAAGCAGAGTACAGCATTCGCTCTCGAGCAGGCGCGAAAGCCGGCTTCACTGTTATACAATCATTTCTGTGGTGGTGCACCAATTACGGGCAGCGCAGGTTTCGTTCTTAGTATTTTTTTTTTTTGTGGACGCCACCGAACCAGGTTCAAGCTTAAGTAGCTCCGCTGTTAAAAGAAAGCCACAAAGGTAATGCAGAAATGAAAGGCGTATCTTCTGCGACGAGCAAAGCAGGCAGCACCGCTCCGTGCTGCGATACTTAGAGCTTTCGCAGTGCTTCCAGACGCGAAGAAAAGAGTGAACACGTTTATCGGAAACTTTGCCGAGTTCCTTTAACTGCACAATCCACTGCAAAATGTTTTTAATTGGAGGTCAACGATTCAACATTAACGTAAACGATATAAAAGGTTCACAGGGACACCTAAAGGGACCCTGCAACACTTACCATCGACTACTCAGAATGTATCTTGGGGTAAAGTCTATCGTCCCAGCAATCTCTTCCCGCAAGAATTATGAAAATACGTTCACTATTACCGAAACTACGCGCGATGAAAAATCGCGCATAAATGTTCCCTCTCAACTCAACCGCAGACAACGCGACGAAAGCTGCGCGCTCTCTCCCGGAGAGAGGGGCGGCTTGCGGCAGTCTGTTCGGCGGCGGCCTTCGATATGTCATAGGCCGAGGAGTTCTGTCCTTTTCCCCGCAACGCGGACGGGTCTAGTTCCGGTCTGGTGCCACAAAAAAGCAGGCATGGCGGCCTGCTCGCAAGCAAGCGCTCAGGCTGGTAGGGCGTTTCTGAAGCAATAAACGTTTGTTGTCGAGTGGGCTCGTTGAAAGTGGAATATTTAGTTCGTCACTCAAACTCCGCGCGCACTCAAAACAAAAGAAACACCAAAAGCACGCGGTCAGGTTCAGACATGGAAGAGGTTCATACACAGCGCCGACGACGGCGGATTGTCACAGGAAATGCCAGAATTTAGCCGCGAAGTTGACCAGCGCCAGCCAATAGGAGAGCCAGGACCGCCATGGCCCGATTGACGTCGCAGAGGCCATGCCAGGGGTGCATAATGAGGAGAATTGAAGAGAGTGCGGTTGGTTTTTCGGCGTCTTTCACGGCGATTAGCGCACTCACCGCTTCGCGTACACGTGTAATATTTGGCTCGGGTGTTCCTGGCAGTATAATCTAAACGTCGCGCAGGTTTACTTGCAGTGCACAAAGAGTGTTGCAGGGTCCCTTTAAAGGGGCCCTGAAAGGCGTTTTGAGCACACTAAATGAACTTGCGCAATCGTTAGATTGGGTCGTCAACGTCATCTGTGCCAAGTATTACTCTTTTACGCGCAGCGGAAAGCTCACACTTTTGTTGCAAAGTTTGTCGCTTTTTTTCTCACCCTTCCCTTCGTGTTTTTGGACGCCGCCATCTTGACATGTCTACGTCATCGATTCCCAGATGTTCGTCATGAGCTAGACATCCTGCTATTGGGCGACTTTTTCACGCACTTCCGGCAAAGAGATGAGTCGTCTGCTCAGCGTCGACTTGCCGGCTGATCTGCCAGCGTAGTGCCAAAGTGCTTGGACATTTTACGACAAACGAAACAAGTGTAAACAATCGCTTAACCATTTGTATTGAATGCAACACGGCCATAACACGACATGGATATTCTCTTACCTGAGTACGTTTCATAAACAAAGCGTTGAAGCCCCGTGGCACATCTTTCGTGCAATCGCAGAGAACGCCTTCAGCCGAATGCCCGGGTTTGACGCACAGATTTTATTCAACTGCAAAACAACCAAGAGATGCGTTTCGAACGAACACAACGTCACAACATGCGTTGCAAGTCTGAACCGCGATTGACAGACGATGGGTTTCCTCCTCCTGCCCGTCGTAAATTCGGTACTCACCTCGCGCGCGGTTTGCGGGGACGAACAGCAAGTCACTTAACTCTGGCGCACAAGCCGAGATGGCTTTTAGCCACGCACACTGCACATACCCCATGCGAGGTTGAGTCGTACGTCACTCGAGAAAGATAATCCAGACCATGGGAAGCACTATCCACCCGCAGAAGCACAACGTCGCATTTCATCGCGAAACAAAGGCGTCCACAACACACAAACCATCGCCTCCTGTAATGCCAAACGCATCTCGCACTTCCCAATGGGAGTGAGTGGTACGCCTGCAGTGCCAACATGTCGCGAGGTGGCGCCCCAAGCTGAACCGGGATCACGCAACCGTAACTGACTTCTGGAGCGGTTTGTGCCTTGTTGCCAAGGCAGCCGATGTGTTCACGAGATTGTCAAAGAAATGGCGCTCGCTCCAGCAATAGAAAGCTCAGAGCCGCGCTGGAGCATGTTTTGCCAACGTTGCCGCTCTCCACCAGGCGTCGCCCCAAGCTGAACTGGTCACATGATTGAAGCGTTTTGTGCACGGGTTCTGTATCGGTTTAAAATGTCCTTTTCACATGCCGCCGGCCGGAATTACCACCGCCGCAAAATAAGATCCGGCACCAGCGGGGCCACATCTGATACGGCGCTTTTTCGATAAACAGTGCGCGGTGCATGAAAGGGACCGAGTGCACAATCCTCCCTGAGCGGCTGCGAGTTCGCCACCGATAAAAAGTCACCTGCCGCCGAATACAACTGCAGCAACGTACACCCCGAAAGGGCAAAGCCAGGCCGCCGCACAAATGCGGTCAGATTTTTCGCTCGCTTTTCCAGCCTTGAGCGGAGTGCGGGATTCATGGTGTCAACAAAGCTTGCCCGTAGCAGACGGCAGTCTGAGCAGAGCAATAGCGGAAGTACGTCACCGCCGAGGAGCGCAGCATCATGGGAGGGAAGGCTCGCGCCCCGCCAACAGCGGAGAGTAATTGATTGATTGATTGTAGGGTTTAACGCGCCGACGCAACGCAGGAGAGGCGCGCCGTAGTGGAGGGCTCCGGATTAATTTTGACCACCTGGGGATCTTTAACGTGCGCCGAAATCTCGAACAAACGGGCGTTTTTGCTTTTCGCCTCCATCAGAAAAGCGGCCGCCGCGGCCGGGAATCGAACCCGCGACCTCGTGCTCAGCAGCGCAACGCCTTAGCCACTGAGCCACCGCGGCGGGTCAGCGGAGAGTAAGTAGAAAGGAGGAGGAAACGCGGCGCGACGATAATGCGCGGTTTTTTTATTTACGATTTCTCAGCTAATAATCATCGCTTTAACAAAATTCTTGCGGGATGAGATTGCTAATACATTGCTTTATTTGTTTACACGTACACCCATGCATCGGCGGAAGGTATTTCAGGACCCCTTTAAGGTTGCTTGTGTGTGTGAATGTGAAAGAAATACTCTTTATTACCCCAAGTTTCTTTTTATTAATTCAGTTAGGCTATTTAATAATTCAATTTGAATTTTATTCTTGGCTCATAAACCCGCAGTTTCATAAACAAAAAAAATGACTGACTATTACGATACACCGTAATGTGAAAGTTGAGGGAAACACCAACTGCCGTCTTCTCGTCGACGGCGTATAGCGCCTGCGTTTCACGAAGTGATCGCGTCCTGAACACTTCCCCGCCAGAGTGTGATGAATGCCAAGTACCGATAAATCAAGAGCACATGCTATGGCTATGCCCCAAGGTAGATAGAAGCAGTATCCGCAGGGAGTGGCTGACTCAACCGGCCACGCTAGAGCAGCAGCTATCGTTGGCAAGCTTTGTCCAAAAGACCATAGGCACCCCGCCTTCCCGGCTAGACACCTGGAAGACCAACTAACGAGGAATTCCAGTGGCCCCCTGGAATGAGGAGGCCTTAGCCAAAAGGGCAAATAAAATTTTCTCTCTCTCTCTCTCTCTCAGCGAACGCACGACGGCTCGCGCTAAGCTCTGGCGTTCTCTCGTATAGCGCGGGCCGTCCCCGGGGAGCATGTCTCGCGCGGCTTCAGCATACTGCCCTCCCGCTCACACTTTTGCCATACTTTCATTCTCCACTTTCACGCTTCCGTTATCTCGGTAACAACGAGGCTGACCCTGAGAGACTACGCAAAACGAGAGCAACGGGTGCTTAAAAGCTGCTATAAAGAACATGACTCTATGGAACTGCCGCGGTACCGCCTTGTGTTCCAGGCCGCTCACCGACCACCTCGTATTCAAATAAAGCATCCTCGCCGCAGTCTTCTGGCAGACAAGCATGTAGCCTCCTGGCCAGTGGGCCAGGAGGCACCGGTAGACTCTGGTGCCGCCAACGCCACCTACGCCTCCAATTTCTGGGATACCTCGCCTGAACCTTCTGGCAATGGTCACCTTCTCTGCAGGCTACCCATTGCCAGTCCGTCCACAAAGCAGGCAACCGACGGTCTACCAGCTTCTTTTTTTTTGGAAGGGGGGGGGGGGTAGGGGTGGGGAGGGGGGTTCATCGAGTGTCGCCGTGGTGGGGCTTTGCGTCCCACACCCCCTCCTGGGTGGCTGGTGACGGGCCGCCGCTCGTCTCCAAATCACGCATCCTCGCCGAAATCTCCTGGCTGGTGGGCAGGCAGGCAGACAGGTGTAATTTACTGACAAGCGGGCACCCTTTTGGCAGGACGGGCAATTTCTCTGGGTAGCAGAGAGCCTGCCCGACGGCCATCGTATTTGATACCATTAAATAACCACACAAGCACGCCCGCACAAACGCGTATTTTCGCACAATAAGGCAAAAAAAAATCGCATTAGAAAAATTGGTTGATCTGCTACGCTTTTTAAGTACCTATAGTTTCCGCTGACCAAGTAACGGAAGCGCTTTGTATCATCGTCCGGCATACCCTTCCATCCAGGAAAAGATCCACTCCAACGCAAGGACAAATGCATGCGTTGGGTGACATGCAGCTCGCGGAGCCCCATTGCTAAGTTCTGCAGTTAGGCCCAAAGTTTGCCTTTGAGCGCCGTTTTTAAAAAGTGGAAAAGGTTAGCTTATTGGCCCGTGCCATTGCTCCCCATGTTCCGGAGGGTGGTAAGCTGCGCCGCATCGGGGAGTGCATGGATGCCGTCGTCCGTCCGTCCGGGCCCGCAGTCAGGCCCGAAATAAGCTTCAACTGGAACTTTATGGTATATTACACGGTAAACAATGACCTGAAACTGCTTTTAACGGGTGAACAGGACCAATGCGTTGTTTTACCGAAAGGTATGTTTTGTGAGCAGGCTTTAAGAGCAGTGCATAAGAATTTGAAAGTGAAAACACCGCTTGTTTGTATGCCCCCCTTCCGTGTCTTCGCCTAGTTTTTGCTCTGTTAGCCATCAGGGAACAGCACCAACTAGGCCAGCGTATACAACACTCCAGCAGTTGATGATGTCCTTGGAGGCCTTCACAAGGGGGCAGGGATGCATTCGAATTAATAACACATTGAAAGCTTTACGTAATATTAAACACCATGTACAGTGCTCAGCGATTGAAACGCGATACTCGGAGCGCGTGGCTGCCGGTGCTTGTGGCGCCACAGGTGAGCGCTTGCGAAAGCGAGCTGGCGCATTGTGGTATACGGTGAAGGTGAGAGCGTTCGTGACGCGTGCTGACTGCATCCGGGAGACAGCCCTTCAGTGTGTAGTTCTTGGCGGCGCCATAGGGATGCTACATGCAATGGCTTCAAAACGCTGCACCTGCGTGCCGTACCGCACCGTGCGAAGCTGTGCGAGCTGGCACCGCGCGCGTTATGAAGAATCTGAAGGCGCATTTATCTCGATGTGTTATCGTGGCTCGCACGGCATGCAGGCGCAGCGTTTTGAAGCCATTGCATGTAGCACCCCTATGGCGCCGCCAAGAACCATACACTGAAGGGCTGTCTCCCGGATGTAGTCAGCATGTGTCACGAACGCTCTCACCCTCACCGTATACCACAATGCGTCAGCTCGCTTTCGCAAGCGCTCACCTGTGGCGCAACAAGCACCGGCAGCCACACGCTCCGAGTATCGCGTTTCAATCGCTGAGCACTGTACATGGGAACCACGATGAATAAGTCATGATATGTTGCCTCGGAATATACGTTCAAGCATAACTTATTCTTAATGCTAAAAGAAAATTGGGGAAATGAACAGTATCTAACACAAACTGATAGTATACACTCTTAGCCAAAAAGGACGAAAAAAGGACTAACTACAGCTGTTAGTCCTCGCGAGCGACCGTTGCTCCTCAAGAGGAGTAACTGTGGGAGCGTGCGTGCTGTGTGCATAATTCGCGCAGTAAATGTTCGTCCCCGCCGATCTAGAGAGCAACGGGAGGACGAAACGCCGAGCACAGACTCCCTCCTGTAATGGCGTCGCTGCTATGCGACCTGCCGCATATGTCTGTTCAGTCTCATATACGGACAACTTTAGATTATATTGAGGGTTATAATAGGAAGAAAAACTGATGGGTTGTGCGACTACACACTATGCGTAAGTTTGGTGGCGCTGTCAGGCGAGTGGTAAAAACTAGAAATCAGAGCTTGGAAGACCCAGAACCGGTTCGGAACGGTTCCTTCGATTCGTTCCGGTTCGGGTTCAGTTCCAAAATGGCGGAAAAAATACGGGTTCGGTTCAGTTCCGGTTCCGGGAGAAAATTAGGGTTCGGTTCCGGTTTTCGGTTCGGTTCCGGTTCCGGTTCGACACCCTGGTTAGCAACGCCATTTACAGTATCCCCTTGAAGTGCGGAAGGGTGTATATTGGTCAGACTGGACGTTGCTTCAACGAACGGGCCAGAGAACACCGGTTGGCCGTCAGCAGCAACATGGGTGGGCACCTTGCAGACCACTGCAAGCGCTGTGGGTGCGACCCACTCATGGATAAGACGACCTTTCTGGGGAGAGCAAGAAGCAAAACAAAAACGAGTAGGGGATCGAAGTGAGAGAGAGAGAGAGTAAATGTTTATTGAAAAAGGAGAAGAGGTCGGCCTGAGAAATTGATCTTGGGCCTGCTACTTCCCTCTGGGGGGAGGGTACTGGGGACAGAAAGAGAAAGGAATGAATATGGAAGGTTTGGGGAATGACAATGAAAGCGACAAATGAACTATGTACAAGCAGTAAACCAATCCTCATAAACGTCAATAAACATCTCACGTACAACGGGGCGCTGAATCAGATGACAACAGTTCACTTTTAAGGACATGACTATCATCCATGAAAAAAAAAAAACTGCTCAGACATTATTTCGCAGTCTGTTCAATTTTGTCACAACCTAGAGGCGAGAATCCAAAGAGGAGTCACCAAGAAATGTTAGCAGGGCTTTAACGGCTAGGCTTTGGTTCCTGTTGTCAGCCCACGTGCCCAAAATCTTTTGTTCGGACAGAGGGCGAGTGTCCAAGCGTAGTAAAGCTGTCTCAAGGTTCATTCGCTCACTCGAGTACTTTGGACAAGCACTAAGCAAATGTTCAATAGTCTCAGGACAACCGCACAGAAGGCAGTCTGGGCTGTCCTCTCGCCCGATTGTGTGAAGATACTTCCGAGTCAATGCTACTCCAAGACGCAGCCTGTGTAGCAATGTCTCTTGACTTCGACGAAGACGAGGAGCATGACTGACCCGGAACGTCCGCTCTGGATCGAGCTTGTGAAGGCGTTCATGTCGATTCTGCGGGTCCGACAAATGCAAGGCTGCGGCTTGTTTACGCGCTCCGTAGAGTATCGCGTTAGCATCCTTCCTTGTGATGGGTATAGACAGGAGAGTTCCATTGTGGTGCGCCTGCTGTGCTTCTGCATCCGCCAACTCATTTCCAGCGATGCCACAGTGACTTGGTATCCACTAAAACACCACCGTGTGGCCCTTTTCATTCAACTCTTTAAACAGGATAGCGACATCAGTGGTCAGCTGATCGTACGCGCCTCTCTTCATTGGGTACCTTAGTACCTGCAGCGCTGGTTTGCAGTCGCAAAAGATAATCCACTGCTGTGGCCTTTCACAAGAAATGGTGCGGAGCGCTTCGCGTAAACCGACCAGTTCTGCTGCGGTAGACGACGTCCTGTAAGCAATCTTGAAACGTTTGGTCAGGTCCTTCCCAGGCATAACCACTGCCGCTGCCGACGAAGACGCCGTGACCGAGCCGTCAACAAAAACATGCGACGCCTCTCCGTACATTTCACTGATGTAAAATAGTGAAAGTTGTCTTAGGACCGAAGACGCCATGTGGGATTTTTTACCGATTCCAGGAATCGACAACCGCACCTGTAGATCAGGTACAATCCATAGAGGCACTTCTGATATTTTGGCGACTGCAAATCTGAAGGGAATCAAATGTTGCTGCGCCGAAATACTTCGGGAGTAGTTTGAATTCGGCCGGTACCTGAAAACACTCGACAGTGGATGGCACTCTTGTCTTGTCAGATGTCGGAGGTGCACACGAAGAGGTTCTTGCGCGAGGTAGACTTGAATTGGGCAGACTCGCGCTTCTGCAATCGTTCCACGTGTTGATGTGCATCGAGGCAACCCCAAACAGATTCGTAGGGCTTGTGCCTGTGCACTTTGAAGCACGCGTAATGACGATCGCCGAAGGTTACACAGTATGGGGGCGCTGTATTGCAAATAGCCAATAAAGAGCGCCTGGTAAAGGCGCAACAGCGATGAAACCGATGGGCCCCATGATTTCCCTGCCATATGTTGAAGGACGTGGGTGAAACTTTGTAATTTCCTTCTTAGTGCCGAGACATGTTTTGACCATGACAGATCTCTATCAATTGTCACGCCGAGAAATGTATGATGCGTGACACATGGAATAACAGCTCCTTCGATCTTTACCGGGTAGCATATCATGGGTTTTCGGGTAAATGCCAATGTTGCACTTTTTGACGTTGAAATTTCAAGTCCTTGGCGACGTAGGTACGTCAAAGTGGCAGATACTGCTTTCTGAAGCCGTGCTTGCACGTGAAGTCACGTTACACCTGATGTCCAAATGCAACTATCATCCGCATAGGCAGATACTGATACTGTTTTAGGGAGCACTTTAGTGATTCCTATGAGAGCCATGGTAAATAGCGTAGGGCTGAGGACTCCTCCTTGTGGCACGCCGCGCGTGACGGGGTGATCGGATGTCACTCCATCAAGTGTGGACATAAAAACCATCCGTCCACAAAGATAGCTTGCTATCCACTGATGCAACCGTCCTCCAATACCAATGGACTCAAGGGCATCCAGAATGGCATCATGGGACACATTATCAAATGCTCCCTTAATGTCCAGGAACACGGCAGCTGTAAGACGACGGCGGTGTTTCTCGTTCTCGACGGTAGTCACAAGGTCAATAACGCTGTCTATTGAGGAACGTCCTTTGCGAAAGCCTGTCATGGCGTCTGGGTACAAGCCACGCTTCTCCAGAAACCATTCCAGACGAGCGAGCACCATACGCTCCATCACTTTGCTGACACAGCTAGCCAATGCCACTGGCCTGTAGGACGAAATGTCTCGTGGAGACTTGCCAGGCTTCAGGACAGCCACTGAACGACTTCTTTTCCAGTGGTTTGGGACAGACCCAGAACACCAATAGAAGTTGTAGAGGTCTAACAGAGCTTTGTTTCCTTGCGTGCCGAGATGGCAAAGTGCACGGTACGTTATTCCATCAGGCCCAGGAGCTGTAGAACGAGCCGAAGCAGAGAGCGCTACAATAAGCTCGTGGAGCGTAAAAGGCACGTCTAGGCGGCTATCCGCAGTTGGAGGAGCACAGCGATGTAATGGAGCCATGCCTGCAGAATTGTCCCTTGCCACTTGAATGCAGAAGTCTTCGGCAACATCTGTGTCCATGCGGTTCTGGTATACGGCCAGAGCTCGAAATGGATGCTGCTGAGTGGGTGTAGATGGCAACGCCCGAACGATCTGCCATATCCTAGAAAGTGGCTTTCGTGGGTCTAATCTGGAGCAGAAGGATCTCCAGCGTTGTCGTCCAAGCTTCTCTAAATAACGCTGCACAAGTTTCTGAGCTTTGCGAGACGCTCTCAGGTCAGAGACAGCTTTTGTCCGTCTGTACCTCCTTTCAGCGCGACGTCTAACAGCGCGAAGCATCTGATACAAAGCGTCCCCCGGATTCCCTTGAGAGGAGCATGTGGCACTTCGTGATGCATCCCTGGTTGCCTGGACAATGCTCAGTTCAAAATCAGTCACGGAATCCAAGCTATTACACGACAATTCAACAGAATACCGAAAGGCCTGCCAGTCAGTATAATGTTGTACCCGTGTTCGTTGTGAACCTTGGTACCAAGTAAACTGAACATATGTGGGCACGTGGTCACTTCCGTAGGAGTCAACATCAGCGCACCACGCGGCTTTGGACACAAGGCGTCTAGATATAAGTGCGAGGTCTAGGCAGCTGCTGTAAGTTGCGCCCTGGAAAAATGTCGGTGAACCATCATTCAGAATGTCCAAATCATGAGTCTGAATAAAGTTCGCGAGACGTCGCCCTCTTGTGGTGTTCACAATGCTTCCCCAGATCTCATGGTGCGCATTGAAGTCACCTACAATGATGTGAGGTCCAGGGCAGCCGTCAATAATCGTGCACGATTCGATGATAACCACTTGGGATCGAAGTGGTTTTTATCAAAAGTGCCGGCGACAAGTGCGTCAGCAAGCCGTCCCTAGCGTTAAGTGACAATGTCATTCTTAAATCACAGCGTGTAGTTTAGCACGCGAAGTTGTCCTTCCCTCTTTTCGCGGTTTGGTCTGCGCCTGGAATGCACGCACGCGCTATTGGACCATCTTGATTGCTCTTTAGGCTGGAGTAGATGTTTTGTCATTCATTCAGCAGTATTGTATTTATTCTCTAGCCATTGTCCCCACCTTCTACACTTGTTAGCATGATTATACCTTGGTTAATATTTTTTGGTGTTTTTTGTTTTGTTGTTGTTGCGGTTGTTGTTGTTGTTGTTTTTGTTTTTGTTTAGATAAGTCATGTATAAATCCGTGTGGTTTATTTTAAATAAACAGTTGGAAGCTGGCGCCTGTATAACGAGCCCTAACTCCGCATATAAATTAAGGACAAAGCTGCCCACACGCAAAATGATATTTCGCTGCCCTGATTAAAATGTGTGCGTCGCCTGGCCGGTGGATTTCAATTCTCCGCTGCTTGAACATGGCAGCGGCGCCAGCATTGGTTTCCACCCTCTCAGGGCACGGCAGCACTACGAGCATGCGGATCGCTAATCCGTTGCTTCTTCTTGTGCAGCATATCACCGTAGTCCTGCTGATACCATGGGCAGCGCTGCCAGTGACGTATGTTGGGGCAAAGAAAGTCGACGATTATAACTGCCTCGGATCGCAGTTACGGTTTCCACCGTGTCTGCCCGCCTGTCAGAGACATGCCACAGCCCCAACAACTTCCGGCCTTGCTGCATCCGTCATCATTCGTCCAGTCCCGCAATCGACCTCAACGCCTACCAGTATAAATATACCGCTCCCAGGCCCGCGATCATAGGGCACGGCAGCACTACGAGCATGCGGATCGCTAATCCTTTCCTTCTTCTTGTGCAGGTAAGGAAACAGTATGGCTCATCCATTCGTTCGGATAACCGCTTCTTAATAGTGCTGCCGTGCCCAGGGCTGCTCCTTTCGCAAATGTGCAGTTTGGTGCCTTGTCTCAGGGAACTGCTACTGTTGTCTGGTGATGTTGAGACAAACCCGGGTCCTGAGTTAGCTGTGATATCAAAACAGCTTCAGCACATTGACGAAGAACTCAAAGAAATCAAAGAAGAGCGACTGACTTCGATTGAGTCGAAGTTAGAATTGCTGACTGCCCTTGACAGCAAAATTTCAAGTTGCGTGACCCAAGTCTCTAATCTCCAGAGGACAGTGGCGGACCTGGAAATGAAAGTGGACGATCTCGAAAATCGCTCGAGGAGATCAAATCTTATTGTGTATGGCGTGGACGAGGACCCAAACGGATGCGAAGATTCTTTAGATCAAGTAATTACAGTAAGGTTATTACAGGCTTGTTGAAAATGAACCCTATTTCTATCGAACGAGCACACAGGCTTGGGAAACCTAACAGTGAAAAAACAAGGCCAATCATTTGCAAGCTCCTGGACTACCGTGATAAAGAGAGCGTCCTAAAGAATTGTTGCCGCCTGAAAGGTTCCAATATTTTCACTGGTGAAGATTTTTCTGTCCGTGTGCGAGACATCCGAAGGAAGTTATGGAACAGTGCAAAGGCAAACAAGGAATCGGGCGACAAGGTTTTCCTTGTGTACGACAAAGTGAAGATTAACAAAGTTCTTTACCGATGGGATGATGCTACAAATGATAAAGTACCGCTATTAACCGGTCCTATTGAATCATCTGCTCCAAAAAACCCTCAAAGCGAAGGACCGCACCTGCGAAGCCGCCGGCAACACCAGCAGGCGAAATAAGATTTGTGAATGTTAACTGCCGTAGCATTGTCAACAAAGCAGAGTCCCTGGAATCTGTGCTACTTGGGCTCGATCCTCACTTCGTAGCTTTAACGGAAACCTGGCTAACAAAAGAAGTTCTTGATCACGGAATAGCACCCCCCAACTACGCAGTCGTGCGTAAGGATAGGCCCACACGAGGCGGGGGCGTTGCGCTCTTAATCAAACGTGACATCACGTTCACGGTGCTCCCTGAAGTAGAAAATGTTGAAGCTATTTTTTGTAGATTAGAGCTCGGTTCATGCTTTCTTATTGTCGGGTGTTGTTATCGAAGCCCATCGGCGGAATCAGTATTTATGCCGTCACTCTACCATTATATGGAACGGCACGTGCTGAGTGCGAGACTGGTCTTGTTAGGGGATTTTAATCTTCCTGACATCAACTGGCAGACGATGCAGTTCCACTCAGCTAGTGCTGAAACCCTCATAGACACTATGCTCCGGTTTAATCTCTCGCAAATAGTAGATAGGCCTACACGTGTACAGCAATTCTGCAAGTATACTCGATCTTGTATTTCTGAGCGACCATTTCCCGTCAGAGAAAACTAGCTTTGACATACTGAATGGCCTTTCAGATCATAAGCTTATCTTCTGCAGCGTTCCTCTCAAAGACGTACAAATTCCTAGAAAGTCCTACATTACATACCTAGACTTCAGTTCTGCAGGTGATACGAGTATATTAAATCACCTAATTATTGAACTCGATGTTTTCAGAGATGTTTCAGAGACCCCAGTTACTGATATTGACGCGCTTTGGCGAAAGTTCAAAAATATAATTTCTCAATGCATAAAAAGCCACGTTCCTACCAAGACCAAAAAAACTAAACAGCGTAACCCATTGATTACTCGGGACATAATCCACGCCAAACGTAAAGTAAAGCGATTGAGGAAGCGCTTGAAATTAAACCCTGGAGACGTAGCAAGAAAAAATCTTAGAAACGCGATTGATGTCATGAAAGCGAAAATTAAAAAAGAAAAAAACTAGCTACTTTGAGACAACGCTACCAAATTTTCTGAAAAACTCTCCCCAAAAGTTCTGGAATTAGCTTAAACCTAAAACCTCCAGCAAAACGTCAACCACAGAAAAGGAAAGCCATGTAAACGCAGACTCACTAAATGAATGCTTTAAATCCGTATTCACTGTAGATAACGGTAACTTACCTGAAATGGAACACATTTTCCACAAGCAGATTGACCCACTTACTGTAGACGAGAACGGAATATTTCATCTATTGCTTAATTTAGACGCAAAGAAAGCTACGGGCCCAGATGATATTCCTAACCTTTTTCTTGTAAGATATGCGGAACTAATGGCCAAATATTTATGCATCCTTTTTAACAAGTCACGATCAACTGGTGTTCTACCACAGGAATGGAAAATTGCCAAGGTTATCCCAGTGCATAAATCAGGAAATACAGATGATTTCACCAACTTTCGTCCGATATCTTTAACATGCACTGTATGCAAAATACTAGAACACGTCATCGTCAAGCACATTACGTCATTTCTTGAGAGCGAGAACATTTTATCGCGGTACCAGCACGGCTTTAGGCGAGGTTTATCTACTGTCACGCGACTAGTAGAACTAACGCACGATATATCAAACTGTCTTAATAATCAGAAACAAATTGACCTAATCTTTCTGGACTTTTCGAAAGCCTTCGATACAGTATCTCATGTAAAACTACTCCGAAAGCTGGAAAATGTGCTTGGGGACACAGTCATTGTTAATTGGGTTAACGATTACCTAACTAATCGCATGCAGTACGTAGAATTCAACAATAAGACATCCGCAATCACACCGGTATCATCAGGAGTTCCTCAGGGTTCTGTTTTGGCTCCTATTCTCTTCCTTATTTTTATTAATGATTTACCTTCACGAGTACCAGTTAACATAAAACTATTCGCAGATGACTCTGTGATTTACAGCGAAATTAGCACAACAGAAGATAGCGTAGCTCTACAAAACGCCCTGTCGAAGGTATGCGATTGGTGCAAGGAAAATCAAATGCTGCTCAACCCCAAAAAGTGTTCGCTCCTGACTGTGAGCAGAAAAAGAAACATTTCCGACATTCTTTATAATATCAACAATAACCCCCTTGCCCGTGTAACAGAGCATAAATACCTAGGAGTTACATTAACCACCGATTACAGACAACCACCGATTACATTACAGACAACATCACTTCTTCGGCATTGAAACGCCTGTTTATGCTCCGACGACGACTGCGACAGGCACCACCTCACGTAAAGCTATTGGCCTACACGACGTATGTCCGGTCCGTACTTGAATACGCCAATATCGTTTGGGCCCCTTATACTAAAGAATTAATCAATAAGTTAGAAGGTGTCCAAAGAAAAGCGGTAAGGTTTATCTTTAACCGACATAAAATGAGCGACTCTCCGACACAGCTATTAAAACAAGCTGGCCTATTCACCCTCGATAATAGAATGAAGATAGCCGGATTAAAATTTTTGTTTTAACTAATTCACGGTCACCTAAATTTAGAGGCCTCAAAGTATATATCCGTTGATCGTACAAGGCTAACCAGACTAAAACATCCCCAAAGGCTAACAGAATACCGGTTCAATGTAGACTGTTTCAAGTATGCTTTCTTTCCATTAGCAATAAGGTAATGGAATTCTCTAGGCAACTCAATAACTGGTACCAATAGTTTAACAGAGTTTTTAAGACTGGTAGAAATGAAAATTAACGCGATGTGACTATTACTTGTTATCACTCAAGTGAATGTGTGTATCAACTCATTTGTGTATCATCTTTTCACGAAATCACAAGTTTTTGAAAAGATTTGTAATGAAGAGCATTAATCAGTAATCCCGTACGCAGAGGAATGTTGTAACCTGTATTATCAAAGCATGTACGGTATGTTACATATGAAAAATGAATGCGTTCCGTGTTTATACTTATTCAATGAAGAGAGTATAATGTGTACTACAGTCCACCGATTGTGTAACCCCACAGTGCTTGAAAAACTCTGACATATACTGTGTATATGCCCTTCCTGCGAGAATCCCGTGAGGGATTGGCAGTATGTTTAAATAAATAAAATAAATTTACGCCTGTTCGTTTCGCGGCCTCCTTGTTTCCGACTCGAGTAGGGAAAGTAACGCATGACCATGTCGCCGGCCGCCGGACCGTTCCTCTTCCCCGCCACCAGCTCCGCGCACCCAGAAGGACAGGGACGCGAAAATGAGGAACCTATGACCTTAATTAAATGCTCACCACAAGTGTCTTGATCGTGGCATCTTGGATACGCTGATGGATTGAGTTTGAACGCGTTGCCATCACTCTTCGTTGCGGCAAAACAGCTGCCGAACCGCCCACACTCACACGCGTCTCAGAGCAAAGGATGCATGTAGAAGACAGGGAAGCAAGGAGAACGTTCATTCTACGCCTTTTCACTAGGCAAACTGGTTTCGAAGCCACTCAGAGGAGGTGTTTATTCGTTTCTTCTCGATTTTCTTTTTGTTCCTTATAGACGAATCGTTGATGTCCCGCAGCTTTCTTCATCATATATCACTAGACTTTGTTACACCCAGTCTTGGAGAAGCAACTTAAAGTTACGTAAGCGATAGGAGCAAGTGATAGGTGCACAGAAAAATGTTGAACAGTCGTGTTCTGCTATCAAGCTTCTGGTACGACAGTGCATATCGGTGGCTGTCGTTTTGTGGTGGAGACCACCCCGACCACAATTTTTTTGACATGTTAAAATCTGAAAGCTGGTGCAGTCAGCCAGGCCAACTTGCCGTTTGTCCATTAAAATTGCCCCACAACACCTCCAATGCAATAAAAAAAGCCGCCTTTCATGTTGCGTACTCGTCCGTTAAGTTCCAAATATACCAGTTGTAAGTATGTGGCGGCTATAGTGTGGTAGTTAAGGCTCGTACAAGAAGTCGGAAATTTTGCAGTGATGTCGCTTCTTTAGGTGGAGGTCGTACAACATTTTCCTACCTCGCAAACTCTCGATCTATAAGCGAGTACGCACCAAAGGTGGTCGCGCCTTTTTTAGGCCTCGTAGTATAATTTCGCCAAGCTAAATGTAGTAACATCAACGTTTTCTATGGTCGAAATGCTGGAAATTCCCCACATTGTCGAAAAAAAGGCCGTTTTTTTCCCGCACTGATAACATTTCGAATTATTAGGCTTCGAGGAATGGAGTACGCGGATTTTTAGGCAATGGATCTTATCTGCATCCAATGTACGATGAATGCGCTTTTAATACTTCTCATCGCCGCTTCGTCTAGAGGAAAATGAAGACGCCCTAACTTTGCATTCCGCTCCGTTCAATCCCAATTTTTTTGTACCCATAACAGAGTCTTGTATTCCAAGCCTGGCAGCCGGGTCGAGAGGATGGAACCGGCGGGAGCGCCGCGAGAGCTCTATTCCAGCATCGGGGCGAAATCAAACAGTCCCCGGAAGAAAGTGGGGCGCACGGGCACTTTTATGCAGTTCTGGTGCTCGTATTTTGCTTGCATGAGCAGCACACGCGCGAAAATGAATAAGGACGTATACGTTAGAGACGTGGGCACACGCCAAGGGAAGGAATAATAAAATCATAACTGTGTAACGTGCCTTCGAGAGGGGAAAAATGTGGAAATTTTTTGATACCGCAGCGGGGCGCGTAGAGTGGCGAAGAGCGTTCCTCCTTTATCTCCCCTTTTTAGCGGCGCGCCTAAGCTCGACCGATTTCCCATTGGCCATTGTTTCCCCTCGCGTTCGCTGTCAGATGCGCCTCCTTGGAGTCATTTTGATTGGTGGGTACACAGGGTGCGTCTACGATCGCTCTATATATGCGGCTCTCGGTGGTGGGGACCTCATAATATCGGCCTTTTATAAAAAGAGGCGCGCCGAGGAGAATGAAAGAAAAATTTTCCGCTCTTTTCAATTATTCGCTAGCGAGATTTCTCATACGGACCCTTTCCGGAGCGACGCGGTGCAGAAGCGCAGCACAATATGCGCGCTCTTCACCCGCGTTGGCAGCAGAATGCTGAAGGCAGCGGGTTGGGGAGAAAAAGCGAATCGGCAGGGAAATAAATAGAAGGCGAAACGCGGCGACGGTCCGCCTTTTCTTCGAAAAAACTTTAAACTCATGTCCTCTCCGGAGGAAACAGATGTCAGCCGGGGTGCGGAGTCGAGGGGTGCGCCGGCGAGTACCTTCACTACATTGCTCCATGCGAGCTGGTCCAGATTTTAATCTCGGTGGAGAAGTCATGCGGAAATAATAACAATAATAAAGTGGCCAGTGAAAAATTGATAAGACTTTCTCGTACCGCCGTTAAGAGCCTTGCTTTAGGGGCGAAGCTCCTTAAGGCGTGGGTCTGTCCATCCTCGACGTATGTATGTAGCCACCTCTAGTTTAGTTGTTGGATTGTTTACTAGATGGCGTGGCTACCTCTAGTTTAGGTCTTGGATTGTTTACTAGATGGCGGTACTTGTATATGATGAAAAGATGCGCTTGGATTGTTTACTAAATGGCGTGGCTACCTCTAGTTTAGTTCTTGGATTGTTTACTAGATGGCGGGGAGCGTTGTAATAAAATCCGTTCGCTGTTGGCGCGCGCTCGGAGTCGCCCGATGGATAAGGCTGCAGATGTGCGAGCCCGCGAGGCAGAAGCGCTCCGTGAAGCTGCGCGACGCCGGCGCCAAGATCCTGCCGTACGAGAGCGGGAGGCCGAAGCGTGTCGTCTGGCTGCGCGACGACGCCGCCAAGATCCCAGCGTTCGAGAACGAGAGGCCCAAGCGTCACGGCAACGGCGCGAGGACCCTGCCGTACGCGAAGCGGCACGGCTGCGGCGCAAAGAGGATCTCCAAAACGTCAGAGGACGGTAAGCGGCGAGAAAGCGCGCGTATCGGCAGGCAGACCCCGAGAGCTCGTGAGGCGTCTGCAAAACGCATCAGGCAAGCTCAGCCCCAAGGTGCCGACGCGCGGTTTAAGCGAGACTTTCTAGACGTTACGTTCGGACACAGATGTAGTGGGCGAACTTTCACTGAAGAGTCACGGTTTTACCGATGATTTCCCCTCAGGAGCTTCGCCCATTCATCATCATTCACCCCGTGGATATGCTGTGAATTTTTTTTTCATTACTCCGACGAATTTTTTTTCGCCGTGCTCTTCATCCGCATCATCATCCGTGAGGCTTCTTCTATATCGTCGTTTCGTCGTTTGTGAACGTTTTTAGCGAAAATGGCTATCACACGCCTAGGGTGACGTAATTTTAGTACTTAATTAAAGAAAACGTCCAAGTTTATAAACCAGGACAGCCCGTTCTCGCGGTGCCAACGCCCCGCCCCATTCAGGCCGCCTCCGCACCTGAGGCCCAAGACGTTTGTGGAAATCGGCCCCCAGGAGACCTGGGACCGCACTCGATCACTTTACACGTTTAATGCATCCTTTATCTCCTTCGATCTGCATAAGGTCTTAAGTTAATGTCTTTTTAGGCCCCAGAAACGATTGAAAAGCCCGTTGCTTCGGTATATGCAACGGGCGGCTTTTCGAGGCACGCATGGCTGAGGTTACCTCAAAAAGCACAAGACAATTCACTTGCACTGGTGACTTGCAGAAAGTCGAAATTCGGGATTTCGGGATGAGCAGTTCCGCGCATGAAGAAGTTTTTTGGCACAAAGGGACACTGAAGAATTTTCTGAAAAAAAGAAACACAAGGTTTATGGTGACATTTTATGATTTTCGTGCGGTGACTTTGAAATTCAAGTGAAAATTTAGCGTAAGTTTATGCAACGCACTTTATTTTGACAGAAATGAACAATGAGTGCCTCGGAGCATACCGCAACCGTGCATCCACCTGTAACCGGACTCTTGGAGCTATCATGAGAATCCCGTGTAGAGCCCGAAGCACAAGGTCTTTCCGATGGAAATTGACGACATGAAGTCCAGTACCAGTAATACCTTTACGATACACCTGTGCACGTTTGTTAAGCGTGAGACACATGCACGACGACAGCACGCGATTGGCATGCGACTGATCGTTACGACGGCCGTATAGGACTAGTTTTCGTATCGTGATCGTGCACTGGTCGGAGGAGGCTTAGGACGTGCGACGGGCGAGGCAGATGCAATCGTATACGATCATTGCACCGCCGTGCGGCCGTAGCCAATGAGAGCCTGAAGGTGTCGTCATAATGACGTCACTGTGAAAGCTTCCTTCAAAGCCTGGTGGAGGCGCTAGTGGCCGTTCCGAGTATTTTGAGCGAAGCAAGTCTCCGCCGACGCGGCCGACCCGCGCGCCTTCCGACAACAATACATGCACCTGGTAGACACATGCTGCCAGCGCTACCAGCAGAATGGAGGGGCGGAATTGTCAGTGCTAAACGTCCCCAGACCGCTTTAGTGAACATGTAAAATATAGTACATAACGCGATAGCACTATTCATTTTTACTTCAAGTTGACAAGTGTTTTCTTTTCCTGCTCGGATTTCTTTGTCACATATCAAATCGACTGGAGTGCACCTAAACAGGGAGGCAAGCATGGAGCGAAAACAGTGTCATGAGCGACGCCGACGACGCATCGCACGCACGCGTCGAATCATGTGTCTAAATTACCGCGTACGACTAGTCGTGGCAGCCATATTGCCGACCAGACAGAGAGGCAGCGCCGGGCGCGCAAACATTATATGTCACTTTTCTGCACGTATAAATTTCAGGGATGTCCTTATACAAAAACACGCCCTCCCTCGGCTGATCGGTTACCCACAACGTCATATAAAGCGTTATGTGACTGCGCAGATATATGTTCTGTTTTTTTTCAATAAAACTTCAGTTGTGAGACTGCGCTCGTCCGTGTCCTTTCTTGTATCCGTCTTTCGCGCAATTAAATTTTGAATATGAACCCCTTACAACTCGCCCAGCTGTCTCTCATTGTAAAGTTTATGAAGAACTTGGCGACTTCTTGTGCAGTCCCCCTCGGAAGAGCGGCTGTCTCTGCGTAGCGCGTCATGTAGTCTGTCGCTACAACAATCCACTTGTTCTGTGATTGTGACGTAAGGAACGGGCCTAGAAGGTCCATTCCAATCTGTTGAAAGGGCCTCGACGGGACGGCGATCGGCTGCAGAAGCCCGGCGGGTCTTGTCGGTGGCGTTTTTCGTCCCTGACAGTCACGGCAGCTCCGGACGTAGTGGGTGAGGTCGGATGTAAGGCGGGGCCAGTAGTACCTCGCCTTGATTTTTCCAATTGTGCGGGCTGTTCCGAGATGTCCGGAAGACGGGTCGTCGTGGCACGCTTCCAAAATTTCGTCACGAAGATGTGCGGGGATGACAAGAAGGTAATTCGTTCTCGTTCCGGGACTGAAAATCTTCTTCACGAGGACGGAGTTTCTCAGGCTGAATGCTGGTAAGTTCCGTTGAACGTCCTAGGCACGGCGACATTGCGTCCTTCGAGGTAGTCGATTATGACGCGCAAGTCGGGGTCGACACGCTGCTAGGTGGCTGGGTCGCTCTCCGTAACGAGTCCGAAGAACGCGCTGTCTTCATCGGAGTCTTGTGGTGGTGGGTCGAAGCGGTGCCGCGGGACAGGCAGTCGGCGTCGGAGTGTTTTCTGCCGGATTTGTAGACGATTGTGTAGCAGCCGGGAAGGTCGGCTGCTGAAGGAAGCGAGAAGCAGACGCGGTGCTGGTTTGGAGTTTCAAGACACACTTTATTTTCAAATATGCGAGTTCCGAGAGTTCCCCCCGACGAGGGAGAGAAGGGGAACCCCCCCCCCCCCGCGTTCTTCTAAAAGAGAGAGGAAAAAGGTGCACCCGAGCGAGCAGATGTAGCACGCCGCCAGGGCTATTCCCAGGAGTCGGCCGGACAAGTTGTTCCCCGAAGCGGGTAGGGAGAGGCGCCTGCGCCACGAATACCAGTGTTTCACAAAGACGCGCTGTGGACGGCCGGCTGCAGACGGGAGAAAGAAATGCGGCTGTGCAAAGCAGCTTCCGCTACAAAAGCTCCCCCCCCCCCCTAGATTGCGGAGCTTTTAAAGAAGGACAGCAGTGCTGTGGACGACCGGCTGCAGACGGGACAAAGGAATGCGGCGGTGCAAAGCAGCTTCGGCTACAATTGTAACGTCGAACTCTTGCAGGAGCAAGCTCCACTGCCCAACGGCCAGAGGGGTACTTCAAATTGGCGAGCCAACACAGCGCATGGTGGTCTGTTACAACCTTGAATGGCCTTCCATACACGTATGGGCAAAATTTTGAAATCGCCCATATAATAGCCAGGCACTCTTTCTCAGAGGCAGAATAGTTTTTCTCCTCCTTCGACAGACCACGGCTGGCATAGGCGATTACCCTTTCGCAGCCGCTTTGCTTTTGGACAAGGATGGCACCCAAGCCTATATCGCTGGCGTCCGTGTGCATTTCCGTTTCGGCATTTTCGTCGAAATGAGCGAGCACGGGCGGGCTTTGCAGGCGTTTTTGCAGCTAGCAGAATGCTCCTTCTTGCTCGTTTTCTCCGCTAAAAGCGGTGCTATCTTTCGTCAAGCGTGTGAGTGGCTCTGCAATGCGTGCGAAGTTTGCGAGGAAAGGCCTGTAGTATGCGCACAGTCCGAGAAATCTTCGCACGCCCTTTTTGTCTTTCGGTCTTGGGAAGCTCGCTATGGCTGATGTTTTCGCCGGGTCAGGCAGGACTCCCGTGGCGTTGACGACGTGTCCCAAAAACTTGAGTTCCTCGTAAGCGAAGCTGCACTTTTCAGGCTTTACCGTAAACCCCGACGCGCGAATAGCCTCGAGTACAGACTCCAATCTTGCAAGGTGTTCGTCTAAATATCGGGCGAATACCACAACGTCGTCGAGGTATACGCGACAGGTGTGCCACTTCAGGCCAGCTAGCACAGTGTCCATGACTATTTGAAACGTTGCTTGCACCGTGCACAGCCCAAACGGCATCACCTTGAACTCATTATAGACCACCCACGGTTATAAATGGAGTCTTCTCTCGGTCTCTCTCGTCCACTTCAATTTGCCAGTACCCGGTCTTCAGATCCATCGTTGAGAAGTACTTGGCATGGCTGAGGTGGTCGAAGGCATCGTCGATTCGGGACAGGCGACACGTCCTTTTTGGTGATTTTGTTCAGTCGCCGGTTCTCAATGCAGAACCTTAATGTGCTGTCTTTTTTCTTTTCGAGTATGACTGGCGCAGCCCACGGGCTTTTCGATGGCTGTATAATGTCGTCGCTGAGCATGTCGTTGACTTGAGTCCGGATGGCTTCCCGCTCGTATGAAGAGACGCGGTACGGTGACTGTCGGGTAGGTCGGGCTCCATCTTCGGTTATTTTCCGGTGCTTCGCCAGAGTTTTCTGACGTAATTTTGAGTTCGAAGAAAAACACTCGCTGTAGCGACGCAGCAGAGCCGATAACTTGTTTCTTTCTTCAAGAGGTAGAATCGGATTCACGTCGAAAAGATGCTGAAGCTGGAAGGTATCTTCGGGTACGCGTGCAAAGTCGCCGACTGCGATCACGTGACTTGCTACTTGCGTTTCTTCGAGGAACGCAATTGCAGCGCCCTTGTTTAAATGCTGGTATTCCTCGGTGAAATTGGTGAACAAAACGTGGGATTCCGTTGCTTAAACCGCGCAATGCCTCTTGCGACGGACACACCACGGTCGAGAAGCAACCTTTGATCACTCTCCATGATAGCGTCGACTTCAGGAGAAGCACCTTCACAGTAGACGGTGATCATCAATCTTGCGCGGGGTGGCAGGGTGACGTGATCGTCGGCGATCTTTACAGAAGCACGGTGTTTGGTGTTCGGCTGCAGCATCATGGAGGAAAAAGTTATCGACTTGGTCTGCAGATCAATTATTGCGCCATTGTCCGTCGAAATTCCAATTCCGAGAATTACATCGCGGGAGCAGTTAGGCAAAATGACGACCGCAGCAGGGTACGTGGTGCCATCTATGGTGAAGCGCGATGTGCACGTTTCACTTGGTGTTACGAGATGGCCTCCGGCTGTGCGTATGTGCTGAACGTCCCATATGGTCGTAACTTTCTTCAGCTTAGACGCGAATGATTAGCGCATTACTGAGTAGTCGGCTCCAGTGTCTATAAGGGCGACTACATCAAAGCCGTCGATAGACACCTTGACGTCAGACGCCGCCTTCCTCGAGTTCCGGGTTCGTCGGGGAGTCGCATCTCGACTTGTGCGTGTTCACGGTCGGGCACTGTGCGTCGTCGTTGTCGTCGTCTTCTCAGGGGCAGGCTCGGTCATGTCGGGTACGCGTCGTGCCTTGTGGCTTTGTCGTGTTCGGGAGTCACGTCAGGGTTAGGTCGGGTGGTCGGGATGAGGGCATGTCGTGAGTCACAGTCTTCGGCGAATCGTTGCGTCGTTGGAGAGTTTTCGTTTTTCCACCGTTGTACAGCTTCACCTCCAGAAGTTGCTGCCTTTCGTTTCCCCCGCGTAGGCTGGGGGACCTTCCACGTGCGAAGTCAGCACTGCTACGGCGGTGCTGCGACTGGTACGTGTAGCGCCACGGCGAATGGTTGAAATGAGCAGGTCCACGGCTGGTGTTGGACAGGTATTCTTCAATCTCAGATGGGCGCTGGCCTGGTCGGGGGCTTGGTGCGTCGACGGAGAAACCACGAAATCCGAGTCTCTTGTATGGGCAGCGACGGTAGATGTGGTCGGCCTATCCGCAGTGGTAGCATAGAGGACGATTATCCGGTGTTCGCCATACGTCAGTCTTCCTCGGCGTCTGGTTTCGTACTACAGGGGGTCAGGCGGGTGACAGCATACCTCGGCAAAGTTGGCGCGGTTCACTCAAACTCACTCAAATTTTTTTTTTGAATCACCACTCACTCAGACTCATGCTGAGCAGCACATCTGCGCTCACTCAAACTCAAACTCATACTGAGCGCAAAACTCAGAACTCACTCGGACTCAAAACTCAAAATGAACTCAGAACTCAAAATGTACTCACAACTCCAAATGTACTCAGCACTCAAAATGTACTCAAACTCAAAATGTACTCAAAACTCAGAATGTACTCAAGCTCAAAATAGACTCAAAACTCAAAATGTACTCAAAGCTGAAAATGAACTCAAAACTCAAAATGTACTCAAAACTCAAACTGTACTCAAACTCAAAATGTACTCAAACTAAAAATGGACTCAAAACTCAAAATGTACCCAAAACTCAAAATGAACTCGGAACTCAAAATGGGATGAGAACTCATAATGTATTCAGAACTCAATTGGCCTCACAACTCTCTCATGCTAGGAATTTACTCGGGCTCAGATAGACTCTGATTTCATTATCATTCAGTGTTTTCACTCACGCGTGGTAAAAATATTACGTGTGCCAATTCGTGAGCTCAAACTCTTGCATTCGGCACGACATGACACCGTTGCTATTGTGAGGTCGGAAACAATTTTCGTTGCAGATTTAATACAGCTATACCTGCTGCCCATGATGACTAGCGCTGGTTGCAAGCAATTGCAAGCAATTGTACGTACATATTGTATACCAAACTCTTGATGTAGGCTCCGTGTTCGTGTTTATGACAGAGGCGGTTCAGACTCGATGGTGTGCTGGGTCCCTGGGTCGAAACAAGCAAGATTGGGCGAGGGGACGTGCGCTCACTGCTCCGTTCATTTACGTCGAAGCTGTTTAGGGTTACGGTCCCGTGCATTCTTGCTCTGCATCCTGAAGAAACGCCTTGTGTAAAAGCGAACTGTCCCCGCGAATCTCTGGAGCGCGAGGCGTTCATGGATATGCCTTTGCTTTTTTAATGAGTAGCATTCTTTGCCGAGTAACCCCCCTTCCTACTACCCCTGCCAGGATCGTGTAACGCCCTGCATTTACACAAAAATGCAGATATCACAGAAGTTCAACCTGTAATAATTATAAAAGCGTAAATTTAGACAACTAATCAAACTAAATGTAAAAAAAACTAAGCAAAGAAATAATAAGAAAAAATATCGAAAATGGCGAACCGTTTAACACGGTAGTCATGAATAGTCTCAGATTGGGGTGAAATTCAGAGAGATGTGGCGCTAAAGAATGTGGGGTATCAAATTGAGGGTCTCGAGGAGGGAAATCTCGTGGGACAAACAGAAAAGTGTCTCGTTGTTTGCTGAGGCACTTGTATTTGTTTTTATTAGCATTTGCTAGGTGGGATGACCTCTCGTAGCTCGGAAAAGCACCACACTATCGTTGTAAGCAATTACCGCCCCCGTGCCCAGTTGGCGGCAATTACCGCCACCGTGCCCAGCATGCACGCGTGTGCCTGTGCGAGTGCGAGTGCATATGCGCGTGTGCGTGCGTTTGCGCGTGTGTGTGTGTGTGTGTGTGTGTTGCGTCAGTCATGTGTTCTGTCATTGTGTTTGATATGTAGTCGTTGGAGAACTGCAGAGCCCGAGTTAATTTTTTTCTTTACATTGTTATGATGTGGTAGTTTTAATATCTGGCGCTGATTTCTTATTTTAATAAAATTAGTTCGAGCGCAAACACAAACTGCGGTATCTTATTTTTCTAAAGAGTTTTCCTTATGTCGCAATGTCTGTTTATGTCTTGGTGGCTCTGTTGCCTCTCTATCTCCTACACTCTAGCAAGGAGTTGATGTCTCACATGTAATTGGCCAATTCTGGATTCGAGTACACGTTGGTACACTCTGGGAAGGAAATTGCGAACACGAAACGTGGCCGCAAGGCTTATTCATAAACAAATGTGAAATTCGCTTTTCTGATAAGCTCTGATGCCCCCTGTTACCTATGGTCGTCCACAATTTCCACGACACCATATTTTTTGAAGGATTTGCTTGTTTGTTAGGATACGGGGATATGGAGGAAGTGAAGTTTGAATGGTAGTTATTAGCAGAGAGTTTTTGAGTCTGGTGATTTCAGCTCGAGAGCATGGCATGACTTTTGTTTTTACCCCATGCCATCATGCCTCGATGATTCAGCAACTAAACGCCAGTATTTTTATTACTATATACCGCATTGATGGGCATCTCTGAACAAGCCTTTGCATGTATATAGCACAACTGCTTTACGGGTTGGCAAGGAATTTTAGTTAAACCCGACCCACCAATTAAAGAAAGATACCTTTTGCGATATCACCATAACTATAACCAGAAATCATTTTTATATTTGTCCCACGTACTCCCCCTCGAAGAGACCTTTAATTTGATACCCCACACACCCTAGCAGGAGCATATGAAATTCGTGCCAGTAAAACTAACTATGACTCTCATGACTGTAACCAGGGCGCATTATGTAAATGTCCGACGTGATTCCCCTAACTGAAACCTTCAATTTGAAACCCCACATGCTTTAGCAGCCTCACCTTGAATTTAACCAAATCTATGACTCATAAAGAATATCTGATTATCAGAACCACGAAGATTTTTTTCTTTGTACCACGTGATTCCCCTCGTCAAGCCCGGAAATTTATACCCTCCACGCCCTTGCGGAGTCACTTCGAATTTTAACCCAATATAATACTCGCCAAGACTATAACAAGGTTATAACCAGGAAGCATTTTTGTATTTCTCGCACGTGACTCCGCTCATCTAGACCATTAATTTGATACTCATCGCATCCTAGCGAAATCAATTTGCATGTTAAACCAATCAATGACTAACAATGACTATTTCATAATATAGCCATACTGCATTTTTGTCCCACGTGATTTCCCTCATCGGAACCTTCAATTTGATGCCCCGCACACCCAGTGGCGTCATTGTGAATTTTAACGTAATTTATTGACCTTATGTAATGATAATAATCAGGAAGCACGTGATTACCCTCATCGAGACCTTTAATTTGATACGCCACGCGCCCTAGCATCATGAACTTGAATTTTAACCGAATCTATGACTACGTCATGATATAACCATAACTCATTTTTTTACCGAATGATTCCCCACACCGATACCTTAAATTTGAATCCCCAGATGCCCTCGCCGCGTCATTTTGGATGTTACCCAAATCTATGGCTCATCATGACAGCCTGATGACTACAATCAGGAAGCAATTTTTATTTACCCCGCGTGATTCTGTTTATCGGAACCTTTCATTTTATACCTCACACGCCTTAGTGTCATCAGTTTGACTTTTTACCCAATTTAGTGCGGTCATTATTCTGTCTAAAGGGGCGTTTCCCAGTCAATTCAGCTAATTCATTTGAAACAGCAGAAGGGACAGCCCCCGCCCCGTACTCAGAATTCAAAATGGACTCAGAACTCAAAATGGACTCAAACTCAACATGTAATTAGAATTCAAAATGGAGTCAAACTCAAAATGTACTCAGAACTCAGAATGAACTCAAACTCAAAATGTACTCAGAACTCAAAATGGACTCAAACTCAAGATGGACTCAGTACTCAAAATGTACTCAAACTCAAAATGTACTCAGAACTCAAAATGGACTCAGAAGTCACTTGGTCTCAGGCGTACTCAAACTCAATCGGACTAAACTCAGTCGGGCTTACTCGGCTCTAACTCAAGGTCAAACTCACCATGCCACGCTAGCTTCGCGCTCACTCAAACTCACTCACGGGTGAGTTTGATTCCAAATGAGTCTGAGTGAGGGAACTCATGAGTGAGTACGCCGACCTCTGTGCGAGAGTGGGCGGCGGTAGGGTGGGGCCCCTTGACGACGTGTGGGAGCAGGACGGGGTGGACAAACAGCCGCGGAGTACGTCATAGCTTGGGGCTCGCAGTGTACTTTGTATGGCACAGAAGTTCCCAAAGCGTTTTGATCGTCTTCCCGGATACGTCAGTTAGGCAAGCGACTTGGGGTTGCGGCGTCGTCGGGAAAAGCTTCCGCAGCTCCTCCCTCACCACTTCACGGATGGTCTCGCGTAGTGTGTCCGAGCTAATAGCCCCGGCATCGATCGTCTCCGAAACTATCACATTGGCTGGGCGGTCGTACTGCCTCATTCAAACTTCAAGCTTCTTTTCCATCGCGGCCGCCTCAGATGCGAATTCAGCCATCGTCTTCAGCGGGTTACGCACAAGGCAAGAAAAAAAGCTCTTGCTTGACTCCTCGCATTAGAAACCTGAGCTTCTTTTCTTCGGTCATTTTTGGGTCCGCATGGCGACGAAGTCTCTTCATCTCCTCAACGGAGATCACGACACCTTCGTTGGGGTGCTGCGTTCGAGTTTCAAGCAAAAGGGCAGCTCGCTATTTTCTCACCACGGTAGTGAAGGTCTTCAGGAACTCGCTTTTGAATTGAGTCGAGTCGGTCAAAGAGCTCTCATGGTTCTCGAACCAAGTTCGAGCTGCATCTTCCAAGTAAATGAAGACATGCCGGAAATTTTCTTCATCATCCCACCTGTTGAAGATGCGGACGCGCTCCAGCTTCTCCAGTCACTCTTCCGGGTAATCACCTAAGGATCCTCTGTATGACGGGGGCTCCCGAGGTTGCTGCAGAACGACGGGAGGATTAGCTTGGTTGACCATGGTGCTGGTTGCGACGTCTTTCTTCTTCGCCTTCTCCGGTAGTAGACCGAGCTCGGGTGGTAAACCTTGCAGGCGGAGGCTGGCTCTTGTTGGACTGGCTTGGCGGCTTACACCACGCAACGGGTCGCGGCATGTTTTGAGTCAGCGTTCTGCCGCGGATGCGGGTCAGGTCCCAGTATAGTCGCCCTGCGGGGCCATGACAGTACCGTATAAAAAAGCCCTAAATTAACTGGCCAACCTTTCAGTGCGCAAGATTTCTGGGAGGGGGGAGAGGGAAGGGGGGCAGCAAGGGGAATTTGCGTTCCTCGCGTACCTTGACAGACACCGAGGCTCCGCACGGACGTGGCTGATGTTGAGACTGCTGCCCCCTTTTTCTAGATCAACATTGCGGGCAACGACGATAGCTTAGCCGAGTTTGTATATTTACCTCGTCATTAGCAATAAAAAATGAAGTTTATACGCCTGACGTGTTTTCTTCAGGCGAAATTGCGACGCGCATGTACGCCGGACTTGCTGCTATGTGTGCACCAGCACCTGATACAGCTGCTGATACAGGGTGACGTGCTCTAGGTCGGACCAGAAAGCTGACTCATCACAAATTACCAATGTGCCCAGATGCATTGCAGATTTTCTACCAGCTCTTCGTCCTTCTCGTCCCTGAATTCGGCTGAACACTCTTCTCCGGCACTGTTGCTTATAAACTGTGCCCCCTTTGCATATATACTAGAAAAAATCGTGCTCTTCGCCTCCTACTTTGGTGGTCTAGGTTTGTTGCTAATTGTTAACCGAGGCGCAACTGCCGCCACTAGAGATGAGCTTTCAACTGCTGTCATGGCAAACGTACATACTTACCTCAGGATGACAGCACCCCTGATAGGCCGTCGCGCTCTGCTTGTGTCTCTTATTCAATCTTTCCATTATTGAATCATTATCCCCACGCCGTAAACAAGTAGTGATTAGGTGGAAGACGCATATTTCCTAAAAATGCAGAGCTGCAGCCTGGTCGTGGGTTACAGAGTACCTCAGCAAAACAAATAACATACTTTCCTGGCCATGTTCTTACTTCCCCTGAGGGTTTGCAATTTTAACCAAACGCCGTTCTTGGCATGTGCTGTAGTGACCTCAATTGGAGCTTTCCTTTTATATTGGCATATTACACTTCGCAAGATATTTCCCATAGAAAACGGTCTCTCGTCGGAGGAACGGAAGCAGTTTCCCTAGAAATGGCTTAACCGGCATCGACCTGTCAGTATTGCATGTCATTTTTATTAACAGCAGAGCTGGTTGGGCCGACACGAATCTGTCCGGCGTAGACAGAAAACCCCCACCGCACGTTAGTGGGTGCTTCACGGTGACCGCCCGGCGTCCGCGGGGCGAGGCGCCGGGCACGACAATCGCGCAGGGGCTTTAGCAAAAAAAAAAAAGCTGAATGCACATGCCCGCGTGCCTCGCAGTGACCGCTCGGCGTTGTCCAGGCTTGCGAATGGGCTTACGCCACATAAGGAGCTCCCGCCTTCTTCGTAGTCGCCGTGTAGCGAACGGCGCGCCACGGATGCGGAGCGCCGAAGGCGACGACGACCAATCTGTCAAGCCATCCCTTCACAATACACAGGTGGAGACGGCCATAGGACTACACTCTTAATCTGGTTCCACATAAGATCCACTTAGTAAATGAAACTTTTTTGCAAAAAACTTCCAGTCATATATTTGGAACCGTGTTCCACATACACCGAAAATTGATTGGAACAGTGCACACATATTTTTGCAACTAAACTCTGTGGATCGGTGTTCCAAATAAAAGTATGCGGATCACTGTTCCCAATAAAAGGGCTGTTTGAGTTACTGGAACATTGATCCATGTAAAATGATTATGGAATTTATCCGCTGCGCTGTTGCAGCTACCCTCAGACCAGCTGTTTATGTAAAACGGTGTTCCCATAGACATTGGAAAGCTGTCTATGGGACTCCACTTTTCCAATATTTCTGCTTTCCTGTCGGTATACACCGAGGTCACATGCCGGGGTGGCGGATGCATTGGTATCAGCATGAAACTGCAACCACCATTTTAACACAGCCTTGATATATGACCCACAGTGACACCATCAATTGGAAAGCAGAAACAACCGCAGCATGTGGTCCCTGACAGTTCTGAACAGTTGCCTATCGGAGCACAATTCTATATAACCGTTGGTCTGAGGCACCTAGAGCGGCATACAGTGTTTGGCTTCACCCGCAGAATCCTGTACTGGGTTTTAGCTGCATGTAAAAGAAACAATATACTTGCATTAAAATAAACATGAAACCCACTAATATGACTCATACACTGCTTTTCAATATATTATACAACTTCATTGGGTGTTAGTATGCATACATTTGAGGTATGAATAGCTGTCTATTTTAAATTGCGCAGAAAATGACCAACGTACCAGGAATAAATACCATAACGATAACACTAGGCTCTAAGTGGCATTTTCACATATTCACCTTTAATCAAAAACGTGCGAAATAAAGACGGTTCCAGGGGCAACTGCGTCACAAATAAACTTGTGCGCAACCACGGCACTGACCCAGTCAGTATACAACTGTGAGCATAAAATATGTTGTCTTATTAGATAAAATGAGGTAACTCAAAGGTGGAACTACCAATTCAGCTTGCCATACCATGTTTACGCATAACTGTGCGGGAAAATGCAGTTTGCTACTAAATTGTAGGAAAAGGCCTCAAAACAAGCCATACACGTTTGTATTATCCTAAACCTACAAGAGTTCAGTGCAAGAGTTTAGGAAAAGAACGCTGGAGCCAAGAATGACGATAAAACATTTCGACACGAGAGGTCACATGTGGCAATATGCCACAATTAAAACATGAATATTAAAGATAGTACAGTTTCCCGTCACCAGACGTAGGTGTAACATCAAGCTATTTGTATCCAAAATAGACTTTATGAGCGTCTTGAAGATGGCTTTGACTTAAGGCATGTTACTTGCCCAAACAATTTGGAGTTGTTTAAAATTATTCATCACAAGAAATCTCATAACAGCCAGCGTGAATCTTATATAATTTTGCAAACCAGGTTGCTGGGAGCATGTTACACATATTAAAATTTAACAAGCAGACTAATTATATACACGTCATTAATTCAAGCGGGAAACTCAGACATCCATAAGAACCAAGCAAGCCAGCGTTGAAACATACAGGTCACCAGTTTTACAAAGCAGACTTCAAAGCATTTTTTCCATCCTGAACATTTCACTCCGGGTAAAATTCGCAGTTGCGTGATATAAAAACCTTCCCGTCTTGCTGTGAGTGTAATTGTGACCAAAGCCATGCTTCTGCGAAGCAAGAAATGCAACTTTTTCAAAGGAGAAAACTTGTTCAAGCCAAATACGCACATTTTCAATTTTTCTAGGGCATGGGTGTCAGCTCACATACAGTATTAAAATTTATCCATGAAGGCGGAAGCCGTCTGCGTAAATCAGCACTGTCACTTTTGCCTCAGAAGCAGCACTGACACGAAAAAATCTCATGAGCTACACTTGAATAAAGACCTTACAATGCGGTGCCATTAACTACATTTACACTCACTGTAGATTCAAAGGCCGCCTGCGCATTGTACAAATGATGTCATATCGTAAAGTAAGGCACGAGTTCAGTGTTCATTTGACATGCAACTTGCATGTGCCTGTAACTTAAACCTCTTCATCAGACCTGATCCCCTTCGAGACATTCAAGAGATACTTTAACCTCTACCAATAATGTAAAATCCCAAGTAGAGCTGACCACTTCAAGTATTTCAACAGAGACCCCACCTTAATTGACACCAGGCCACTGTCAAATTTCTCATGCTTTCCAAGACTTCCCTGCAAAAGTCCCAAGAACTCTCCAAACGCACATAACAATAAGAACATGATGGCACGATGAAAAAGATTACATATGCGGCGGAGAGGATGACCACATCTTGAAGTGGCAATGCAGGCGGCGAATCCGTGATGTGTTTCTTGCGGACAATATTGATGCCGCCATTCCCTTCTTTCAGACTAACCGGGCCTCGAGAAGACTTACTGCTCACTTCATGTACCTTTAAGGAAACAAGAAAATTTTGTAACGTGGTTACTTTAAAGAAGTGAGTTGCTTAGACCCTTTCATAACACAGTAATTGATTTAAAATCAGTGATTTCTTTGTGTTTTTTCTGGGGGTGCTGCTAAAGGTGAAAGTGCGCTAAAAATATCAGAACAATCAATGAAATTGCCCTAATTCTGAAAAGTATCTAACTTTGCTGCCTCGGTATGCTGATTATCAGGTTGTTTAACCTTGAGAGGTTTCGTTTAATAATCAAATAATCACCTATCAGCATTATAATTTACACAGCTTCTCACTGCAAAAAATGTTCTCTGTACTGTATAATGTACTCCCTAGAATGCTGTAGTGGGGCAACCTTAATATAACTTACAGCTAAACGATGTTTCTTCCGCAAAAAATTAAATGGCAAGTCATAGGAAATAAAAAAAATTGCACGGTGGCAGAAATATTTTATGGATTTATGTCCAACTACAATATTTTCCTCTTGATATGTATTACCTCCACGGTGGCGCAGTGCCATGAGCCAGAAGTTGAGCTGACTAATGCTGAACTTGGCCGTTGCACAATTTTCTGATAAATCCCAACTATAGCACATTTTATTGACGGCGCCACTTTCTGTGTTCTAAACAATACCCTTAAAAAAAAACCCTTATTTACCAAGCTATCGAAATTTAATGCAAGCATTAGTCATGCTACACCTGTATTTGGGAGTATTTTTGGTACTGCGGGAGTGTTTAAAGTAGGAAGTCTAAATCTTCAGCTGCCACCATATTGCTGCAGCAGCAACCACGTTGGGCGTGTCCGTGGTGCTGGCATATCATAGCAACAACTATCAAGGTGTAAAAGCTAAATATTTACAAAACATAAATACAAAATAGTGGTCTTTTTGACCACTTGGAGCATCCGTAACAGGCGGAATGTGAACACAATGGCCAATATTGGCGTTTACGATAAGTTCTTAACAGTGAGATTTTATTAGAATGAACACTACCAGAAATTGAGTCCTGCAAAAAGAAGTGCCAGCTTACCCAACCAAGATTAAGATCTGGGTGTTTCTGCCAGGGCCGTGTCGAAGTGCACTTCCAGGAAAGTTTTGCCAACGTATTCCGAAAAGCTCCCACTGTTTTCAAGCCATTATTTATAAAGCAACTACCTAAAAACGCACAATGAAAGACCCAAAAATGGCAGTGCCTACTTACTTGTAGAATGGAATAATTTCATCCTGTGCAAGAGCTTTAATGTGTTGCCTTGTCATCATGCACTTCCAAGAAGGGGTCCAAATACAATTAAAATGGCCATATGCATTCCTTGTTCCGTTGTTTTAAGTCTATATTCACTCTTGCCTAGAAAATAAACAGTACAAAAATATCAGAGAATAAATTTATGCCTTGCTTTATTTTATTTTATTTTATTTCACAATACTGCAGGCCAATGTGCTGGCCCAAGCAGGAGTGGATACATCAAAACATAATTGTAGAAAACGACAGACAACAATACAAAAGAAACAAAAGTTTAAGAAAGAAGGTGACGCTCAAGGTCACCAAGAAACCTATTAGAATGAAAGATGTCACCCGGCAAACAATTCCATTCATCGACAGTTCTAGGAAAAAAACTATATTTAAAAGCATTTGATCGGGCAAAAATTGGGGTGAGAGCATGTTCATGACCATGACGAGTACGTCGTACTGATAGTGGTTTAACACAGTCAGGAGATCAATTTTTACAATACCACACAAACAATTGTAAAGAAAGGAAAGACGAATGAACTTTCTCCGAGCTTCTAAAGTAGAAATGTCGTTTAGTTGCATTAAGGTGGTCGGGGAATCAAACCTACGATATTTGCCAAAAATAAACCTTACAGCCTTTCTGTTAATACGTTCCAGATTCATAATATCTTTCTTGGTATGCGGATCCCAGATAATGCAAGCATACTCAAGCTTAGAACGAACACAGGCATTATAGGCTAGAATTTTAGTACGCGAGGGTGCAGATGCTAGTTTTCTTTTTAGAAACCATAGCTTACGTAATGCAGAAGTGGTAATGTCAGTTATGTGGGTCGACCAAGTTAATTTGCTTGTGAGAGTGACCCCCAAGTACTTATATTTGTCAACATTATTTATGTTAGTGCCTCTTAGAGTATAGTGGAATTGACTAGGACTTAAGCTTCCTGGTGATCCGCAGAAGCACAGTTTTTTTAGTGTTTAACTGCATGCCCCCGTTCTGACACCAGTTATTGATAGCGATAAGTGCATCTTGTAAAGCCACATGATCACACGGTGAGGAAATTTGCTTAAAAATGACGCAATCATCCGCGAACAAACGCACAGATACATTTTCAGAAATAACAAAAGCTAAATCATTAACATAAATTAAATACAAAAGTGGCCCTAGCACACTTCCCTGTGGGACTCCAGAGGACACACGAAGAACAGTCGATGAAAAATTATTAATCACTACATACTGACGTCTATCTTGAAGATAAGCCTGAATCCACTGAACAATTTTTGTAGGTAATCCTATACGCTGTCATTTGTGTAACAACTTCCCGTGTGGCACTTTATCAAAGGCTTTACAAAGATCTAAAAACAGTACATCAGTTTGCCCAGAAACATCAAGCACACGTGAAAATTCATGGACAGTTGCAACTAACTGGGTAACAGTAGATACCCCCTTCTGAAGCCATGCAGATGCTTTGATAGTACATTGTGTTCACTGAGAAATTCACAGACGTAATTAGCAATAACGTGCTCAAGAAGCTTGCAACAACTGCTTGTAATAGAAATGGGGCGGTAATTCTCAAACGATAAAGGGTCACCTTTTTTATGAATTAGTTTCACACGTGCTATACCCCAATCAGCCGGTATCTCCCCCGTAGCAATTGAAAGATTAAAAAGTCCAGTTAGGAATTCCGATAAGTATTCAGCGTAGCGGTTAAAAAAAGCATTAGGAATGCCGTCAGGCCCCGGAGGTTTTTTGGGATCAAGTTGTAATAGCATGTGCAATACGCCTTCTTGCGTCACTAATAGGTCATTTTCTGAGTCAACGAATGAATTCTCAAGTTCATAATCATCGGTTTGAGAAAAAACGCTCTGGAAGTATGCATTAAAATGTTCAGCAATAGTAGGAGCGTCCGTTATTATTACACCATTAACCTTCATTTTACTAATCCCTGTCTTAGACTCGCTTAAATACCTCCAAAATTTTTTAGGGCTATTCTGAAGAAATTCAGTCAGCGTATTACTATAAAAAGTGTTTCCTGCTTGTACCAAGCTTGTTTGTAGTTTGTCTTTCAGTACGTTAAGCTGGGGTGTCATTGGTACATGCTTCTTGCGAAGCGTTTTAATTTTACGCTTCATGTGGATTATTTCCCGGCTAATCCAAGGGTTTGCACGATGCTTGTAAGTTTTTCGACACGGCACAAAATTTTCAACACAATGACGTATGGTTCTAACAAACGATTGCCAAGAGGTCTCAACATTGTGTAACAAGGATCCGATATGCGTTTCAAGGTAGTCAATTATAGCTACATCATTCGCCCTAGTAAATTCCTTTATAAGTGTGGTAGGCTGAGTATTTTTAGCACGATGTAAAGCCTTATTCCAAGTAAAAGAAATCAGTACGGTTCACCTGGACAGCGAGGAAAAGAAGGCTGCTGTCACACAAATATTCTGGGGCGGTATTCTCGAGTTTTGTCCCTTTTGCGTCCCTTTCAAAATTGTCCCTTTTGGCGAGCCCTGATTGGCTAAAAGCAAACAACCGGAAGTGACGTAACGCAAGCGCGCCAAACCTATTGTCAACGTCCACTGCTTAACCGGAAGTACGTCACGATGAAAGGGACTCAAAAGGAGCGTCTTCAAAAGGGACAGTTACGAGAATACCGCCCCTGATGTAAACTGGATGGCGGTTTATATCGAGTTGAGAAGAAGCAGGAGCCGTGGGGCATCATTCCTATTGGTAACGCAGAAGCAGTCGTCCAAGTAGCGAACAAATATATTGGGCTTGAGAGCGAAATCGATGAAGGCCTTCGGCTCAATGACCTCCATGACCAAATTTGCAGTAGTAACCAATATGAAAACTACCATGGCAGTTCAGTGAATTTCCTTGTAAAACTGCTCACTGTAGGTGAAGTACGTGTTCCTTAAGCAAAATTCAAGCACTTCACAAACGTGTTCTAACCCGCCGCGGTGGCTCAATGGCTAAGGTGTTGTGTTGGTGAGCAAGGAGGCTGCGTGTTCGATTTCCGGCAGCGGCGGCTGCTTTTCTGATGGAGCTAGAGGAGAAAGAAGCTAATAAACATCGGTGCGGCTCAGCCATGGCCTCGCGTCCGCGTCCCGTTCCATAACATTTCTGGTGCCGTGAAACCCGGGAACGACGGACCAGCCGACTTCACGGCGCAGCGCCTTCAAGGTAGTGCGTGGCCTCAGGTTCGTCGTATTTTCTCCTTTCGGAGGCCTCACCCTTGAACGTTGCCTGCCATGGCTGCGTGCTGGACGCAGACCCCCCGCCTAGAACCCGGAGATGAGCCCCACCCATCGGACAATCCCGACCCTTGCTTCGCTGCGCTCCCTGGTTCTGATGACTGGCAGGTCGTAGAAAGACTTCGAATTTCGCGGGTCATCCTACGCCTACGGGCGGACATAACTGGATTAGCCAGTACAACTGCTCGTGCCTTGCAATCGTCAGCACCAAATATCACTGTGCTTATTGATTTGTGCCGTGAGGTAGAAGACAAACAGGATCAACTTCGGAAGCTTGACGGGCTGATTCAGAACCTTTTCGACTTTTACACCTTCGTAAAGGACTTAGAGGAGGCCGACGAGTACTCCTACACGGTCAGTCGCGCTAAGGTTTCGCTAAAGGAGCGAATCTCTGAGGAAACTTTGAGAAGGGCGGGAACCGTGACGAAGACTTTGTCGCCACCTCAAAAGAAGCAGGAGCCTCTAAGAGGAGGCACCTCCCAGAAAAAAGACGCGGCCAGCGCAGTCCTCCCCTTCGCAACAAGGGCTGCCTTCGAAACCGTGGCTTCGTCGTCGTCTGTGGAAGAGAGGATGGACCACCACAGCGACCCTACATTTCCAACATCGTCGGTAAACCAGGCCGCGGGATGTACCAGCAAAACCGAGTTCGACCGAGCAGCCGGGGCCGTGACATTCCGCCGAAGCGATGAAAATACCATCTCGGACTCGGATGCGCCCGTGGCCAAGCACAGGAAGCCATCGCACATAGACAACAGGAAGACTAAGTCAACGTATGGAAGTGGTTCTTCGTGTCACGACAGGAAGAGATTCACTCGTGCACTGCCGTCACGGAACGAGTGGCTTACTAGCAGACCCCGGAACAAGCGAAGTCAAGCACGTGAAATTGAAGCCTCCGTTCTACCACTAGAAGAAAGGAAAACCAGGTTAATGGCAATGACGCAGAGGAAAATGGGAAATACTCAAGACAGTGCGCAAAAGGAACATCGAAAGCGAACAGAAAAGGTAAAAGGGACCGCTGACCAGAAGATTGAGGCTGCATCCAGAATACGATTTATCCATGTTCGTTAGGCACTCCGGTTCGAGCAAAACAGCGTGCCCCGTCGTAGCCAAGAAGGTAGCAAGAAGAAGGCATCGTTTCGCGAAGCATAGATGGAGGATAAAGAAGGATGTATCTGCCACCTCTCGTGTACAAAGGAACTGACATCGGAGTACCCATGCATCTACGGCGAAACCTAGACTAACCTGTTCTGCATTTTCCCACCACTAGCGTCATCGTCGGGGTGGGAGTATGTTGCGGAATTATGAAGGAAGAGGAAGAGGACAAAGGCGGATAACCGCCTACTATCATTTATATCGTAATCCGAGCAGGTCCGACCAAGAAAGAATTCCTTCCACGCGCTGGGAAGCTCAGAGCCACGTCAGGTTTTTGGCCAGGTTCTGGGCTGCTTAACCGAGAGTTGTTTCTTTCGATTTCTGGTTTTTCTTTTCTCCCTTTGGTTTTTTCTTCTTTCTTCCGTTTGTGGCTAACGTAGGCGAGGCAGTGATCACGGCAAAGGGATGAGTCTCAACTCTCCCGGCCGGGGCTCATCGCCTTGGTCAGCATCTCTTCCTACGCAGGAACTCCCGTTGGAGGAGTTTTTGAGTGGCAACGTGACGGGAATCCCTGTGGCCTTGGTCCCTTCCAACGGCGGCTTCATTGGGCGGAACAACCCGCAGTCCATCCAGAGCGACCTGAGGGAGGTCACCGCGCATTTCAAGAAAATCACGGAGGTGAGGCCGTTCGGCAGGGGAGGAATCTTGTGTCGGTCCTGTGACAAAGATTGCATCGTGGATCTGCTTGCCTGCTCGATGTTCGCATCGGTCCCGGTAAGCGCCTTCATCCCCCCGCATCTTGCTTGCACTAAAGGTTTGATACGTGGTGTCAGCACTTCTTTGACTCCTCCGGAGGTGCTCGAGCAGTTTTCTGTGGCTGGAGCCATTTCAGTGTACCGGTGCAATCGGGTAGTGAATGCAACCAGGGTGCCCACTGAATCTGTGATTGCCACCTTTGCGGGACGGTCATGCCCCTCAGAAATTAAAGTATGGCCGCTTCTGTTTCGGGTTGAACCTCTCAAACCTCGGCCATTACAGTGCCACAAATGCTGGCGATACGGGCACAGCCAGGGAGGCTGCAAATCAACGGCTCGATGCCGTCGGTGTGGGGAAGGGCACGCGGACTCTGAGTGCACTGGAGATGTTCAATGTTGTCTTTGTGGGGAGGCTCACGCGGCAGACTCAGTAAGCTGTGCGGCACGTGCTCAGGAAGAGACCATTGTAGAAATCATTGAGAAGCGCCGGTGCTCGCGCGGGGAAGCTGTAGCTATTGTCAAAGAACGCTCGATTAGCTACGCAGGAGTCACTTCCAAGCAAACCCCTCTAACGGAGTCGACTTTGATCAACATGATGAACACGGCTGCGGAGAAGGCAGTAGCAAAGCATGTAGAGCCACTGGTTTTAACAATGTCTCAGTGTCTGGCCCAAATGCAGCTACTGACGACAAAGCTTTCAGAGTTTATACAGGCTTTTCCTCTCCTCCATGCTTCCTCTGTCTCCCAGATTCCGGTCGTGAATTCAGTTCATTCTTTCCCCACAACTGCCACTCCTTCAGTGCAGGTTCGCCAGGATAACAAATCATCCGGAGCCAGCCCTTCCTTGAACAAAGCTGGAGCGCCCCTAGAGGCCGAGATTAACCACCCAGCCCAGTCTGCTGCCATCGCGAGTGCCCCCCAGGTTCCTCTCTCCTCTGATGAAAGCTCTTCTGACATGGAACTCAGTATTGAAACTTCCCAATACAAAAACAAGAGGACTCTCTCTCCCGCAGATGCTAAAACAGCCAAGGGTCCTAAATCCAAAACTAAGAAGGGCATGACTCGTACATTAAAATCTGGAGACATCTTAAAAGAGGCCATCGCTTCGGCAGAGCTCCAGTCGCCATAGGGCGGATACGGGTCCTGCAATGGAATTGCCGCTCTGCAATCTCTTCGTCTCCTGATCTTTCGCATCAAATTTCTACGCTATCCCCGGACATTATTCTGCTTCAGGAAACGTGGCTATCTCCTTCAAAATTTTTCGCTGTTCGCAACTTCAGATCGTTTCGCTTGGATCGCCAAGGTAGGGGAGGAGGTTTGCTAATTTTAATTTCAACCGCCTTTCGCCACAGGGCGTCAATCTCGTTCACGTTGTCGACAAGTGACTGCGAAATCCTCGGGGTTGACCTCTATCTCCCGAATACTGCTCCCTTATCTGTGATCAACGCATACTTCCCATCTGGAGTAATATCTACGAGACCATTGGACGCAGCCCTCGCTTCCTGCAAACCCCACAGCGTTCTCGCAGGTGATTTCAACTCTCACCATGTATCCTGGGACTTCCGTACAGATGCCTGTGGGCGCCGGTTGTGGGAATGGATTGGTGACAACAACATGACATGCTACAATTCTGGTGCGGCAACTTGCGTGAGGGGTCAATCCCGCTCGGCTGTGGACTTGACTCTTTCAAAGCCAGGCTTGGTAGTCAATAGGGAAACAATCTCGGATGCAACCAACAGTGATCATGTTCCTGTGCTTTTCGAAATTTTATGCCCCGTGCGTACTCCCAGCCGCAAAATTCACGCATTCGTAAATATGAACCGCTTTGCTAAGGAATTACGGGTTGCCCTGTCTACGATGGGCCAAGGAGATGAAGAGCATTCGGCCGCAGAGGTTTAAATTCGATTAACTATGCAGCCGTGAGTTCCAAATTCACAGTCTCGGTAACTGGGGATACGATCAGCCCGTGGTGGAACGAGGAGTGTACGTATGCACACAGACGCAGAAATGCTGCGTGGAAAAGACTGCTCCGTAATCAGTGCCCTGCCAACTGGAGTAGCTTCAAATTTATCCGCGCTATATTTAAGCGGACTATAAATAAGGCGAAAGAGGAGTATAAGTCGCGCCGCTTTGCTTTACTCTCGGACCCACGGAAAAAAAGAAACCTATTTCGATTTTTGCGCAGTTGGAATGTGGCTCCTCCAGAGCAAAACATTGAATCAGTTATCAGCTCCCCGGATGAAATCCAGGATTTCATTAACCAGATTGCACAGGGCTTACATGCACGTTTCACTTCGGCATTACCACCAGTCCTTACGAGACTCTGTCAAGACAACTTTGAGGAGGTGACCCTTCAGGAGATTGGTGAGGGCTTGAGCCGTGTCCCGGATGCGGCTCCTGGACCGGATGGTATTACAGCCCACATGCTAAAACTCTTGTTCAACGAGTGTCCCGACTCACTGCTACAAGTGGTTAACCATTCCCTACAGCATTCATGGGTTCCAATTGAGTGGCGGCTGGCAAAGATCGTCCCCCTCCTTAAAAAACAAGGTCTTGGATACGCGTTAGATAATATCAGACCCATAGCCCTCACATCTAATTTTGTAAAACTAGTAGAAAGAATCTTGCTACATCGAATTGAAAACATTTTAGAACGCGAGAACGTCTTGAACCCTAAACAGATAGGATTCAGGCCTGGCTGCTCAATTTGGTCGGCCCACATTGATTTGGAGAGTCGCATTCAGCTGGCACGCCGGCGTAAAGAAGTGGGCGTGTTGGTTACCCTGTATATTGCTAAAGCTTACGATAGCGTTGAATACCAAATTCTTTTTGACACAATACAGCGTTATCATTTTCCAGACTACATTGTTTCGTGGATTGGCACTTTTTTGTCGGATAGAAAATTCTTTTGTTCACAGCAGGGCCTGTCCTCTCCAATATACAGTCAAACTCGAGGTGTTCCCCAGGGCTCCGTTCTCTCTCCCGTGCTGTTCAATATTTTAATGAGCTCGGTTCCGGTAAATCCAAACATTCAGGTGTATATTTACGCGGACGATATTGCTTTTTTCCCTTCAGACAGGGATATACACACGTTGTATCGGCGTATGCAGTCGTATTTAAGCGCCTTAGAGTCTTGGCTGGATGGCCTTCGCTTGACCCTAAATGTGAACAAATGTGCTCTGCTTCCATTTCCAGTGAGCGGCCCAGTCTTCATATCTCTTAGTTGCCGGCAACAAGACATTCCTCAGGTCAATTCCTTAAAATATCTGGGTATTTTGTACGAATATACCCTCAATTGGCGTCCACACATAGATTACATTACTACCAAAGGGGCTCGGGCCGGGTCATTCTTGAGAGGGCTAAGTCACAAAAGATTGGGCATGCGTCGTGACACCCTACTAATGATTTACAAAATGTACGTCCGACCAATTCTAGAATTTGGATGTGTGCTATTCTCCGGGAGTCCCCACTACAAACTTCGCCCGTTGATAATGCTCGAAAGACAAGCTCTACGTTTATGTCTGGGTCTTCCCCGTTATGTACCAATTAAAATTCTATACATGGAAGCCCGTATTCCTCAATTAGTCTCACGCATGCATGCCCTCACCGTAGATGCATTTTTACGAGTCTTGGAATCGCCCATATCCAGGCCGCAAACTGCCTTCGTTACATGGCCTTCATTGTTCTTCGATAGTTCATGGCCGCGGTTCAAACATCCACAGGCGGTCTTTGTACAATCTCTGCTTGGCCCATTAAATGTGGCCCTCTTGTCGGCTCCAGTACTTGACAGAGCGTCGCACTTCGATATTTCTTTTGATGAAATCTTTCCCTCTAACGCGAAATTACTCCCTGTGAACCTTTTAACAGGCCTCCTACAGGATCATCTGAACGGTTTCCCATTCCACGCCATTGTTGCAACCGATGCTTCTGTCCGGGAGGAGAGGGCAGGCGTAGGTATTTTTTCTCCCGGTCTAGATTGGGCCTTTTCCCTCCGGCTCCCTAACTTTACTACATCTTTCCACGCAGAATTTCTCGCAATAGTCTTGGCCCTTCGTAAGCTTGGTTCTTCGAAACGACAGGCAATAATTCTCACGGACTCATTTTCTGTTTGTTCTGCCCTTACTTCTTCAACTTCATCCCCCCTACGTCGAGTCCTTGCTTCTTTAGCGCCTTCCTCCCTTCGTGAACTTCGTCTGGTCTGGGTACCTGGACATGCAGGTATCTGGCTTAACGAATCGGCGGATGCTCTGGCGGGAATGGCATTGGGCGGTCCAGTAGTGGAGGTTCTGCCGCCCATTTCCCTCGTAACTTCGGCTCGCTTCCGTAGGCTGTGTTTACTCCAAAGTCTGCCTGATTCTACCTACGACGACTCGGAGCTCGAGCACCTCCGGTACTCATGGAAGTGCAGCATAAGCCAGTCGCGAGCTTGTGAAGTAACCCTCACTAGCTTTCGCTGTCGCGTGCCAAATTGAAATTATTACTTGCACCGCTCTAATCTGGCCCTGTCGCCGTTATGCGCCTTTTGCAAAGAACCAGAAACAATCGACCATTTCTTCTTCTCCTGCCGACGGTTCTCCTCGATAAGACGAAGATACTTAGAAAGTACATGCAGCCGGGTAAACCTCCCGCTGTCTGCTACAGTTATTTTGTCATTCGGGGCGAAGGAACTGGGATTCTGCCACGGGGATCTTTGCAGTGCGTTGCACTCATTCATCCTGGAATCAGGCCGTCTGCCGTGCTAGACAGTATTTAGCTTCATTGGATTTTCTTGACAAGAATATGCGCGCCAAGCTCACTGCTTCGTCTGTACCACTTTCTTCGTGTTTCTTACTTCCAATTTTCATTAAATGGTGTTCGTTGTTACCTTTTTTCTTTCTTTCTCTAATCTCCTTACTTTTATTTCTCTACTCATCTACTGCTAATCCATCCTAATAATTAATTTTTTTTCTTTCCCTTCAAAAATTACCTAATTTCTTTCGGTAAAGCGCCCATTTCCTGGCCAATCCCCCTGAGTGGGTACGCGCCATTGAACTGGAACCACCACCATCACCACCATCGGCTAGAGGAGAAAGAAGCTAATAAACATCGGTCCGGCTCAGCCATGGCCTCGCGTCCGCGTCCCGTTCCGTAACATTTCTGATATGTTGCGGAATTATGAAGGAAGAGGAAGAGGACAAAGGCGGATAACCCCCTACTATCATTTATATCGGCTAGAGGAGAAAGAAGCTAATAAACATCGGTGCGGCTCAGCCATGGCCTCGCGTCCGCGTCCCGTTCCATAACATTTCTGGTGCCGTGAAACCCGGGAACGACGGACCAGCCGACTTCACGGCGCAGCGCCTTCAAGGTAGTGCGTGGCCTCAGGTTCGTCGTATTTTCTCCTTTCGGAGGCCTCACCCTTGAACGTTGCCTGCCATGGCTGCGTGCTGGACGCAGACCCCCCGCCTAGAACCCGGAGATGAGCCCCACCCATCGGACAATCCCGACCCTTGCTTCGCTGCGCTCCCTGGTTCTGATGACTGGCAGGTCGTAGAAAGACTTCGAATTTCGCGGGTCATCCTACGCCTACGGGCGGACATAACTGGATTAGCCAGTACAACTGCTCGTGCCTTGCAATCGTCAGCACCAAATATCAGTGTGCAGAAAATGTGTAACGAAAGAAGACCAGCGTCTGGCTTCCGATGTGGTGATCGAGTCGATTAGCCAGGCCGTGAGCCCCCGATCCTCCTCTTCATCTTCTCCTACTGTCGCCCCCTGCCTGCGTGTAGTATCCGGGGTTTTCGCATCTCGGCGTTTCGGGGATTCTACCACCAGGGGGCTAACCCCGGGGTATATATATGACGTCATTGAATAAATTATTCTCTTTTGGCTTGACTCTTTCAACGGGCGTTTGTCTCCTGCTTCGCCCTTCGGGGCCGTCGCCGACGCGACACCACAATGGCGCAGCCCCTGGTGGTAGAATCCCCGAAACGCCGAGATGCGAAAACCCCGGATACTACACTGCGCTTCTTTATTTCTCAACACACTCCCGCCACTTCACTACGGTGCGCCTCATCACCTGCGTTGCATCGGCACGTTAAACCCTACAATCAATCAATCAATCAATCAATCAATCAACACACGTGTTCCACCTCCAAATTTGTTCGTTCTGCGTCCGCTAGTAGGACCTCCTTGCATGCCGCTACGGCCAAGTTGACCGGAACCGAAGTGAAGAGTGACTTGACGTCGAAGGACACCATTACGTCACCTTCATCCAGGGAAATGTCGCGCACTTTCTCCATGAAAGATAAGAAAATGGCAATGTGTGCTGCTGTTTTTCCGGCGAGCGGGCCCAACACTTCGTATAGGTATCCAGAAAGTCGGTGCAGCGGTGACCTTGTGAAGTCGACGGTGGGCCGTAGTGGTATGCCTGGCTTGTGTACTTTCGACAAAATGGTGTCCTGTGACGTCAAGTGACTTTTCACTTTGGTTCCTGTCGACTTGGCCGTAGAAATATACAAGCAGGTCTGCCGAAGGACGAAACACTCGCGGAACGCGCACCTTTGGAGGTAGAACACGTTTGTGAGTTGCTTGAATTTTGCTTAAGGAACACGTACATAACCTACAGTGAGCAGTTTTGCAACAAAATTACCGAAACTGCCATGGGAGCTTCCATGTTGATTACTACTACAAATTTGGTCATGGAGGTCGTTGAGCTGAAGGCCCTCATTGATTTCGCTCTCAAGCCCAAGATATTTATTCGCTACGTGGACGACTGCTTCTGCGTTACCAATAGGAATGATGCCCCACGGTTCCTGCTTCTTCTCAACTAGATAGAAACCGCCATCCAGTTTAAATCAGAATATGAGTGTGACAGCAGCCTTCTTTTCCTCGATGTCCAGGTGAACCGTACCAAAACTAGCCTTTCGTTTGCTGTGCCCAGGAAAGCGACGCATACCGGACATTACCTGAATTTTAATTCGTGCCACCCAGCCTGTAACAAGAAATCTGTCGCGTACCCTCTTGTGACGCGGGCAACACGTATTTGCTCGAGTGACGACGAAATTAGGAAAGAACTTCAGACAATACATCAAGACGAGCAGGTACCCGGAGGAACTTATTAAGAATGTTGAAGATCGTGTCCTCAATCCTAGGCCATCCCAGGGCAAGTCTTTTCGAAGACGCGCCGGCATCCCATACGTTCCTGGGTTCAGCGAAGATCTAAGCCGTATCTTTGCAAGGTATGATTTTTGCGTTGCGCACATGCTGTGCAACAAGCTCAGGAATCAGCTTGTGAATGAGAAAATTGCTTGGACAGCAAGAGATACCCCGGTGTTGTCTACAAGATACCATGTGCAGACTGCAGCTGCAGTTACATCGGCGGAACTGGCAACTTCATCAGGAGATTAAAGGAACATCAAAGGGACGCGGGCAACAACAAGAGAGTGTTGGTCAGGGACCGCATCTTCGTCCTCATAAAATAAACTGAGTACATTACTTGGTACATCTGCAGATTTAACATGAAAAAACACAAACGGCCTACGGATAAAATGATTGATTGATTGTGGGGTTTATGGCGCCGATGCAACGCAGGCGATGAGGCGCGCCGTAGTGGAGGGCTCCGGATTAATTTTCACCACCTGTGGATCTTTATCGTGCGCCGAAATCACGTACACACGGGCGTTTTTGCTTTTCTCCTCCATCAGAAAAGCAAGGATAAAATAAACTGAGTGCGTTACTTAGTACATCTGAATATTTAACATAAAAACACAGATATTGCAGAATTGTTTTACAAAAAAGTCAGATTTTCCCCCGAATATGAGTTTGAAAAATAGCGGCTGATTTATTTTATTAGCCAATTTTAAGAAAATATAAAAACCGAAAATGGAAAACCTTAACTATTACGAGCATACTAATATTGTGGGGCGAATTGGGTGGCTCAAGGGGAGAAGCGAATAAAAAAAGGACATTTCCTTAAATTTTTACATTTTCTGGTTGTTTACTCTATTAATTTTGAATATGCTTTCAGTCAACAAAACAAAGCAAACTAAGTATTATCAAAAATCCAGGGGAAAAAATGTTTGAATATTGATCAGAGCTTTGTGAATATGTGTGTAAAATGCTCCTTCTGATTCAATTTAGTTCAGTCAAATTTTGGCCATCTTTGCGTAGCTTTGTTGCATGGCACCATTCTGGCCGGCATTGTGGCCACTGGAAATAGCCCAAGGATTTTTTGTCGGGAGAGGTCTTCGTACACTTTGTGTTTCAAAGTAGAAAAGAAAAGTTTCCCCGCCTGTTATGAGCGGAACTAGTGAGCCCTTTACTTGTGATGCAAATGAGGGATAACCACTGGCTTCTGTAACTTTTTTTCTCCAAGGTTGATTCAGTTATGCTACACCTCTAAAGAACATGCAGAGTGAGCAAAATAAACTTTCAAAGTCCTGTACCTCTTTGAGGCGTTTTGAATCCTCGCTGGACAATTCTCGGGCCAGCCTTGGATGGCTGGCATAATATCTTGAAAGGAAGCGAAGTCCATACTTTCGATCAGTCGGGGACCGCATGTGCAGAAATTGAAAAGTGGCCTCAGTGTTAAATATGTGCGTATAAAAACAAAAAGCATTCTTCATTTTTTTGAAAATTTTACTTCGACAACAAAACAAACAATGCAAATTTAGGGTGTTTATTGTGTCAAAGCTACGTAATGAGGATATATGCCACGTAGTATGGTTGGCTCTGGATTCATTTAGATCACCTGCAGACACACCTCACAGGCATTCTTGTTTACAGATTAAACCACAAAAGTGACTGCTGTGGCTAGGATTAGACCTGCATCTGTAGCCTTAGCAGTGCAACATTTCGGCCACTATAGGCCACCGCTACTTTGACGAGATGGGCATAAGACGAGCCCGAATGGGTACCTAGCATCAACCTGGGCTGTTTGAGAATTTTGTGGTCAGCTCGCTGTAGAAGGTCACTTGTCATAAACTGTGGGCTTCTGACTATTTCTTCACAATGCACAAATTTCCGCAAGTTGGTTCGAACTGTGAAACATGGTAAAGTAGCGCGGTAAAGATGGGACAACAAAGAAGACCACACAGGACCAGCGCTAGTCCTGTGTGGTCTTCTTTGTTGTCCCATCTTTACTGTGCTACTTAACCATGATTTATATTTCTTCCCCTTTGGCTATCGTTGTTACGCTAGGATCGTGCAGAACCCAATGAGAAGAATGCCGGACGCACACACAGGACGGAATGTATTTACAACATATTTAGCCACTCAAGGAGATGAAGGTCACTCAAAAACAAGAAATGTTCGCAAAACGGGTTCGGTTAGCTTTCCACGACAGTGGCTGTCGCTAGACCCGCAAAACAGTTGCGTTGAGCACGGCTCACAGGTATGTCTCGTTGGGGCGCAGTGGTCGTCGAGGGTGAGGCTCGCAAACTTGGCCGGCCGCTTCACGGACAGGTCACCAACGAGCTGGTGTGGGACGCTCCGGAACAACTCCGCGACCAAGCACACCAGGCCCGGAAGTCGTGGCCAGGACTTAGCAACCCGGCGGTCCGAGCAGGAGCATGGAGCCGCTGACGCACCACGAACGTCGGCCTCGCAGCAGCAGGAACCCTGGCTCGAGCCGGAACGTGACGACGCGGCAGAGCCTTGCGATCACTCGTGCCCGAGCCGCACCCAGACGGAAGCTCGCCTGGTCACCGATGGCGACGGTCTCGTAGCGGACGGCACGTCGACCGGACGTCTGACGTGGGAATGCCCAGTCCAACCGTGCCCTGTCTCGGTCGCCCTGCACTTCCCGGGTTCGCAGCGCTTGCTCGCACCACGCCCTCGTCTTCTTCTTCTTCGTGGCGTCTTTTTCCCAGCTGCCACTTGGTGTCTCCCGCGATGTGAAATCTTCTTTCACTACTTTCACCGTGCCCCCTCCGAGCCACTCATCACAATCGTTTTGGTCACCATTTTCTCTTCGTCTGCCCAAATCAGTGGGTCGTCACCGCAGCACCCAATTTTAAACACATGCATACCTTGCGATGATTTCGGTCATACGTTTTGGTTTCGCACAACCCCTCAGCTTCACTAGCTCAGACTGAGTATGGTGACATCTTCGAGGCATCGCAAGTGCCATTCAAGCACGTCAACTTGCCTCACACTTTACAAGGGTGCAGCAGGCATGGATTTCATGGTAACCCCAGTACCTCATCTCACACACCTTTATCCTTAAAATTCGCCGCAGGCTTGAGTGCCAACATTTTTGTAACTGCAGCCATGGTCGTTTGAATCAACACAAGAAGCAATAAAATCAGGCACCAGGAATGGCACTGACCTAGCCCGAAATGAACCGCATTATCCGCACCGCTGTCGGCGCGCCTGTCCAACCAATACAAATGGAGCCTGCGCTGCTACTCTCATGCTAGCAAGCAGTCGAGAGGCAAGTGCATAATAACCCTACGAGAAGGAGAAAGAAGCTGGACGATTTTGGCCCCGACAAATATAAAAATGTTTTGGGCTGTATTTGCTTATATCTGCAGCTTTGTTCGATTAATTGTGGGAATCGTTCATCTCAACATCCAACAGATTCAAGAAACTCCATTTTACTCTGTGGAAATGGTAACTTAAATTGTATGATTTCCTCTTATTTCTGCGCAAGACACAAATAAAACTGGACATACGTGTTGTCATTGGCACTATAAGAGAAAAATGGAAGTGCGAAACAAATTGCATCACATCCTGCTAATGGCTATACACCGTGTAAACAAGAACATATCTCGGCTATCAGGCATGCCGTAGCGGAAAGCTACTGAATAATTTAGGTCAGTTGGGGATTTTTAACATGAACTTAAATCATGACATATGGGAGATTTTTATTGTGCTAATCAAAGATGTTTTAGGTGGATTTGCTGGCAAAAATTAGGATAAAAAAAGAAGCACTGGTACACACAACTCCAACATTAGGGACGTACTGCGTGCTGCTATAAGGCGCACTGAAGATCTTACAACGTTAAGTTACACAAGGTACTGGCTAGTTGATTCTTTATAATTTGAAAAATACACTTACTGCATGATTACATGAGGACGGGGACACGAGGACGACCGAGTGTTCTGGCTGTTGAGAGTAATTATGGGAAGTACACGTGTTGTTGCTTCTTCAAAGAACAAGTTTTGTGCTTATCCTGTTATTCTCCTGCTTGGCTATTATTTATTTGTGCAGTGTGTACTTTTTATATGGGCTGATCACTTTTGGCTTAATACTGATACAGCTTATATTGATTTAGGAAGTGCATTTTCAGGAAGCATGCAGGGCGGGCAAAAAAAATACAAAATTGCTGTACTTTTTGGTGACATGCCAAAGCTTGTAGGGACAATTCCTCATCCAGCCTCAAACACCTGCCAGGTTCTCTTGCTAAACACACTCCAGCACCGCCTGCAGTACAAATATAAGCTCCAGTGAAGTGGGCATGGCCTTCTTCTGCCCAATAAAAAAAGGAATAATAATGCAGAGAAAGATTGCCTCCGAAGCATCATGCATGCAAAAACAAGCTATGACCCTTTGTACAGAAAGTATCGTAAACAAGAGAGTGCACTACATGTGTTGCACTGTCACTTCAATTCTGAAAACACAGAAGTTGATGCAACCACACCAATATCAACCCCTTGCACTCAGCTAAAGCACCGTACACATGAACCTGACGTGGGCAACATGAATATATTGACCTGTTCACTCAATCCTCCTGTGCATACAGAAACCTAACAAACTCTAGGGCATTTAGGTAGAGGCCATCATAACAATATTTTCCATCATAACAAGTTGTGCACGTCTCTGCAGGAGGCGTAGCTTAGTGCAATTGTACTTGCCTGCAGGTGCAAGTGGGCCTGCAGGTGCAAGCAGACAGTGTCCAAATCAACTAGACTAACCCCATGGGCTTTCATAGTCAACCCATGCGCTTATACGTGGGCGCACTGAAATAAAAAGCAACTATCTACTCAACCCTCCTCCCCTAATTTCTGTATGCAGGATTATTTAAAGGTCTAGGCTATTATAAAGCACTGCCGACAAACAAACATGAGAAATTTCAACACCTTTTTTGGGGGGCATTAAAAATGAAGATGCTTGGGCCTCCAGGTAAGCCAGCAATTACTGTTGGAAGCGCACCTGGGCTTAGTTGGGAAACGGCCATACAATTATCACATACAGCTGAAGCCCCGAATGTTGAAACTTCAACAGTGTACGTACACCGAACAATGGTCCGATTTTTCTGGTGCCCTCAACAAGTACTGAGTGCTGCGACCATTTCACCCTTGTTTAAGATGAGGGGAAGCTGAGGGACAAAAGCCCCAATGCACTTTTTTCCGTTTCACATAGTAATATTAACTGAAGCGTCTGTGAGAAGGTTTGACGATATTTCTTTAGCCAGAAGACCCACACATCGGAATAATAATAGAAAGGAGGCAGTTACGTCGCCACCAACTGAAATGCGAACACAGCACAATGCTCATAATTCTTTCTCTGGTGCACGTAACTGAATCACACTTAAGTAGTGGGTCACAAAAAAAAACACCTCTGCGACAAACCTCACGGAAAGTTCATAGTCTGGCATGGAAAGTTTTTAAGCGTACTACACTCACCTGAAGTGTGCCCCAGAAGAACTCGAAGGAACCATTTCCCCCCGCACGGGGCACCTTGAGTATTCATGGTGACGGTAAGCAGCGACACCGCGGACACCGAGCTCCCTTACATAATACATAAACCGTGTCCAACCTTGGCGAGGTGTTCAAAGGTGAAGGGTAGAAGCCGTAAACGGTGGCCATCGGAGCCTTGGTCAAGATCCGGCCGATGGGCTCCCTGCCTGTCTACCAGGCAGAGAGCTCCGGGACCTCTTTGACTACCAGGGTAAGGTGAAAGGAGAAAGTACCCCCATCTCCCTGCTTTTATACTATGCTTTATGGTATTGTCTAAACCCCCCCCCCCCCAAACGTGATCGGCCCACTAAAAGGGGCCGCACCGAAGTATCGTTTCCCCCATTGCCATCTTTACATTTCCTGAACCAGATCATTAGTCTCGATTTCTTGTCATGGAGTCCCTCAATTCAACCCACTCTCTTGCATCTCAGTCGGTCTTCTTGATTGCAAAACATCTTGAAGCCCTAATAGGAAAATCGTATAAGTGCAAAAAACAAAGGTCTGGTGAACTCCTCATCGAAATAAATGACAAGCAGCAGTCCACAAAGCTTCTAGCTCAGACAAAACTGGCTGATCTAGACATCAGGGTCACACCCCATCGGAGCCTCAACAGCTCGCGGGGTGTTATATCCGAGACAGATCTCCTGAACGAAACGGATGCGGATCTCCTTGCCGGTTTGAAGGATCAGGGCGTCACTGCCGTGAGACGCATCACTATCCGCATAGACGACAAGGAGATTCCCACCAAGCATATTATCTTGACTTTTGACCCCGTAGTTCTTCCACAACACATAAATGCAGGTTTTATCTATCGCTCCATCCGTCCGTACATCCCGAACCCGCGGCGCTGTTTTAAGTGCCAGCGGTTCGGGCACGGCACAAACTCTTGCCGTGGCAGAACGGCGTGTGCGAAATTCGCGGCGGATGATCATCCTAGCGACAATTGTCCATCCGAAACCCTGTCTTGTGTGAACTGCGGGGGGCCGCATGCGGCATACTCCCGCAAGTGTGAAAAATTTCAAATGGGAAAAAAGATAATTAACATCAAGGTCACGGAGAACATCACCTTCCCAGAGGCGCGAAAGAGGTTCGCCTCTTTCCCCCTGGGGAGGTGCGCAGACGCAGCTCGCCGGGGGGCGGAGGGGCGTCTGGTATCCACATGGACCCAGTTCAGCGAGTCTGATCTGGTCCCTGCGCCACCCCCCTCCCCCCCCCCCCCTGTGTTGCCTCAGGCAGCCCGACCCGACACCACGCCGCTTGCTCAGACAGCAGGTGTTGTGCTGCCAACCTCTTCCGTCGGGACCGGTGCCGCTCCCACCCTTGCCTCCCCGGCCTCCAGAGCATTGGAGGGTGCCGAGGGTATGGACACCGGGGGCCCCGCCTCGGCTCCCACCGTCACCACACCGCCCGTGCCATTTCTGGCGTCCCCGACGCCCGCGGCGGTGGCGGCTCAAAAGAAGGGCTCCCGAAGGGGGGCCAAGTCCGGGGGGCCCGGTTCGACAGGCACCCCCAGTACATCTGGTGACGAAATGGACTTCGCGCCGTTCCTGCCTGCAACGCAGCGCAAGGAGCGGCCTCCGACTTCCAAGCCTACAAAGAGGCCTAAAAAGCCCAATCCCAGAGTAACCACCCCGAAAGACGTCACATGAACACAGACTCCATTCATTCTTAAACGTAAATAATGGGAACAAAAAACATCATTCAGTGAAACTGCAGAGACCTCCTTAAAAATCTTGATGATGTGTATGATATCCTTCATGCGAATCAGCCAAGTCTCATGTGTCTCCAAGAGACACACCTCATTTCCAAACAGACTAATTTCTTAAGTAGGTACATGCTATTCAGAAAGGACCGGGTTGGCTACACACACACTTCTGGGGGTGTGGCCATAATCTCCCGGAAATCCTTAGCATGCACCCTGTCACTTTGAACACTGTCCTTGAGGCTGTAGCAATTCAGACAATAATATTCAATAGATTGATAACGGTGTGCTCCATATACATTCCTCCTGATCATGCACTTTCGAGCTCTGACTTCGAGGCGCTGGTCGACTAGCTGCCCGAACCATCCATCCTAACAGGCGACCTTAATGCGCACAACTCTTTTTGGGGTTCTTCCAGAACGGATGCCCGAGGTCACCTGATAGAGAAATTTCTTACATCTTCAAGAGCATGCCTTTTCAACAAAAAACAGCCTACATACCATAACTTAGGACATAATACATACTCACATCTCGACTTGGCTATTGGTTCTGCAATTCTCTTTGCATGTCTTGAGTGGGGCGTGGACACAGACCCATATGGTAGTGACCACTTCCCCACTTCCCTAACATACATAGGTAACGGCCCATGCAGTCCATCTCCCCATAACAGGTTTATTGAATCAAAAGCAAACTGGAGTACATTCACAGAAACATCTAAACTACACCACACAACCATAAAACACCTACACGTGAAGGAAGCAGTCCAAATAATCACGGCGCACATCCTCGACGCCGCCGAAAAGTCAATTCCCCACGCCTCCGGTGCTCCGCGAAACCAAAGGAGGCCGTGGTGGAATGAGAACTGCAGGTGGGCGCGAGAGGCCCAGAACAAGGCGTGGGGTGTCCTTCGCCGGTACTCCACGTCAGATAATCTCATTTCCTTTAAACGGGCAAAAGCTCTTGGGAAGCGTGTGCGTCGTGAGGCGAAAAGGGAGAGTTGGCGCGCCATCCTCACTTCCATCAACTCATACACCGACACTCACAAAGCCTGGACACGAATACGCAAACTAAAAAGACAACAGACACACAGCCTGCCCCTGGTTAGCACAACAGGGGACACACTCGAAGACCAGGCCAACACGCCTGGACAACAAAAACAACAAAAAACAAATTGAGCGAACGCGTGCCTCAAACTACCGCGTATTTCGCGGGTCGAGTGGCAGAGGGCAGCAATGGTTGGATGACAGAGACTAGAGCAGTGCGGGGGCCAGAATGTCTATGTCTGGCCCGGCCCCCCCTGGTAGACACGACCAGGGCCAGGCCCGAGCCCTACAAAACATTAAGTTAAAGCCCGAGCCCGGCCCGAGACCGACAGCATTTAATAAAAGAAACCCGAGCCCCCGCACTGTTTTTTAAGCTCAGCCTGAGTTCGCCAGACTCCAAACATGAGCCCTCAAAGTTTGGTCTTTTTAGCCTAAAATAAGCATAGAGGGAGTATCTTGAATTTACACTTGTTCAATACTTAGACCTATATCGGTACAACATAAATATCCTGACATAAAAAAATGTATCTTTACAGAAAAGTTTGGGAAAACAGGCGCTGCAGTTGCGACATCCTTCGAACTTAAAGCCCAATGAGGATCGCTTTAATGATGCTGAGAATAGTGGATATTTTATTTATCCATTTCTTGAACAGATATTCCACGCTTCGTTATTTCATTCAATTCGTTTCCCAAAGAACTCTCTTTCCTCCTTGTTTTTGACGCTAGCACACTCTGCCGAGAGGTAGTTTAACTTGTGCTTCTCTCAATTTAATTTTCCAGGGTTCGTTGTTGGTTTTCACCAGGTGCCTATCAAGTAGACTTGGGTTCCTTCCATTCTCACAAAGGTTTCTACTCAAAAAGTATCTTTATGGGCAAAAAAGTATGCGCATAAAGCATAAAACGCTGTAAAAAAGACCCAAGGGTGCGTTATCTAATCTTTGGTGGTATGGTCTGCACAAAGTGCAATGTCCAGGTCACAATTGTTCTTTTTTTTAGTTTGAAAAACAGAGGAAAGAGACAATCATGTACTCTACTACCAGAGTGCTCTCGTTTTCTGACCCGTTCTTCCCACTGTGCTGATGAAGTCCATACGTTTTCTATTGTAGGCTTGAAGGCTTTGCAAGTGCAATACGTCATTTATTTATTTTTTAGCGTCACCACGGTGACAGACAGACAGCACTTCGCTTTTTTTGTTTTCGTCATCACCCAAGCGATCAATGAGCCGAATTTTTGTTGTACATATTTTAAATTTGCGGCCCACGACTGCCGGGATTCAGGGTCTGCCCGGGCCGGCTCGGCCCAAAAATTGTTTTCGTTCAAGTCCAAGCCCCACCCGGGCCTGAAAAAATGCGTTCTACCCGACCTGAGCACGGCCCGCTGGCAAGGCCGAGCCGGGGTCGTCCTTTTGGACCGTCCCGGGTCTGAGCTGTGCCCTAACTAGAGCACTACCAAGGCCGCGATTTCTAGTCCCAGCCCGAACCTGCCTGATAGAGACACGGCCCGGGCCTGGGCCCGGCCCGGGCCAGGCAAACTTCTAAAATGTGGGCCCTAGCCAGACCTGAGCCCGGCAGAATTTGATAAAATAAGCCCGAGCCCGCCAGACTTGTTAAATGACCTCCCTAGGCCGACAGCTTCTAATAGTTCATTTTTATAACCTAGGTTATAAACATGAACTATAATAAGCTTGCTGTTAGCTTAAACAGCGTAAGCACAAAGCGAATACGACTAATGTTATTTAAATTTCTATTAAACTTGGACAGAACTTTGTACAACTTCAGTATCCTCACTTAGAAACTGTTCTTTCAGTATTCGTGAACTCCATTTTCCAGTTCGTTTGCCAGTCTTCGAAATCAAGGCACACCGACGATACTTTAAATGATTCGGAGCGAGTGGATAATTTTTTGTAATATTGAAATTCTTCAGCAGATACTGCAGCTTTTGCTGTTCCATTACTCGCCGAAATTGCAGCAGACGATGCGTCGGGTTTAACCACTTTATTTTAGTATTTTCCTCGGGTTGCGTAGGCAGCAATATTATATCGGCGCTTCTGTTCGTTTTTGCCCCTTTTCATCGTTTCGAAAAAAATTCTTCCCGGAAGAAATCATGGGCTCTGCTTCAAAATTTGGTCCTTCAACCTCTGCACATAGTCCAAAGTCCTGGTCACGTTTGTTCTGTTTGTGTTTGTTTGAAAGGAAAAGGGAAAAGACAATCATGTGGCTAGAGTGCCGTAATTTTCTGGCCCACTCTCTCCTGCTAGGCTGATGGGACCCAGATACTATTTTTATTATGTAAAGGCTTTCTAGCGCAATAATCTTTTATCATATCTGTTAACAGCGCCGTAATGAATTTACACTTCACTTCTTTTTCTTCTCACTTAACCTGAAAGATCAACAAAAATCTTTTTGTCAACAGTTTATAATTTGTGGCACAGGATTGCCGGGCCTCGAATGGCATTGCCCGAAAATTTTTGTTCAAGCTCGAGCCCGGCCGGGGCCCGAGAAAATGCGTGCTACCAGGCCCGAGCCCGCTCCGCCAGTGCATTTCGTTAGATAACCTAGCTACGCCACCGCATCCAACTGTTTCAGGGCTGTGCCCTTGCGGTGTGCTGTTTTGTCGTGTGCTGTTTTGTCGCCGTGCTATTCTATCGCGTGCGCTTTTGACGTTGTGCTATTTTGTCGCTGTGCTTTTTCGTCATGTGCGTTTTTGACGCTGTGCTCTTCTGACGCTGTGCTGTTCTGTCGCAGGCTGTTTTGACGCGTGCCCTTTTGACGCCGTGCTGTTATGGCGGTGCTCTTCTCTCGCGTGCTCTTTCGTCGCGTGCTGTTCTGTCGGTATACCCAGATGACCGGTTACTGATTTATGCATGCACAGGTTTGTATTGGAGAATACGGGTGGGAGGAGTGTGTGTGTGCACGCGCAGCGATAGGTTTCACGCCCGTACTGATGGATGGCACGTCCGTTGTGCTGGTGCGAGGTTTAAGCGCGGACGTTAAACAGCCCAATGGGACCTTTCCGGAGTCCTTAATGGTAGAGCGGATTGGGTTTCTGTGTTTCACAAACAGTAAGAAGCTTACGACGCGGGAGGGGCACAGGCAGCTCCATGTTTGTCTGCAAGAACAAAGCTTGGATCCTCCAGAAATTCATTAGGCTAATTGGCTAGGAAGTATGCGTCGTCGCATATTACAACAAACGTGTTTTGCTTCGTACAGTCCGTGGACTGCGTCCAGCTTTGCACGTCATCCATTTTCACAGAGTTTAAGCTCAGTATTTTTTTTTGTAGTTTTTTGCACCTAACCCTAAACTTCGCCTATCCCGTATTTTTCACTTTATATCTCTGCAGTTTGGGTGGGCGTTCTTTCAGACCTTTACGACAGACATTTTTTTTTTTCGTGGGGCGGAGCATAGGGCCACCAACAATACTGTGTAGGGCGATGTGGGGCTTTTTTAGGTCTGGTGCGGGGCGTTGAGGATAAAATTGGTTGGCAACACTGAGAACCGCATGGAGCGGCGAACAAGCTTGAAGCGGCCGTCGCGCGCAGTGTCAACACCTAAATATATTCTTACAACGTGGGTCGGTGTGAGACGCTGAGCAGTGGCCAACATTATTTCTAACAGCGAAGCTGTTGAGCAAATCGTTTGTGTATGGTGATCGCAGTTTTAAAAATATCAAGAAAATGCCAACCGCTCATGCACGCGCGTAGCTGGGGCCCATGGAAGATTCTTTCCTCCATGCCGGGGCCGTTGCCGCTTCGAAGTTTACCTCGCCCACTATCTGCGCGCCCCTGCCGGTTAAAAGTAAATTTCCCCGTTGGAACGTCGACGTGAGCACATTATTCTTCTTTAACTTGAAAGCCATTCCGAGCAACATTGTCGCATAGGCGGCCCTCGTTGACCAGCTAGTCATAGTTCTTCTAGCGGAAGAATAATAACAGATCTTAGTCTCGTCGCATATAAAGTCTTTCTCTCTGCATTCGCCACTGTATTTCACTCCTAATTAGGCGCCTATCCCCCTTACAGGTTTAGGCGTGCACATGTTAGGGATGAAGGGGCGGGGGCATGCACGCACAGCAGGGCTTAATGCCGCTACCGATGACATACCCGTTGTAGTGGTGGGAGATCTAAGCGTGGCAGTCTCATGGCTCAATGCGCCCAGCCAGCTGTCCTCCGCAATCGAGCGGTTTGGGTCTGGGTTGGTGTGTTGCACAGACAATGAGATGCCTACCACTGGCCAGCGAAATGGACACCCACGGGTGTGTTGACTAGTATTCGCCGCGGGACCGACGTTTAGGTGGCGACAGCGTCGCGCTGCTAGTGTGGATGCTCCGCTGAGCGGCCCGGGAGAATGCACACTGTGGGCGCGCTTTGTGCCTTTCTCGCGCCGTATGTGAGCACGAAAGCGCAGACAAGAGTGGTATGATGTAGTTCGGTTCCTCAGCGTTCATTGTATAGCATGGAAGCGGCAATAAGTTTCCATTACTACGCCGAAAAAGTGGCGACCCATCGGGAATCTCCGAACGGCCGCAATAATGACAACGAACTTGTACGCCGTGGCTCGTAGCAAGCTCGATGTTTCCAGACTACGACTTTGTGCCTTCAATAAAAGCATAAATACAAATAAAGCGCGAAGCCTCGACCTCCGGAACTCAGTTTACACAAGCAGTTTCAATCGCTTTCCCTTGTAGCATGACGCATTCTTGCATGTGTGGGATGCCTTGAAACGGTAGCACCACATAACTATCTTTCTTCCTAAGAGCTCACAATATCTTTTGTGTGTTCGAAAGGCAACATAAAATTACTGAATTTTAACCAGCGCAGATATATAAATGCAACCGTTCTAGTTATAACAGGTCTTTTACGCGCAGCTTTAGTTAAATAAACTTTTAGTGACTCTGAAGGCACGTTTTATGAATATCGGTGCCGGATCCCTTATTTAAGGCGTTCGTCGCAAGTAATCTTGCGAATTAAATTGATAACGCCCGCAGTACAATAAACATCTCATGTTTAGCTAGACTTGCAAAGTGACAAGCCGGTTTACAGCGTGTAAACCAGACCTCACTGTGAACACAGATTTTCTGTTACGGGTGCACTGTTGACCATTTGCGTTCCTTTTAAAATCGCAAATCTAAAATCTAGAACAGCGAGATGTGTTTGCATTCGCGCGTAATGTCGCTTACGAACCATAAAGATGGCAAATGAAGTTGCCCAGTTGCAGATGTAGTAAAATGTTCCCTTTTTATTTCTCGTTACGAAACGGCGCAACGGGTTCCCGGTAACACTTTGTGTTGTTAGATGAACCTCGCTTTTTTCTTGGAATTTAATTCTTGAGCATGGGCTAAAAAAGGCGCGGAAAAAGTTTTTTCTATTTTTCGTGGGTGGTTGGGGGGTTCTGCCAACGTTCCAAGCGCACCGAGAATAGGACGCATGTAACGCTGAACGCCAAACGTTGGTTATCAGGACTATACTTGCAATTGAAAGCATACGCTAGGCGTCGTGTTCCGTAGCGGTGAAAAAGCAGTACTGCAACAAGTAGACGCCAGTATCCTCAAAACTGATTAACCCACTTATGGCCGGAAATTGTCCAGGAATTGTGGCTCACCTTTTTCAAAATAGTATTGAAAGTGAGCATACTGGGGAAAATAAAAATATCCCGCAAGTCACGGCGCACACTCGCAACACATGTGGGCAACAACGTTCATTATATTATGCGAGTATTCCTCCTTCTTTAAACTTAGGTCCGCCTAAAGAGACGTGACCATACTAGGCATTTGGTTATGCTGAGTGAAACGTATTTATGGACAAGGTGATTCATGGCGGGATTTGAAAATGGTATATAACACGAAAGGCCTCAGGAAAGACGCAAACTCACAACTGCTTAATTTTGTTTAGAAATCGCCCCCCCCCCCCCGAAAAACTCCTGCGCATCAAATAATACGTAAAATAGGCAACACAGTGCGAGCAACGACCGTCCAAATATAGTATTTATTTTCTAAAAGGTACGGGAAGACTTCGATCACACAGGCGCTTGCGGGTGTAAAATACGTCCCTGGTAATGTATGGGAGATAGCGCACGGGTCGCGTGCAGCGTAAGTTTTTTTGTTTATTTCTTCTTTCTATAAGGACACAACGCAGTTTTACAAGGCTGTGGCAAATGCACAGGTATGCACAGGTCTTGTCGCTTCTTACCCGTTTCGTATAGTTAACTTTTCCCTTCAAATAACCACCACGCCATTTTCAAAAAGACCCTTTGACGTTCCCGAAACGGCAGACGACTGCATTCATCAATAAGAAAAGTGCAATGTGCCGAAGCAATATTTATAACACATTTCACACGAATAACAAGTATCACTACGGCGAAGATCTTTCGTGGAATTAAACCAGCATATTAACCCGCAACGGTTAGCGAAGTAATGCCGAGTTAGCGAAGGATGTTGCTGAATTACACAAAGAAGTTGAAAGCATGAAATCTAGCCTCAGCATGTTCAACACCATTGTAGAAACAATGAAAGCACAGCAAGCTGTGCTAATAAAAAAAAAAAACAAGGAACTTGCTCGCGAAAACCACCAGCTAGCGCAGCGCGTCGCAGAGCTGGAACAGTATTCCCGCATTAACAATGTGGAAATCAAAGGCGTACCCTCGACGCAGGGGGAAGATTGCGCAGAAATTCTCGAGAAAATTGGAGAAAAAATTGAGTGCCCTGTTACAGCGTCTGATATTGAGGTTGTTCATCGCATACCCGCAAAAGACGGTCCGCACATTCTCGCTCGGTTCTGCTTGCGGTCAAAGAAAGCGGAGTTCATAGCGAAGGCAAGAAAGGCACGACTCACGGCTGGCTCTCTTGGATTCAGGCCAGAAAATAACAGTCTCAAGCCGGTCTTCGTCAACGATCACCTGACTCCCGAGAACAAACGACTCTTCGCGCAAGCATTGGCTCTCAAAAAAGAAAAAGAATGGCAGTTCCTCTGGGTCGAAAACTGTAAAATCAAAGCGCGCAAGACGAAGGATAGCCACGTCTATCGAATCTCGGGGGTCAGTGATCTTGCCGTCTTTGCATGAACGCAATCGCGCATCAAGTCGCTAATGCGATCATGTATTACACTGTACACCAGCTAAATACCCTACTAAAAAATTCAGCACCATCCCACATATCCGTCATTGACTTTAACATCCGTAGCCTACCTAAATATTACTACGATCTCGTCAACTTTTTAGCACTCTCCAACCACAACTTTTCCGTTATTTGCATGTCGGAAACCTGGTTATCATCTAGTGATGACAGGCTGTTTTCTTTGCCGAATCACCATGCTGAATTTAATCACCGCCCGAATGACCGTCATGGCGGCTCAGCTATATTCATTTCAAACGCATTATTTTACAAACGTCGCAATGACATATGTTTTAGCACAGCAGAAACTGAATCAGTCTGGATTGAATTCGACGGCGTTGCCTTTCCATTTGCAAGAAACACTATCATAGCATCCATCTCCGCCTGTTCCATCTCACCATCCGCCTGTTACATTGACTTCTGCAAAGAACTGGAACAAATCTTAAGCAAATTAAATCTAGAAAACAAAAACATCATTATTGTAGGTGACATAAACATTGACATCACTGACGTAACAGATGGCGCATGCTCAGAGTACAATAACTGCTTCGTTGGTAACGGTTTAGAATCTTTAATACAATCAGCTACTCGGTGCGTGCCAAATGGTCCGCACACGCTTATTGACCACATCTTATCTAACTTAGATTCCCCTCAAGTTCCTGGAATTGTCGACTTTAATATCACAGACCATTACCCTATTTTTTTACTGCTCGAACGTCGTACCCAATCTAAACCTCAGACCATAACAAGACACTCATTTGACTCCAGTAAATTTACCGAAATCATATCGCTTATTGACTGGAGGGACGTGTTGGAGGAACATTGCCCAGAAGTGGCATTCAACTTATTCTCTTCTAAAATAGTAGAATCAATTAACCTATGCACGTCACTGACTCCCGTTCATAAGCGATACTCTGCCCCCAGGAACCCATGGATAACGAATGGTCTCCTACGCAGCATTCGTAAAAAAGACAACCTTTACAAGAAAGTTAAAGCTCGGCCCTTCAATATTCCTCTTAAAATTCGTCATAAAAAGTATTCGCAAACCCTCGATGCAACGTTGAAGCAAGCTAAAAAGAACTACTACCAAAATAAAATTCTTCAAAACGGTAACAACACCCATAAGAACTGACAACTAATCAGAGAATTCCTTAAGCTTGGTGACGAGCAATCCTCTATAACTGAAATTGACGATGGTATGCAGACTTTAACGAATCCTATGGACATTGCTGACTCATTTAGCACTTTCTTTTCTAAAGTGAATGTAACACAGGCTAGTAACGTTTCATGCCTCCCTAGATGTCCCCATAGTTTTTACCTGCGTCCTACCTCAGCTGACGAAGTCCATAATGTAATTCAAAATTTAAAAAACACTGGCCCCGGGTTAGATTTAATTCACCCATTTAAAATAAAGCTAGTTTCTCGTGACGTGTCCGCCGTACTTGCTAGCATAATCAATAACATATTTACGACTGGCGTTTTTTCGTCTGAACTTAAACGTGGCAAAATTGTTCCAGTCTTCAAAAAAGGAGAGCGTAATTTTTTAGCTAATTTCCGCCCTATAACTATTCTTCCGTTCTTTAGTAAATTAATCGAGAAGCTTATTTCAGATCGTCTAATGACATATTTTGCTAAATTCAACCTTCTAACCAACTGCCAGTTTGGTTTTCGCCCTAATCTTTCAACAGAACTTGCGCTTATAGAATTTACAGATAAAATTAAACAGCTCATTGAGAAAGGACACTGGGCTGAAGCGATATTTATTGATTTCACGAAAGCTTTCGATACAATTAATCATGAAATTCTTTTTTCTAAATTAGAAGCATTTGGAATTTGTGGGCCACCTCTAACACTTTTGCGGAGCTATTTAGCAGACCGGACCCAAGCGGTACGGCTTTTAGACGCAACTTCCCAACCTATAACTGTAAATCAAGGCGTTCCGCAAGGGTCAATTTTAGGTCCACTTCTCTTCTTAGTGTATATTAATGACTTGCCTACGCGCCTAAATAACACAACTTGTATTCTTTACGCCGATGACAGAACAATACTAACAGGTGATCCTAATCTAGACGCCCTAACAGCAAGGCTAAACAAAAACCTCGAAAATATTGCAGCATGGTGTAATAAAAACGCACTCCAGATAATCCCCACAAAAACAAAATATTTAATATTTCATACCTCTAATAAGCATCCAGTTTCAGTTCCAAGCCTTTGCTTTGAACGCACCGCCATTCCTGTGTCACGCACAGTAACATACCTCGGAGTTCTACTCGACACTCATCTGAAATTTAATCTCCACGTGAAATCACTTACAAAAAAATTGCTTTCGGCATATGCGTACTAATTAGATCTCGAAGCTATTTTCAGAAACATATCCTGATATCTCTATACTATGCATTTTTTCACACTCATCTTAATTACTGCGTATCGTCATGGGGAAACAGATATTCTACTCATTTGTCATGTCTCCATCATTTACAAAACCAAGCAGTTGGCCTAATTACATTTAGCCCTTACAACGCATCGGCGCTTCCCATCTACACCAGTCTGAAGATTCCACCACTAAAACTTGCTTTAAACTAAAACTGGGTGCTATCATCTTTCGGGCTCGAACACATGGCATAATTATTAGAAGCTTCTTAGATTCCCACCTAACAAACACCAACCCCACAAGATTTGCACAAGGCCTTAACCTACTGCTGCCTAAGGTGTACACTAACTACGGCAAACAGCCATTTTCGCAGCCATTCAGCTATGGAATTCATTACCAATAACAATTAAATTGTCTTATTCTATGCGTTCATTCAACAGTAGTTTAAGATCGTTTTTGCTTAACAATCTTTCCGAATAATAAAGTCTCGTATAGTAGTTAATCCTGTTTTTCCAGAGCTAATATTGTATAATTTCTTGTTTTAGTGCTTCCATATTTCATTGTCGTGTTTACACTGATCCGTACCTAACTGCAAAATTTTAGTACTTGTACAAAATATTGCTTCTTCATTGCACAATAATTTAAGACCATGCTTGCTAACTGTTTTTTTTCTTTCTGAATAATACTTTTTGTGCTTCCCCCTGTTTATAGTACTCAAACCTTTTTTTTCCTGAGATATAATTGCAAAATTTTTTGTTATAGTGTTTGCATATCCAATTAGCGTGCTAAACTGACCCGTACGTCGACTGCCTACATATTTTTTAACAACATTTTCGCATTTATTACCAGGAGGTCCCCCGGAGGTCCCCGGAGGCACGCACACACGAGCGTTCGGCATTTTCTTGGCTTTTTGAACTGCTAGCCTGTCGCCACAATTTGGCCGATCTCCCTAAGTTGGTATGCTGGGCTTGACAAACTGGCGCAGGGAACGCTGGGCGGTCAAGTGGAGGCACACGCACGAGCGCTAGGCACTTTCTTGGCTTTTTGAACTGTTAGGCGGCTGCCGCAATTTGGCCAATCTCCCTAAGTGGGTATGCTCGGTGTGTAAAACTTACAACTCTGAATTCACTCTCTATCAGTTGAGGGCTTCCCTGAGCACGTGCAAACCTTCAGCTCCGGGCGCAGATGAGATTACATACACCATGATACAGCACCTACACCCAGACACTCTTGAAACACTCTTACACCTTATACAACAAAATATGGCTTTCGGGGCACATTCCACGCTCTTGGAGGGAGGCCATAGTAGTGGCTTTCCTAAAGGAAGGGAAGGACCCTTCCTCTCCCGCCAGTTATCGTCCCATTGCCCTGACAACCTGCCTGTGTAAGCTCTTCGAGAAGATGATAAACAGGAGACTCGTGTACTTCTTAGAGTAGAACGGTCTTCTCGAGAGCTGCCAGGCGGGCTTTAGGGCGGGGCGATCTACGAACGATCAACTCGTTGCGTTAGAGTCGTATATTAAAGATGCTTTCCTCCATAAGCAGTACTGTATGACGGTATTCTTTGATCTTGAAAAGGCGTACGACACTGCTTGGCGGTACGGCATCCTCAGCGACTTGAAGTCCTTTGGCATGTCGGGTAACATGATGAACACGCTTGCCAGTTACCTGTCTGAAAGAACGTTTCGCGTCTGAGTTGGAACTGCGCTCTCTAGAGTTTATGTGCAGAAAAACGGTGTGCAGCAAGATGGAGTTTTGAGTTGCACTTTGTTTATTGCAAAAATGAACTCTCTTCGGAAGGCCCTGCCACCAACCATTTCCTGCTCCATTTATGTAGACGACGTTCAATTATCCTTTAAGTCTTGTAACCTGTCTATCTGCGAGCGCCAAGTCCAGCTTACTGTTAACAAGCTAACTGGCTGGGCAGATAGCAACGGTTTTAAATTTAATCCAGTGAAGTGTACTTGTGTTTTGTTTTCGAAAAGGCGTGGCATTCGGCCGGATCCAGACGTCAAACTCAATGGTGTCTCAATTCCAGTCCGAAATGAACACAAGTTCTTAGATGTAGTCCTTGACGAAAAGCTCTCGTTCATTCCACATATAAAACAACTTAAACATAAATGCCTAAAGGCTATGAATATACTGAAGGTTCTCTCCCACTCTTCATATGGTGCTGACAAACAACTTCTTTTACGTGTTTTTACTAGCCTGATAGGTTCACGATTGGACTATGGAAGTGTTGCTTATGGGTCAGCAAGTAAGACATTCCTGAAAATGCTGGACCCAGTGCTTCATCTGGGGCTCCGGCTGGCATGTGGCGCTTTCCGGACTAGCCCGGTCGAAAGCCTCTATGTGGAGTGTAATAAGTGGAACCTACAACGTCAGCGAGCATACAAAGATCTCCTTTTTGCTTTTAAAATTTCATCTATGCCACACCATCCTTTTAAATCGGCTTTTTATGATACGTCTCAGACTGCACTACACCTAAACCGACCATCGTTCTCTGCGCCCTTCTCTCAGAGTTAGAGAGGAAGCGTCAGAGCTTTCTGTCTCCTTTTTAGACACCATACAAAGTTCTCAAACAGATTTTATAGCACCATGGCATCTCCGCCCTGTATCATGCGACACATCCTTCACACATGTAGATAAAAACCGAGCTCCCACATGTGCAATTCTGCAGCACTTCTTGTTTTTGCAGCAGAAGTATCAATTTTCTGAATTTTATACGGACGCCTCTAAAACTGCCACCTCTGTGTCCTGCGCGGCGCATGGGCCCGGCCTTAATGTCACTAGAACTCTTAACAGTAATACCAGTATCTTTACGGCAGAGGCTTATGGTGTACTTCTTGTTGTTAATCATATCCTTCAAAGTCACATCCCACAATCCATTATATATACAGACTCCCTCAGTGTCGTGCGGGCGTTGTCGTCAACAGTCTTAAAAAATCACGTTGTAAATCTAATAGTCAAGGGTATTATGTCTGTGTATGTCCACAAATTTGAACCAGTCCTTTGCTGGGTCCCTGACCACTGTGATATAGCCGTGAACGAAGCAGCGGATCGAATGGCTGCTGCTGCTACACTCTTGAATACAGTAGACATCACCACATTACCCTACACCGACGTGAAACCGCACATCAGACAACTTCGCAAAACATGGCAAACACACTGAAGCGAACAAACAGACAACAAGTTACACGTAATAAAACCACACTTGGGACCATACACCACCGACACACGCAATAGATACACTGAAGTCGCCTTGGCTAGATTACGGATGGGGCACACTCATGCAACACACTTGCACCTTCTCACTGCATCTCCAAGACCTCTGTGCAGCAGGTGCGGAGAGGCCCTATCCGTGATGCACATCCTCATACAATGTAAGGCACTCGACACTACACGACGCAAATACTTCCCTCAACTACACACACGACATATTCCACCACACCCAGCATACTTTTTAGGAGATGATGCCATGTTTTCTGTTCAGCGCACCTTTAAGTTCCTATCAGAAGTTCACTTTTTACAACTCATCTCATACCACCCATAGCTTTACCCTTTCGTCCTATACCCCAGCCACCTTATTTATTTTTTAACTACTCTTGTTCTTCACCCTGGCCCTTTACACCAGCCGTGCTCATAGTTTTTAACTGATTTTATTTCGCGTTCTCTCCTCATCAAATCACTTTGTGTTTGGCGCTCTTTGCCCATGTCGGCCTTGCGCCAATAAAACCAAACCATCATCATCATCATCGAATATATCTACTTAGGCCAAGTTGTGACCCCAGATCCCAACCATAAGGCAGAGATAATTAGAAGGATCAGAATTGGGTGGGGTGCATATGGCAGACATACTCAGATAATAAATAGCAGCCTACCATTGTCGCTGAAGAAGAAAGTGTATGACAGCTGCATCTTACCGGTACTCACCTACGGGGCAGAAACTTGGAGTCTCACTAGGAGGGTTCAACTTAAATTGAGAACGACTCAGCGGGCAATGGAGCAGAAAATGATAGGTGTAACATTAAGGGACAAGAAGAGAGCGGCGTGGGTCAGGGAGCAAACTGGTGTTAAAGACATATTAGTAGAAATTAAGAAAAAGAAATGGACGTGGGCAGGGCATGTAATGCGAAGGAGAGATAACCGCTGGTCATTAAGGGTAACAGTGGATCCCTAGAGAAGGCAAGCGTTGCAGGGGGCGGCAGAAAGTTAGATGGGCAGATGATATCAAGAAGTTTGCGGAGACAAATTGGTCACAGTTGGCACAGGACTGAGATAATTGGAGAATAATGGGAGAGGCCTTTGCCCTGCAGTGGGCGTAGATAGGCTGGTGATGATAATGATGATGAGGCGGCCGCCGCAATTTGGCCAATCTACCTAAGGGGATATTTTCGACTTGACAAACTGGCGCAGGGAACGCTGGAGGGTCATCGCAAGGCACGTACACACGAGTGCTGGGCATTTTCTCGGCTTGTTGAACTGCTAGGCGGCCGCCGCAATTTGGCCAATCTCCATAAGAGGGTATGCTCTGCTTGACAAACTGCGCAGCGAACGCTGGGCGATCACCGGGAGGCACGCACACACGAGTGCAAGGCATTTTCTTGGCTTTTTGAACTACTAGGCAACCGCCGCAATTTGACCAATCTCATTAGGGGGTATCTCGGCTTGACAAACTGGCGCAGGGAACGCTGAACGGTCGTCGCAAGGCACGTACGCACTAGCGCTGGGCATTTTCTTGGCTTTTTCAACTGCTAGGTGGCCGCCGCAATTTGGCCAATCTCCCTAAGCGGGTATGCTCGGATTGACAAGCTGGCGCCGGGAATGCTGGGCTGTCGCCAGGAGGCACGCACACACGACCGCTAGGCATTTTCTTGGCTTTTTGAACTGCTAGGTGACCGTCGAAATTTGGCAACCTCCCTAAGTGGGTATGCTCGGCTTGACAAACTGGCGCAGGGAACTCTGGGTGGTCGCCGGGAGGCACGCACACACGAGCGCTAGGCATTTTCTTGGCTTTTTCAACTGCCGGGCGGCCGCCGCTATTTGGCCAATCTCCCTAAGTGGCTATGCTCGGCTTGACAAACGGGTGCAAGGAACGCTTTATAGTCGTCCCGAGGCCCACACACACGAGCTCTAAGCATTTTCTTCTCTTTTTAGGTGCTGGGCGGCTTCCGCAATTTTCGTCTATCTCCTTAAGTGGGTATGCTTGGCTCGACAAATGGCCGGATGGAACGCTGGACTGTCGTCGCGAGGCACGCACAAACGAGCGTTCGGCATTTTCGTGGCTTTTTGAACTACTAGGCGGCCGCCGCAATTTGACCAATCTCCCTAAGTGGGTATGCTCGGCTTGACAAACCGGCGCAGGGAACGCGGGGAGGTCGCAGGGAGGCACGCACGCGCAAGCGCTAGGCATTTTCTTGGCTTTTTGAACTGCTATGCTGCCGCCGCAATATGGCCAATCTCCATAAGGGATTATGCTCGGCTTGACAAACTGGCACAGGGAACGCTGGGCGGTCGCCGGGAGGCACGCACAGACGAGCGCTAGGCATTTTCTTGGCATTTTGAACTGCTAGGTGGCCACCGCAATTTGGCCAATCTCCCTAAACCGGTATGCTTAGCTTGGCAAACTGGGGCAGGGAACGCTGGGCGGTCACCAGGAGGCGTGCACACACAGCGCTAGGCATTTTCTTGGCTTTTTGAACTGCTATGCGGCCGCCACAATTTGGCCAATCTCCCTAAGTGGGTATGCTCGGCTTGACAAATTGGCGCAGGGAACGCTGGGCGGTCGCCAGAAGGCACGCACACACAAGCGCTAGGCATTTTCTTGGGTTTTTGAACTGCTAGGCGACCGCCACAGTTTCGCCAATCTCCCTAAGTGGGTATGCTCGGCTTGACAAACTGGCGCATGGAACGCTGGACGGTCGCCGGGAGGCACGCACGCACGAGCGCTAGGCATTTTTAGGCTTTTTGAACCGCTAGGCTGCCGCCGCAATTTGGCCCATCTCCCTAAATGGGTCTTTTTCGGGACTTTGTAGTATTATTGTGCTTTATATTATATTTTGGGGAGAGGGGGCAGGACTGTGCGCTGCACGTCTTTCTTTTCGGTGATGTATGGAGGGCTTGGCCAGTATGGCAGAACAGTGGGGCGTGGGAGGGTTGGGTTCGGAGTGTGTTATCTGAGGCACTTTCTCGCCTTCCGTTCATGACTCAACTCCATGTGGGTGCTCTGTGGCGTTGTTTTCCAGCCGAGCAAAGCAAAAGCCTCACTATTTTTCTTTCTTTCTTTTTGTAACCCATTGGCTTTTTTTTTTCAAAAGGTTTTGGAGCTTCGGCTTCTCGTTTTTTTATTTTTCTGATCGGCATTAACCTGCTATAGCACAGCTGGTAGAGAGTTGTACCCGTTTTAATTTAGGTTGCATTTATTTTTGTAGGGAACATAATTTTTTTTCATTTTTTTTTTTCTAAGTGGGTATTCTCGGCTTGACAAACTGGTGCAGGGAACGCTGGACGGTCGTCGCGAGGCACGCACACATGAGCGCTAGGCATATTTTGGATTTTTTAGCTGCTTCGCGGCCGCTGCAATTTTTTCAATCTCCCTAGTGTGTTTTCAATGTGTTTTCAATCTCCCTAGCTGAGAATGCTGGGCGGTCGCCGGGAGGCACGCACACACGAGCGCTGGGATTTTTTTGGCTTTTTGAACTGCTAGGCGGACGCCGCAATTTGGCCAATCTCCCTAAGTGGGTATGCTCGACTTGACAAACGGGTGCAAGGAACACTTGATAGTCGTCGCGAGGCCCACACACACGAGCTCTAAGCATTTTCTTCTCTTTTTAGGTGCTCGGCGGCTTCCGCAATTTTCGTCTATCTCCTTAAGTGGGTATGCTTGGCTCGACAAACGGCCGCAGGGAACGCTGGACTGTCGTCGCGAGGCACGCACAAACGAGCGCTAGGCATTTTCTTGGCTTTCTGAACTACTATGCAGCCGCCGCAATATGGCCAATCTCCCTAAGTGGGTATACTCGGCTTGACAAACTGGCCCAGGGAACGTTGGGTCGTAACCGGGATGCACGCACACGAGCGCGGGGCATTTTCTTGGCTTTTTGAACTGCTAGGTGGCCGTCACAATTTGGCCAATCTCCCTAAGTGGGTATGCTCGGCTTGACAAACTGCCGCAGGGAGCACTGGGCAGTCGCCGGGAGGCACGCACACACGAGCGCTAGGCATTTTCTTGGCTTCTTGAACTGCTAGGCGGCCGCCGCAATTTGGCCGATCTCCCTAAGTGGGTATGTTTGGCTTGACAAACTGGCGCAGGGAATGCTGGGCGGTTGCCAGAAGGCACGCACACACGAGCGCTGGGCATTTTTTTTATTTTTAACTGCTTTTTTTTATTTTTAACTGCTAGGTGGCTGCCGCAATTTCGCCAATCTCCCAAGTGGGTATGCTTGGCTTGACAAATTTCCATACGCTTCGCTGTGACCCACGTGACATGTCTCTTAGCGCTATGCAGAACGGTAAATAAACGTAGTCATTGGCTGCGCTCCAGACCAAAAGCGACCTGGAACATTCAAAGCATCATTATTACCAAAAACGGCTAAATTTGAGTTTCAAAAAAGAAGTTAGATTTCGAAAAAATTAAGCAATTAAAAAACTAAGACATAGACCTGCTGGGGCTCCAAGCCCTGAGCGCCAGTACTCAGTACTCGAAATCGACGCCACAGAGCCCGAACTGCGGTCTCGTTTTAGCAGGCGCTCAAAAGAATAGCGTGCAGTGACATCACACATGTCATGTGGCCGTTCTTTGCAGCGAAGCGTTTGGAAACACGTCGCCGAGAGGTACGCAGGCTGGAGCGCTCGATATTTTCTTGGCTTTTTAACTGCTAGTGGTCGCCGCAATTTGGCAAATCTCCCTAAGTGGGTATGCTTGGCTTGACTAACTGGCACGGGAACGCTGGACGGTCGTTGCGAGGCACGCACACACGAGCGCTCGGAATTTTCTTGGATTTTGTAGCTGCTGGGCGGCCGCTGCAATTTGGCAAATCTCCATAAGTGGGTATGCTTGGCTTGACTAACTGGCACGGGAACGCTGGCCGGTCGTTGCGAGGCACGCACACACGAGCGCTCGGAATTTTCTTGGATTTTGTAGCTGCTGGGCGGCCGCTGCAATTTGGCAAATCTCCATAAGTGGGTATGCTTGGCTTGACAAACTGGTGCAGGGAACTCAGGGCGGTCGCCGGGAGGTACGTACACACGAGCGCTCGGCATTTTCTTTGATTTTTTAAGCTGCTGGGCGGCCGCCCCAATTTTGGCCAATCGCGCTATCTGGGTGTGCTTGGCTTTACAAACTGGCGGAAGGAACACTGGATGGTCTTTGCGAGGCACGCATACACGAGCGCTAGTCATTTTCTTGGCTTTTTGAACTGCTAGGCGGCCGTCTCAATTTGGCAAATCTCCCTAAGTGGGTATGTGTCGACGTGACAAACTGGTGCAGAGAACTCGGGGCGGTCTCAGGGAGGTACGCAGGCACGAGCGCTCGGCATTTTCTTGGCTTTTTTTAACTGCTAGGTGGTCGCCGCAATTTGTGAAATCTCCCTAAGTGGGTATGCCTGGCTTGACATACTGGCACAGGAATGCTGGACGGTCGTCGGGAAGCACGCACACACGAGCGCTCGGCATTTTCTTGGATTTTTTAGCTGCTGGGCGGTCACTGCAATTTGGCCAATCTCCTTAAGTGGGTATGCTTGGCTGGACAAACGGGCGCAGGAACGCTGGGCGGTCGCCGGGAGGCACGCATACACGAGCGCTAGACATTTTCTTGGATTTTTTAAGCTGCTGGGCGGCCACCGCAATTTTGGCCAATCGCCCTAACTGGGTGTGCTTGGCTTGACAAACGGGCGGAGGGAACGCTGGATCGTCGTCGCGAGGCACGCACACACGAGCGCTAGGTATTTTCTTGGCTTTTTTAACTGCTAGGTGGTCGCCGCGAGGCCCGCGCTCACTTGCGCGGCTATTGATATTTTAACTGCGGACACAAAAAATTGCGATTTGCTATAGAGCTTCTCTCATAAAATATTGCATGATAGTTTGCTTCTGTATGCCAGCATGTCGCTGTAATAACGAGTTCTGTGACATGAGACCCATTTCAACCGGTCTTCCACAAGGCAGTATTTAAGGACCGTCAGTGTTATTATTATTCTTACATTGACAGAAACGCAAACACGACCTTTGTACCACATGCTCACAATAGAGGTTCCCTGTTTACCAAGCACCTCAAGTTCCTACTCTTCAGCGACAGCTTGCTTCAAACTTGGTCTGCTATGAAGCCCATAAGCTTTAATTTTATAAACTCAAAAGTAAGGCTGCCAAGCCCTTGAAGGGTCCATGCTGACAAAACAGAAGTTTCGCTCATTCAAAGATTGTCTCGTCAGAATCCTACTGACCCCACTTTTAACGCACACTTAATTTGCTCGAATAAGTTGTATAATTAGGAAAAAGGGAATGGCCATGCGACCCACTAGCTCGTTTCCCACAACAGAAGTTCCTATGATGTTCCACAGCTGTGCAATGTGCGGGGGTCAGCAAAAGTAAGCGCCAATTAAGCAGGGCTTATATGCTTGCCGAACAAGCTATTGCAATGCAAGAAAGGATATTTAATACAAATGTAATGCATAATAATCATTCTACCGTCATAAGAATGTGTGGTAAACAATGTAAGTTATGAAAATACACGTAAACATATAATAACCGATGTGCGCTATGCTTTTAGCTGCACAGCGGTCTAACGCTTTGAAGTTGTCTTACACGACACTGGCCGATTGGCGTAAGCGACGTTGGCTTACGTGCCCCTGTTTGTCGAGCATACCCATGGTTCACGAAACGATCACTTTTCACTTAAACAAAAACTAGCCAGGTGCAAATACGCTAAAAAACAAAGCAACGGCGGGGAACCTTCTTCGGCTCTAATCTGCCTCTATGCGCGCCCGCAGCGGAGCGGGCTCGCGGCTCAGTATACTAGCGCCATCTGGGAGGACTGACGCTAAACAAGGCTGCAGAGCCGTGTCCTCCGCGATCGGCTACCGGCGGCGCGCCGTTCGCCGATCGCGGAGGCCACGGCAGGGCCTAATGACGCACTGGAAGTTCGATTGAATACGCGCCATTGTGACTTCATGGCAGGCGTCATAAAACACACGATTTGGTGGGAGAGTTACAATTTTAACCTAAATTAATTTCTCAGTGAATACGGCACCGTTTGCTGCCGGACAAGAGCTGGGGCACTATAAAACACGAAATATTTCGCATTATTTATCGGCGTGTCGGGGCTGTTAGGTATTAATAATAAAGCATGTCTGAATAATCACTGTAAATTGTTGTCTTTCCTGATCAGTGAGTTACCTCTTCTCATTCCACTATAGTATACATGTTGAGCATTGTGCGTCCATTTGTCTATCAGCTGCCATGCTCACCTCATCACATAAATCCAGGTGTTTCCCCGGACATTTTGTTCCCGCTAAAAACACGTGGGATGTTGACTGAACTGACTGACTCCATGTGCAACTGATCTTGCAAGCATAAGTGGTGTCTTTTACTTTTGAAAAGCCCTTTATTTACAACACTCCCTAAGTTGTCGTACACCTCAGCTCTTGACGTACAATGCTTCATCGTCAGCCACGCATGACGCCAGTCAGCTTCAGGACAACGGTCCCTTTTCATCATCCACCGCAGGTCTTGCCGCACAAACGTTGATCGTCAGCCAAACACGTCAGTCAGCTTCAGGAAGCTGAAGATTCTGCACAGGATGTCGTCGTTCAGGCTGTCTAGCTGCAAACGGCTGCTCCCCTCTGCACAGCTCAAGGTTGACTGCACGACGCCGGCGTAGATGAGGAAGTGCTGCGCCATACTCCACATCGCTTTCTTGATATCCGCTCGCACCTACATGGCAAAATACGCGCCACTTGCAGAGCATGAAAACCTCTGGGCGGATTCCCTTTCAAGAAATAGAGAAGCACACAGCCCACAATGACTCAGGGGATGAGAGTATTCAAAAAAGCATCACATCTAATTGTTGGCCTTGAGTTGGAGACGTTATTCGCTACTGTATACAGCGCTGGAGATGGCAGCCGAACGCGGCACCTACGATGATGATGACCATATTGTTACGTGGTGGCGGGACGAATGACAGGAACAATGGCTGAAGGCGAAACGATATGTTTACGTGGTGTCAGCCACCACAGTACCCACCAACGCACGCACAACGCGCACAGCGTCGTCGTCTTTGTCTTCTCTCTGTGACAATATACAGATGAAGTATATGAACCGTCGCTTAGAGAGGCGGAATATGATTGCATGCTTGGTTGAAATAAGTGAGCATTGGCGCAGCGGGTAATTATAGTGCCCACAATATATTATAACTCTTAACAGAAGTAAGGAGACTATTTAAGGAGTGTATTTACAGGGCGAACTTGTGCCCGCAGTCACTAGCAATGCCACAGCTATATAGAAGAAGCAAGCTTGGACATCTGCTTCCTCTCTTTTTCACCTCGCCCTTGTAGGCGCATTTCAAGGCTCCTTCCTTTTTTCAGCCCCGTAGCGCGAGCGGGGAGCATAGTCCTTAGTCACGGCATTGCTCCCCCTCCTAGTCGGCATCGGCTCGATGCCACGGAATCGAGAAACAGTCGCGTGGCTATTCAGTGATCGGAGAGTGTCAGGGCACGTAAGATAGAATCGCGATTCGGTTTCGCGAGGCCATGTGCAGTACGGCTTGATACGCGCTTCGTGCACAACGTCTACGTCTGAACTCCGTCCCGAAGAACGTGCTGTTGTGCCCTCGGGTGCCCTCATAGGTAACGTATGACAGACGGTGGAGGACACGATATGGCCAAAAGTATCATCACCGAAGCAGCTGCTCCGAAAGTCCTCGGCGGTGAATCCCTGCCCACACTCAAACCCTGTCCACACCCAAACCAGGTCGCCGGGTCGGTACTAGACGTTACGGCGCCCCATGTTCTACTTCTCGGCGTCGATTTCTTGTTGATGCCGAATACGGACGAGCATGAGCTGGCGTGCTTCCTCAATTCATTGGGCAAAGGCCTTGGCATGGGTGTGGTCACATAACCTTCATCGATAGGCAACATCGCACGTAGGTTTTTTTGTTGCGGAGCGCCAGCAAACAAGTTCAAATGGTGCGCATTAAATTATTTTTTGCACGGTGGTGTTTTAGGCAAATGTAGCGTAGGTCAGCAGAGCTGTTTGGCCAACAAAGCCGCCGGCGTACACAGAAGACCCCGAGTGCAGGTGAGCTCCTGCCTCGCGGCGACCGCCCGGCGTCCCCGGGGCGAGACGCCGGGCACGACCTTCGCGCAGAGGCTTTAGCAAAAAAAATATTATACCGCGCGCTCCTGAGCGCGTGCCTCGCGGGTACGCCCAGCGTCGTCCAGGCTTGCGCATGGGCTTACTCCACATGAGGAGCTCCCGCCTTTGTCGTCGTCATCGTCTTGTAGCGACCGGCGCGCTACGGGTTCGCCACGCCTAAGACGATGACGACCACTCTGTCAAGCCATCCCTTCACAATACACATGTGGAGATGGCCACTGGACCAGCTGACGAAGAAGTGGAATTCTACCGAGGCAAGGACGCCCTAGAAGAGGATTTGCCCTACGCGGCTGCGGCGTCGGAAGACGACGATGAAACGGATAACGATTGCTGCTGAATAAAACAGTGTACATAATTTTATGGCATTTGCTTTACAGCGCCCTCCAAAATGGCTTTGCACTGCTGGTATCTGCCCGCTCCCTCTCTCCTTGGATCCGCTGTCAATGTAGGGAGAAGCTAGGCAAACCACAGCTCTGCTGTGCCTCCTGTCTTGCACCACTAGTGCAAGCTGCGCCAATTCCTCTGCTCCTTATCGACGTGCATGGATAGCATGTCAGTTAGGGTTCCATTAAGGCGTTCTGTGATGCCGTTGGTTTGAAAGTGGTAGGCAGTGCATTTGCGGTGAGTGTTAATTGTGAGTTATATTGAAGACATCCTGCAGGTTGGCAGCGGTAAAAGCGCTTACCCTGTCCGTTGCAATAGAAGGAGTGCCATGGCGTTAACAATGTGTTCAACTAAGAATTCGGCGACTTCAGAAGCAGTGGAGTGGCGAAGGGCCTTGGTCTCGGCATAACGCGTAACCTAATCGGAGGCTGCAATGATCCACGCCGATATTGGAAAAGGCCAAAGGAGTTGCATCCCAACCTGTCGGAGCGGTGCTTCGGGAGGATCCAGTGCATGAAGTAACCTCGGTGGCCTCACGAGAGCTTTCGTGCGGGATTGGCAATCCCGAAAAGTCTTCAGGTATTGCCATACTGATCGAAGCAGGTTTAGCCAGTAATACATTTTATGAACCCGTGGGAGCGTGTGACTAACGCCTAGGTAACCAGCGCAAGACTCCTACTGACAGGCTTGTACAATTTCACTGCGCAGAACAGATGGCATCCCCATAAGAAATTTCTTTTTACTGCAAAGCAGTATATGTCTAACCCCCCCAGTTTTTATTCCGGTGTCATCGATTTACTCGGCGCCACTCCGGGGCTCCTCCTCACCACCGCTAACACCTCTTTCACAACTATTTTCCCCCTCGCCTCTACCGACACCCTTTTGGCAAGTTGCGCAGTAGGCAGCGGACATCGGTAGCGTGGTTATCAGATGATTGCGAAAAATAAATAGAAGCACCGATGGGCGTAAAAAATGCACTGACGATTACCACGCTCCCTAATAATAAATTTGTGCGCAGCGCGAGCTGCACTCTTCTTGGTCACGGCGCCTTTCTGCTGCGTCTCAGGAAGTGTTCGAGTGATGAGCGAACGCACGGCGGCGTACGCTACCCTGCCGCTACCATGCAGTGCGCCACCGCCGCCGGCCAACATGTTGGAAATCGTGTTTGAACATCCCGCGCAAATATCACATTGTTCGGATTAGCCCCTCAGGAGGGGGCAGCGAGCACGTTGCTGCAAATCCACCTGCGCATATGTCACGGGACTTGGAGGGGGGAGAATGGAACAACGTCTTGGGAAAGTCTCAAAGGAGAGCGCTTCTTGGTGGCGACGCATGAGACGTGTGACGGAAAGGCAGTGAGAGAGACAACGCCGTAGCCGCATGTGTCGTACTCCACGTCACCCTTCGCCAGACGTTCCCTTCCGTTTTCTTTCTTTCGTCGCTGCTGCGTTCCCTCACTTATTTACGCGCACATAAACAGACGCCGCTTCCCGAAACTCAGGTAACGGCTTCTGAAGTGCTGCCCCCTAAAACGACTTAAATCCGCTCTCGCCGTTTCGGCTCGGCCAGTTAGAACGCCGGCGTGAGCCGATTTTTTTGAGCTTGGAAGGCCTTCCCAGCGACATTTTCGCCGGTGTCTTTCACGCCTAAGTATGCGCCATCATCGGTTGCCGGTTTATGTGTGCACGGTTTGTGGGTGGAAAAGGGTGACATGCACACACAGCTAGGCTTCATGCCGCTACCGATGAAATGCCGGTTGGGCTGGAGGGAGATTTATATGTGGAAATTACATTCTCCAGTGCGTTTAGTCGGCTGTCCTCCTTCATCGAGTGGTTCGGGTGTGAGTTGATGTGTTACACAGACATCTTACACAGACAGTAAGATGCCTACGATGGGGAAAGGAAACGGACAGCCAGATGTTTGTACGCGAGAATAGAGCTGAAGGGCCTCCATGTTTTAAATCGTTATGGGACAGATGCATGCGGTTCGTTCGGAGGAAGAACAGCAAGAATTGAAGCGTTGGCCTGAACACAAGCGCGAATGGGCGCAAAAACAACGGAAAGCTGATGGCGCCGCCGTTACCTCCTCAAGTTCAGCTCGTCGAGTAGCGGCAAATCCATGCCGGATGAATAGCAACTTGCCGGCTTCGAACGCCGGCGTGAGCCAATGTCACTTCTTCAGAGGGCTTTCATGAGATATTTTTGACCGCGTCTGTCTCTTCTATGCACGCGCAGATGACCGGTTGCAGATTTTTGCATACACAGGTTTGTATTGGAGAATAGGGGATGAGGAGTGTGTGTGTGCACGCGCAGCGATAGGTTTCACGCCCGTACTGATGGATGGCACGTCCGTTGTGCTGGTGCGAGGTTTAAGCGCGTATGTTAAACAGCCCGATGGGACCTTTCCGGAGTCCTTAGTGGTAGCGCGGATTGGGTTTCTGTGTTTCACAAACAGGAAGAAGCTTACGACGCGGGAGGGGCACAGCCAGCTCCATGTTTGTCTGCAAGAACAAAGCTTGGATCCTTCAGAAGTTCATTAAGCTAATTGGTTAGGAAGTACGCGTCATCGCAAATTATAACAAACGTGTTTTACTTCGTACACTCCGTGGACTGCGTCCAGCTTTGCAGGTCATCCATTTTCACATAATGGAAGGTCAGTGTTGCTGTCGTGGCTTTGTTTGTGAAGCGCGTTGCCCCGCAGGTAATACGAAGTGGAAACTATAAGGAACTAGCGCGGTAGAGTACTGCTTTTGCCATGAAGTGTTCGATTAGTGGCCGTAGTTCGACGTCCTGCTGCTGCGAAATGGCCATGTCTGTTGTATGGGTGACCCCGAGGAACGGGAAATCCTCTTCGGTTTCATGAATGTCAATCAGAATTGGCGCCCGGGATAAACAATCGGCATCACTGTGCTTGTTTCCAGATTTATGCACGACCGTTACGCCGTACCCTTGCAGCCGGAGTACAGGGTCTACCGGATATGTCCTTGGAGTTGGCAAGCCAGCACAATGAATGGTGGTCACTTACGGCTCTAAGGGTTCTGCCATACAGATATGGCCGAAATTTAGTTATAGCCATTATCACTGCAAGTCATTCTTTCTGTTGCCGAATAGTTACTTTCAACTTTAGACAGTGTGCGACTGGCATAGGCAGTTACCTTTCCGACACCCTGCTGCCACTGTGCCAAGATAGCACCAACGGCGAAGTTACTGGCGTCAGTTCTGATTTCTGTGTCACTGTTTTCATTGAAGTGAGACAATGCCACTTGCTGCCCCGCTGACCGAACGAAGGGTACGTAGCCTCTTGTAAGGCGCGTGAGTGGCTCCACAATTTCGGAGAATCCTTCGACAAAGCGTCTGTAATAGGCGTAGAGGCCCAGCAAGCGTCGGACAGCCTTTTTGTCGGTTGGTACTAGAAAAGAGCTCCCAGCCGCCGTTTTTTTCTGTATCTGGGTGGACGCGTTGAGCACTAACCACGGGTCCAAGAAATTTCAGCTTTTGGAAACCAAGGTGGCATTTTTCAGGTTTGATAGTCAACTCTGCAGAGCAAATCGCTTCCAGAACGCCTCTCAGTCGTGTGGGTGTTCTTCGCAAGACTAGAAAACATGACTACATCGTCCAAGTAAACGAGGCAAGTTTGCCACTTCAGTCCTGCGAGCACGGTATCCATCATACGCTGGAACGTAGCAGGGGCAGAACGAACCTTACTTTTCTCTTAAGAAAGGGGCTTTGATTTTACGCAAGACAAGCATGACAGAATTGTTTAGTTTTGTTGCATAATGACACCCTGATGAAGCTTTGCAGATAGTAGGGTGAACCGCAGTAGGGTGATAGTAGGATAGCGCAGTATGATAGTAGGGCTTTGCAAACCGCAGAACTGGCGAAGCTAGTTTGCTTGCCACAGGAGTTTACGATCTACCATGTGCACCAATTGTGGTTTCAGTGGTTTCGCTCATTTATATAGGTGACGGTAAAAAGCGCAAAGGCTCATGGGTACGTCGTCTGCTCCAGCCACTTCCGGTTCGAGATCTCGCCTGGCCTCCCGTAAGCCGGCGGCATTCACGCGCGTGTGTGCGTGTTGTTTATTTGTCACAAGGTGCTTACCTTTCAGAGGAGTCCCTAGTAGGATTCATCGTTGTTATTCATTGAATGTGCGATGCATGAGCGGTTTTTTTTTTCAGTGCAAACAGATAAACAACAAGCACACGCGCGCATGAAAGCTGCCGGCCTACGGGAGGCCAGGAGAGGTCTCGAACCGGAAGTGGCTGGGCTCCGCGGGAGCAGACGATGTACCCATGAGCCTTTGCGCTTTTTACCGGTCACCTATTAGCCATGAGGTTCTTTTCGCAGAACCTTCTGACTTACCGACCAACCGACCGACCGACTGCCTGACTGTGGGGTTTAACGCGCCGACGCTACATAGGAGATGAGGCGCACCGTAGTGGAAGCCCTCGGATTAATTCTGACCACCTGGGGATCCTTAACGTGCGCCGAAAAGTGGCCGCCGTGCTCTGGAATCGAACCTGCTTCCTTGGGCTCAGCAGCACAACTTCCGCAGAACCTAAATTTCTTCAACATTTGCAGCGCATGTTTTAAAAATGCAATTAAGGTGTTGGTTTTAGCAAGGCAAGGACCTATACTAGGAAAACAGAGCATGTGGGGGTGATACCACCACGCAATCAGGCATGCCTGCAAGGTTTTGAAAATCAGGCAAATTCTTTGTCTTGCATTGACGTACATGCTGAGTTCTGTTCGAAGAACTGCACGAATGTTGATAAAAATGCCATTCCTGAGTATTTGCTCATTGTTTTTGTTACTTTTATGGTCACAGTTTGCGAGAATAGTTATACCATTATTACAGTAACACGGGAACACTGGCGGTTGACGTTCCCACATAATTTAAAAGTTGCCTCCGCACAAATTCTATTACCAATAGCTAAAACAAGCAGGATAGTTTATCTTTGTTGGTCGTACCTGATAGAATGATTTCAGCAACACTTTTAAACAAGCTTTCTCATGCTCTCTAGTCACAAATACATAGGAAGAAATTGTAAATGTTATCTTGGTTATTGAACATCGTATACATTAGCCTGGATTTTATGATATAAACTTTCATTACAAAATATTTCAACAAAATAATTGTTTGCATTCTGTTCGATCCGATACTTAAATTGCACTCACCCAGGCATGATTTACATTGCGAGTGCTCCCCGCCGCGGTGGCTCAATGGCTAAGGCGGTGTGCTGCTGAGCACGAGGACGCGAGTTCAATTTCCGACCGCGGCGGCAGCTTTTCTGATGGAGGTGAAAAGCAAAAACGCCCGTGTGTACGAATATTCGGCGCACGTTAAATATCCCCAGGTGGTCAAAATTCATCTGGAGCCCTCCCATACTGCGCGCCTCATCGCCTGCGTAGCGTCGGCGCATTAAACTCCCCAATCAATCAATTAAATCTCATGGCGAGTGCTGCTTGGCACTATTATCTCTCGCCCACACCATCCTCCATTTGCGTCTTGTATCCTAACCTTACAAATACACTTTTACCATGACGTTAGTCTTAGAGCAAGTGCCCCCCCTCCCCCCCCCCCCCCCCGCCTGGTCTCGCTTTACTGTACATTGTAGTTTATGCAGCCTTGTACTTGTCATAACTGCCATGGAAAATAATTAATCGACTCTCCATCCACACTTCTCCAGCGCTTGTGGCTAATATGCGCGCAGCGTTTATTTCATACCCCCCTGAAGTTCTCCTCAAAATAGCTTGACGCGTGGCAAAATGTTCATTTTGGGCTGCTCGAGCTGGAGCGGCACTCACCGATGACGTTATTGCTAAACGGCGAGCCTACATCTCTCGTCATGGACGCCAGCAACCTGAAGAAGACGTTGAGCCCTCCCATCCCGACGTCACCCGTCGAACATGCGACCTGGGGGTCCGTCCCACTATGGAGCATCTTGTGTGGGAGTTTCCCGGACTTGAGAGTATTCGCGCGCGCCATCGCCGCCAAGTTCCGACGTACGAGTACTGGATCTCGCCACCACAGCACACGCACGCAGCCCGTGTCCCATGAAGCTTTTCTTTCCTCCATGCCGTGTCCTGTGTTCCCTCTGTCACTTCGCACGCGAGGCTGACATTCTGAGCCGGACTTAATTTACCCCCTCCTTTCCCGCCCTACTATCCTTATAGGCGCCAGAGCCAGCCCTTTCCCTAATAAAGTTACATATATCCATCTATCTATTTTAAACTCTGGTCCTGTTTTATTGTCGCAAACTCCATGCGGACCATGGTGTCCACATTGAGTTTGCGCTTGCTGCTGGCCTAAGCATGGCGCTGTCAATTGACAGTAGGGACAGGATGCTACATACCCAGTCTGTGTTTTAAGCGCTTACGAAGGCCTTTTTGGTTCTAGCTAATAATCTGCACAAAATAGTTTTAAACGCTCTGATAAGCAACAATACACACCGTAAAAACCCCCATCTTACGCTCTCCGCCTTCCAAAGGATTGAGTTGTAAACTTTACATCACGCACTAGTAAACGTGTGCATCAATCACTTGCTGCCTACCAGGTACTCTTACATAGCTGTTTAGAGCCTACATACAGTGGTTTCGTTAAAGCTTTGTGGCAGCAAGACCAACAGTGGCCACACACATATTGTGATTCCATGCGCTTACATCCTCTATCTCTGATACAGGTACAAGTCATTTTGACTTCACCGGAAAAGCAGCTCCTCGCGGGCGGTGCGAATGTCCTGTTGTGTGTGTTCGTGTTCCTAATTCTGCATTTGTGTCAGTGACTTACATGAAGGTTTTTTCTATATTCTTTGTGATGTAGTGTTTCAGGCAGAACTACCGATTGTTTAGCTGAAAGGTAGCTTGAAACGAACGTGTACGTTCGGAGCTGGTCTTCTACTGTCTTATTACCTGCTTGGCTTGTGATGTTAAAATGACCACGAGGACAAAATGCATCCTCGTATTGTTTGAAAGCCGTTGGTAACTCGCCAGATACCATTGGAGACTGGAAGAACATTGTTTTAAGCAAAATACACCAAAAGAATTTTCAAATGCTTTATGGTGCCGGCAAGGAAGTAGTGCTATCAGAAAAATACCAAAAACAGTGGTTAGCTTGTAACTCCTTGTTAGCATTCTCGTGGTGCGATCAAACGAATGATGGCCTAACTGCGTCAACATTACGGTAAGATTTCACCAATGCTCCTGGGACCAAGCCGATTTTTCAATTACCTCAACTGCTAGTTTGCCAACGTTGTCGCTTTAAACTCCATTTTTCGCGCTACGTAACCAACCAATCAGAGAAGTGCTCCGGGAGCACCTGCTTTGTTCCTGCCCGGAGTTTGCGGCACACCGGGGAGTGCTGCAGACTTCGCTCCAACGTCTTGGGCTGCCCCACCAGCGCCTGGAGAACCTGCTACACCCAGCAGGCCCCGACTCCACCCGCCGTGACGTCTTCCGCCTCCTGCTGGCCTACTTGGAGGCTACAGGACTTGCTCAGCGCCTGTAGACCGTAGTCTGCTGGACGCGCCATTGCTGCTGCTTCACGGATATTCACGTCGAGGCTCCTCGCTCTTGTGCTCGCCTACCTATCCTTTTATCTCTCCCTTTCTCCTACCTATCCTTTTATCACTCCCTTTCTCCTCTAATCTTTACATACCCTCCTCCCCCCCGCACTGGGTTGTATGCAGGTGAGCCCCCAGCTGGGCTCAATAATATCCCCAGTGCATCTTCTTTTCCTTTTCACTCGAACCACTTACTACTACTACTACTAGCCGGTTTAAAGGTTGTTGTGAACGGGGTCACTGTGGAAATTATTTCAAGCTAAACTGAACCTGGAACGAAATAAATTGACCCAAACCTGGACTGAACGAGCCATAAACTTTCCCTGAGTGTGGGTTTGGGCTAATTTAGGACTTGCTAGGAAAACCACTGGAAAAAAACGGAGACAGGCAAAAATAAAAAAAAGCCAACGCGATTGCTCGCGTTTTGTTTTCCTTTCGCTGTCCCCATGATTTTGCGATCGTTATTCCAACATCTCTTCAACCCGTATTGTACTGCGTAGCGTGTCACGCCCTGCCTTCCACAAAAATGCAGATATCGCGGAAGCTCCACCTGTAATCACTATAATAGCGTGAATGGAGATGATTAGTCGGACGAAATTTTAAGAAACTAAAAAATAAGAAAAATATTCAAAAATTACGGGAAATGGCAAAACGTACAATGCATGACATTTCCACAATACTGCAGATTTCGCGAAAGTTTCCCCTGTAATCGTTATAATAGCGTAAATGGAGGGAATTGGTTGAACAAAATTTTGAAAAACTAAATATTAAGAAAAATATAAAATATTTCCGGAAACTGGTGAACCATCTAACGTCCTGCATTTCCACAATAATGCAGATTTCGGAAAAGTGCCAAATGTAATCGTTATCATCACGTAAATGGAGATAATTGGTTGGGCTAAATTTTCGGAAGCTTAAAAAAAAGAAAAATATTGAAAAATTACGGAAAATGGCAAAACGTATAATGCACGGCATTTCCACAATATTACAAATTTCGTGAAAGTTTCCTCTGTAATCGTTATAATAGCACAAATGGAGATAATCGGCTGAACGATATTTTGAAAAAATAATGAATAACAAAAAAATTAGTGCCTTTCCACTCTGTGAAGAAGAATGACATGCAAAGCTGGATGCAGTCCATGGAGTGCACGAAACAAAACGCGTTTACCGTGATTTGCGATGGAGCATATTTCCTAGCCAATTAGCTGAATGAACCTCTGACTGATCCAGGCTTTGTTCTTGCAGATAAACATGGAACTGCCTGTGTCCCTCCTGCGTCGTAAGCATCTCACTGTTTGTGTAAATCCGGGATCAGACTGTTGCCGCAACTGTCGTAAAACTTTAGAGAATGACGTATTTTCACGTCTCACCCAAGCGAACTGTGTGACATGGCATTTTTTACGTCTATAGATCACGATACGAGTTTTGCGTCAGTAATCTGAACATAGCCTTACAAACCCAATCCGCTCTACCACTAAGGACTCCGGACAGGTCCCATTGGGCCGTTTAACGCCTGCGTTTAAATCTCGCACCAGCACAGCGGACATCCCATCTATACGTACGGGATGAAACCTATAGCCACGCGTGCACGCCTCCCTTCCTCCCTCCCACTATTCTCCACTACAAACTTGTGCACGGAGAAACCGGCAACCGGTCGTGTGCGCGTGCTTAGAAGGGACAGACGCCGTCGAAAATATCCCCTGAAAGCCCTCTGAAGAGGTGACATTTGCTCACGCCGGCGTTTTAAGCGGGCAATTTGCTGTTCATCCGGGGCGTATTAGGCGCTACTCCACGAGTGTAACTTGAGGCGTTAAAGGCGGTGCCAGCAGCTTTCTATTGTTTTTGACCCTATTCGCACTTGTGTTCGGGCCAACGGTTCGATTCTTGCTCTTCTTCCTCCAAATGAACGGCATGCATCCGTCGCATAACGATTTAAAACCTGGAAGCCCTTGAGCTCTATTCTCGCGTACAAACATTTGGCTGTCCGTTTCCCTTCCCCATCGTATGCATCTACTGTGAGTGTAAGATGTCAGTGTAACACATCAACTCACACCCGAACCACTCGATTGAGGAGGGCAGCCGACTAACCGCATTGAGCCATGTAATATCGACATCTAAATACCAGCACATGCGGCATTTCATCGGTAGCGGCCTGTAGCCTGGCTGTGCGTGCACGCCCCCTTTTTTATACCCGCAAACGTGCACGGATAAACCGGCCACCGGTGATGGCGCATACTCAGGCGTGGAAGACACTGGCGGAAGTGTCGCTTGGAAGACCTTTCAAGCTGCAAAAGAAATATGGGCTCAAGCCGGCGTTCCAAATGGGGAAATTTGTCTTCTACCGCAAGGGATTCGCAGCTACTTGGCGAAGTGAATTTGAGTGGAAACGGCGACGGCGGGTTGCGGTCGTTTTAGGGGGCAGCACTTTGGCAGCCGTTACCTGGGCTTCGCGGGAGCGGCGTCTGTTTATGTTCGCGTAACCAAGTGAGCGAACGCAGCAGCAGAGACGAAAGAAAGAAAAGCCGCCCGCATCTTCCCACAGGGGGAACTCGAGTAAATGCGTCGCATCTACTCGAGTCAAGCAAAGCGTCACGTCAAGCGAAAGCCAAGCAAAGACGCCCTTGACTGAATTCCGAACGCGCGCTCCGCCGCTTATATACGTTGAGGGGACTGCGTAAGCCGGTCCCAGTCGACGACGTCGGCGTACTTGTAAAGCGGCGTGGACTCTAGGTGTTTGAGCCAAGAGCGGATGTTGCTTCGCCGGAGAACGGCACACCGGTTATATGCGCAGCGCGCCCGAAGGAGAGGAAACCGCGGAAGAGAGAGTACTGCGCATGCGCCAGCCCCAGCGCGTCTGCCGCGGCTATGACGCAATGTGCCGCGGCTATGACGCAACACAATCCAACACAATCCACTTTAATCCAATCCAATCCAATCCGAATCCAATCCAAGTCAAGCCAAGCCAATCCAATCCATGCCAATCCAATCGAATCCAATCCAATGCCCCTCGCGAGAGAGTGTTCGAATCCAATCCAATGCCCCTCGCGTGAGTGTTCGCTATCGCCTCGACTCGACGCGCATGCGCAGTGAGCGTGCGGACTACGGACGCCAACGCGGGTGACATCGTGAGTTACTGAAATGCTCTGCATTTAAAACGGATCGGAGCGTCTAGCGAAGGGTGAAGTGGATTACGACACGTGCGGCTACGGCGTCATCTCTCGCACTGCCTTTCCCTCACACGTTTTATGTGTCGCCACTAACTAGCGCCCTCCCCATGACACTTTCCCCAGACGCTCTTTCATTCTCCGCTAATCCATACCACGTGACGTTTGCGCGGGAGGTTCAAACGCGATATACAACATGCTCGCTGCTCCCTTTTGCGGAGCTAATTCGAACCACGTGACATTTGCGTGGGAGGTTCAAACACGATTTGCAACATGCTGGCCGGCGGCAGCGGCGCACTGCGAGGTAGCAGCAGAGAAGAGTACGCTGGCGTACGTGCGTTGATCACGCGAACACTTCTTGAGACGCAACAGAAATGCGCGTGATCGAGAAAACTGCAGCTCGCGCTGCGCACAAATTTCATATTCGGGAGTGTAGTAATCGTCCGAGCATTTTTTAACCCCCATCCGGGCTTCTGTTCATTTTTCGCAATCATCTGATAACCGCATACCGCCGTTAACGGCCGACTGCGCAACTTGCCATAGGGGCATCGATGGAGGTGAGGGGGAAAATATTTCTGAAAGAGGTGTAAACGGTGGTGAGGAGGAGCTCCGGAGCGGCGCCGAGTAAATCGATGACACCGAAGTAAAAAAATGGAAGGGTTAGACATATTGATTGATTGTGGGGTTTAACGCGCCGACGCAACGCAGGCGATGAGGCGCGCCGTAGTGGAGGGCTCCGGATTAATTTTGACCACCTGGGGATCTTTATCGTGCGCCGAAATCTCGTACACACGGGCGTTTTTGCTTTTCGCCTCCATCAGAAAAGCGGCCGCCGCGGCCGGGAAACGAACCCGCGACCTTGTGCTCAGCAGCGCAACGCCTTAGCCACTGAGCCACCGCGGCGGGTCAAGGGTTAGACATATACTGCTTTGCAGTAAAATATGAAAAAATGCGCAAATTGGCAAACCGTATACTACATGCATTTCAACAATGCAGATTTCGCGAATGTTCCACTTCGATTCGTTAAAATAGCGTAAATGGAGATAATTGGTCGGACAAGATTTAGAAAAACTGAGTGTGAAAACTCACACTCAAAACAAGCGGCATAAGAATGCTACGCATTAATAAATTCTGTGAATTTATGCACAATTATTTCGGTTCGACACCTTGAATGTAGTGCGGGAGCATGCCTCGTAGTTATTGATAGGATTGTTACCTGTACCTGAAATTTAAGTACCAGGCAAGGGCAACCAATTCTAACTGAGTGCGTATTTGTGCTTTCGAAGTTCGAAATTCTTTCAAAATTTGCAAAGTTTTTGCATAATGCTCATTAATTCACACCACGATCGAATAATGTATTCTTGTCTCCAGTGATTGAATGTCCCAGTAATTTCCACAGGATTACGATAGTCAAGCCTCGTGTGTATCTCTAACGGCAGCGCGCACCAATTCAGCTTTATTAAGGCCTTCACAACTAGGTTACAAAGGCTAACTTCGGTAGGTAAGTCGTAGACTGTGTAAATTCGCTTGCGTGTCTGCCAATTCCTATTTCTATATCGTTTAAAAACAGCGCGGAATACGGAACAAAGGAAGGTGCCGACGACACAAGCGCTGACTAACAACTGTCCCCATTTTAATTCGCGGGAAAATATAGAATGAAAAGCGAAGGAAAGGAAACCAGGACGAGAAATCGAAATAAAATTTGACGTAAAAAAGTGATGACCGGTTAGTTACTATGTGAAACAACAAATTGGAGCGTGACCATTTCGAGACGACTAGTCATGTTAGGTATGCGATCTCCTTATCTAGCAGTGGCAAAGACGGTTCACTAATGCAGTCATTCACTTTCCTGTTGATTTGGAAGGCTTCGAAGATCTCCCTCTCCCCTCGCCCACGGTAAGTGGTGAGGGTGGCACAATCTGTGAGGCGGGGGCGTAGCATCCGCAGGAGGCCCAGTGCGCTGACAACGTGCCGCCTGTCGATGACCTGACTTTGCTCGCGTGCTCCCTCAAACGTTCATTCAGGCATCGGCCTTTTCGTCCTATGTATGGACGTTTGCACAACGGAATCTCGTAAACGTCGTTGCTCACGCAGTCAATGTAACGTGTTTCGTGTTTTTTGACGCACGCTGGTAATTTCCGGCTTTCCGTGTTTGCGCGCTCACACTGGCGGCTCATATTCTTAGGAGCAGAGAACACAAGCCATACGCCCGCCTTGCCAACAATCTTTTTGAGCGTGCGGCTCACTCTATGGACGTACGTCATGACGGCTGCGTTTTGTTGTTCCGGTTGAGAGCACTTCTCCGGAGCCTTCGAAGTAAGTTGGAGTAGCAGCTTGATTGCCAAGGCACGCAGGCGGTTTTACGCCGCAGGCTTGCGCATCAAACGTTTTCGCACACGGGGGGGGGGGGGGGGGGGGGGGGTGCCAGGACCTCTTTAGGGCATTTTTTAGCACGCTCGGGGCCACTCCCCTCTTGAGGAACCTTGAGTGTGCTGAGCTGTTGGTAATAGGCCTATTTGGGACCTCGGCGCATGCTCCCAGCAGGTGTGCTCATTCCCAAAAAACAGATTAAGGTCCAGGAATCTCATCGGCCCGTCCGTGGGCAGTTCCGTAGTCAATGTGATAGCAAAGGGGTGCGTTAAAACCGCCGGCCGTAAAACCGCCTGCGTGCCTTGGCAATCAAGCTGCTACTCCAACTTACTTCGAAGGCTCCAGAGAAGTGCCCTCAACCGGAACAACAAAACGCAGCCGTCATGCCGTACGTCGATAGAGTGAGCCGCACGCTCAAAAAGATTGTTGGCAAGGCGGGCGTATGGTTTGTGTTCTCTGCTCCTAAGAAACTGAGCCGCCAGTGTGAGCGCGCAAACACGAAAGCCGGAAATGACCAGCGTGCGTCAAAAAACACGAAACACGTTACATTGACTGCGTGAGCAACGACGTTTACGAGATTCCGTTGTGCAAACGTCCATACATAGGACGAAGAGGCCGATGCCTGAATGAACGTTTGAGGGAGCACGCGAGCAAAGTCAGGTCATCGACAGGCGGCACGTTGTCAGCGCACTGGGCCTCCTGCGGATGCACCGCCCCCGCCTCACAGAATGTGCCACCCTCACCACTTACCGTGGGCGAGGGGAGAGGGAGATCTTCGAAGCCTTCCAAATCAACAGGAAAGTGAATGACTGCATTAGTGAACCGTCTTTGCCACTGCTAGATAAGGAGATCGCATACCTAACATGACTAGTCGTCTCGAAATGGTCACGCTCCAATTTGTTGTTTCACATAGTAAGTAACCGGTCATCACTTTTTTACGTCAAATTTTATTTCGATTTCTCGTTCTGGTTTCCTTTCCTTCGCTTTTCATTCTATATTTTCCCGCGAATTAAAATGGGGACAGTTGTTAGTCAGCGCTTGTGTCGTCGGCACCTTCCTTTGTTCCGTCTTCCGCGCTGTTTTTAAACGGTATAATGTACCAACAAGTCCATAATTCAGAACACCCTTTTTGCCTTTTGAACAGCTCCAACTTACATAGAACTGCCATAGAGAGGAACTAATTTAACTGCGAATCAGCAATGCGACTGTGGTCAAGTTCCGCACTCGCAATCTCTGCTTTCTCGAGGTTCTCTGCTTTCTTGAGGTTCTTTCTGGCGGCACAGAAATATGCGAAAACAGCAAAGTTTTCTCATTGCAATCAATTAACAAAATTCGTCACAAGAATGATCCAAGCTTACTAGTAATGCAGTTACCACCGACATCACAATCATCAACAGGCTATTTAAGTACACTGCAGGACGGAGGTTTCTCCCTTTGACCGCCAACCGCTCCCGCCCTGAGCTGTCCGGGTCCATTATTTGCCTTGCATTTTTTTTTATTTCGTCTCTCCGATGGCCTTCTCCTAGACTCGTCTCTCGGTAGTCACTCTTTTACCTCACTGTACGGTGAGCTTAAGTTCGTTTCTTTTTCTTAACCTTTATCTTCTACTCGAGGTTGTTCCCCTATCCAGGAAGCTCGTTTTCTGCCCCTAACCGTTACTCTGTCATCATTTGTTCCATGGATCGGTTGTGCCGACCTACGTTTACTTTCCACTTTCTTAGTACATAATGCGGCAAGTTTCAGCTCTATGTGTCATCACCGACAGCACACACTGGTTGTATGGTATGTTTAAATGCAGAGCACTTTATGGACTGGCCTTGTCGTCGTAGCTCGCTAACGGTCGATGTCATCCGACTGCCAGAATCACGCGGCGAAGCTAGATAACGGGCCCAAGTAGAGCCTGGTGTACCGTCGTCAGGCGGCCACGTACCATCGTAAGGGAGTCCCACTGAGGCTTCGAAAACCACGCGGTTTAAATAGTCATAACCGGTCGAACCTCGTAGACCGCTGGCACTTGTCATACATCCCCCCGTTGTTTAGCGCAAAGAAAACAGCAGGTACATTTCAGGCAAAATCTGTGTAATATAACCGGCACCCCCCCGCGTTCATTTAGTTAGGAACACTCGTGGGGTTACTTTTTACGATAGTAGGCGAAAAAAGCAGCCGCGCAAGAAAAAAGTGGCGCGTTGGAAATTACGCTTAAAGGCTCCTGCATACGCAATTAAAGGAAGCACAAAAATAATGGAGCTCCCGCTGGCGCAGCTTGAGGCAGGGGGCGTGCGAGCAGTGCGAAGGCGGGAAATTCGAATTGCATATATTCATCAAGAGAGGAGTGAGATAGGGCGGAGGAGAGCGTGATGGGTGGTGGCAGTGAGCGGATAATGGCGCCACCACCCATTAGGGCGAATCACTGCTCTGCACTTCCGACAGCTTTCACATTGAGTGGAACGGCTTTAATTTTTTTAGAGATAGTGGAAGCCTACTTTTCATTATTTGGGAGTGCTGGCCGAGTGCACCCCGGCCAATTCCACATATTCTGGGCTGGATTTCCTTCTCCTGGTTCGGATTAGCACTTGCAATCTGTCGAAGGCAGTCATGCTCGTCTGTTTGTTGTAGCGCGCCGTTACCTATACTGAAGAGGGCGCTTTTAGCATGCCTATTTTTAATTACTTTAAATTTATTCATACTTATTTGCAGCCCCGCGGCCAAGTCTTGTGATTGTAGTTCAATCATATTATGCAGGTGCTCTGCTGACTCACTGAGCAAGACAATGTCGTCTGAAAACACCAAATGGAATAAGTATTCCCCGTTTATCCATATTCCAGCGTTTTCCACGTCAAGCTTCCTGAATAGCCCCTCAAGACATGCTGTGAGATGTTTTGGCGAGATGGTATCTCCCTGTCGTACTTCCTTTCTGATCTGGAACTTTTCGTTTTGCCTGTGAAGGATTATCCTACCCGTACATCCTTCGTATATGTCGTCGGGAAGTCTCATTCAGGCCTCCTCTCTTCCATAGTCTTTAAATGCTTCTAGCAATGCTGCGGAGTCTACTCAATTCTGGGTCTTTGTTTAAAGCATGATGCAAGAATTTTTGTACTCCTCGAATTTTCTATTTCTTCCTATCTAATCACAGTGCGAATAATGAGACAAGAAGGAGAATAACCAAAGGACGAGCGCTGACTCTCAGCTAAATTTATTTAAATACCGTCACAGACATTTATACCAACGGCGAACAACGCCACAGGTGGCAAAGTTGCATATAAACTCAAATTAAAGGACACAAAAATTATCTGTGCATCTGTTATTACCCAGGAACTGAACTACTTTATCGGTAAGCGCCAATGAAAGGTGGCTCACCTATTTTTCGCCCCTCTTAATAATATGATAGGCCGGAACTATTTCTGGATGTAACTGCTTCGGGTTCTTGGTAACAACATCAGTATCCTGAAATATCGGCTGGGAGCCGCACGTGTTGCAGTGAGGGCAAATGCGGTCGCGGACGCTTGTCCGATGAGAGTGCATGCTCTCGCAATATAACAGTGGCACACCTGCCAGTCTGCCCAATGTATGACGCACCGCACGACAGTGGAATTTGTTTGTACACGACCCCGATTTGGCCACCCTTTCTGTCGACGTAGGCTTTCTGTGAACGGCTGCGCACATTTCCCCCAGTTTACTGGGACGCCATACCTACTGGTAACGTTTTTCAAACCGTGCGACATACGGTGCACATAGGGAATCACGGCCAGTTTATTTCCTTACCCCATCGTGACCCCCACGCGACTTCGCACACCTGATCAACTTAATGCCACAACTTCAGAGGAATGTTCTAGGGTAACCTGCCGCCTCTAGCCTCTTTAACTGACCCAAGCTTTCATCAACAGAAGGACTGGGTTAAGGCTGCGCGCAACACGGAGAAACTCACTCCATTCTTCACCAACTTTAATGCGCTGAATTGTAACTAGGGAGGAGTTTTTCAGAGCGAAGCAAGTATAACCAGCAAACATGGCCTTCCTGAAATCTTAAACGCAGTCCAGGAACTCCAGCTCCGGTTTTTGGGTAGCTGAACCGCAAACTTCGAACCCGAAACCACTCTCACGAAACACTTTCAAAAGATCAATGGCGATGCGTGGGAATTCTTCGGAGTTCACAAAGGCGAGGTAATCACCAACATAAAGAAAAATACCGCTTCCCAGAATACACAAGTTTAGCTCAATGGCACGGTGATCAATGTGGTCTGTTGTATCCTTTACTAAACCCAGCCTGTCCCCTCGGTTGTTTGAAACCAAGGCTGTCGTTTATGCGGTTAACTGTTACCTTAGTAAACAGCATGGATACATCTGAAAGTAAGGTGATGGATCCAATTCTTTGCATGTTTGGTATCTCCCTCCTTGTCAATGACGAATGTGGTGGCGTTTTTTCAGGCTATGGTTACCTCTAAGGCTATTTAGAAAACTGAAAATGTATGGCAAGCTTTCCTCATACAATATATCCTCCGGCCTTTAAACGATCCACGGTTACGCCGTCGTCACCTGCAGCGTTTCTCGTTTCCATTCCCCTGGTTGCTTTAGCTACTTCCACTTTACTACGGGGGCACCGCACGGCGCACACTGCGCTTCTAGGCTCAGCAGTTTTCCCTGGTTTAAGCTGTCTGGGTGCAGAATGGCTCCGCTAATTTTATTATCTCGTCCATGCTGTGCGTAACGTTACCATGTTCGTCTGCGAGTGTGTACATTTTGTCTTTGAAAGTACTCGGCTTCTCTTAGTTGTTCTTA
>NW_027526203.1:50619935-50791586 GCF_048455015.1 Haemaphysalis longicornis
CTTTCAAAAGATCAATGGCGATGCGTGGGAATTCTTCGGAGTTCACAAAGGCGAGGTAATCACCAACATAAAGAAAAATACCGCTTCCCAGAATACACAAGTTTAGCTCAATGGCACGGTGATCAATGTGGTCTGTTGTATCCTTTACTAAACCCAGCCTGTCCCCTCGGTTGTTTGAAACCAAGGCTGTCGTTTATGCGGTTAACTGTTACCTTAGTAAACAGCATGGATACATCTGAAAGTAAGGTGATGGATCCAATTCTTTGCATGTTTGGTATCTCCCTCCTTGTCAATGACGAATGTGGTGGCGTTTTTTCAGGCTATGGTTACCTCTAAGGCTATTTAGAAAACTGAAAATGTATGGCAAGCTTTCCTCATACAATATATCCTCCGGCCTTTAAACGATCCACGGTTACGCCGTCGTCACCTGCAGCGTTTCTCGTTTCCATTCCCCTGGTTGCTTTAGCTACTTCCACTTTACTACGGGGGCACCGCACGGCGCACACTGCGCTTCTAGGCTCAGCAGTTTTCCCTGGTTTAAGCTGTCTGGGTGCAGAATGGCTCCGCTAATTTTATTATCTCGTCCATGCTGTGCGTAACGTTACCATGTTCGTCTGCGAGTGTGTACATTTTGTCTTTGAAAGTACTCGGCTTCTCTTAGTTGTTCTTAAGCTTCCCCCTCTCTCCGGCGTTTCCTCGCCCACCGCCCTTTCCTACGCACAAACGTCGTTCGCTTTACTTGTCATCAGAACAGTTATTCATAACGGCGGCTACGGCATTCCATTTTCACGGTAATCCTAAATATGAGAAAACCTTCCCACGCACGCCAGTTCGAAGCAGCTTCAAAGAAACCCTATACCCCAAAAAGCCACACCCCTGCGCCAAATCCAAACACCCGCCTTCCTTTGCGAACCCTTTTCACCCGCATCTCTACCAAACAACACACATTCCCCCTATTCGCCCATTGTACAGTCAGAGGCAGACAAGCTCAAGCTTTATACCGTTCCCCCTTATTGCCTCCCCTCCCAGTCACAAATACCCTTCAGGCTGGCTGGCCGCCCGCCGCGATGGCTCAGCGGCTAAGGCGTTGCACTGCTGAGCCATAAGACGCGTGTTCGCTCGCGGGCCCCGGCGAAAGCGAAAACGCCCGTTTGTCAATATTTCGGAGCGCGTCAAAAATTACTGGGCGGACAAAATCAACCCGGAGCCCTCCCCAACGGTGCGCCCAAAACTAAAGTGTAGTATTTGTGCGTTAAACCCAATAATTTCAAAAAAAAACGCAGACTGGTCATGGCCGCTACGCCCTGCTCCCGGCCTGATCTGCAGCCAGCGCGCCCTGGTCGCAGGTGCCCAAAGGCTAGCAATAAATATAAATAAATATAAATGTAAATAAATGGAAACAAAGAAATAAATACTAGCCATAAAATAAAAAAACGCTAGCAATACACATCTTTTCTTTCTTTCTCGGCCTCAACGTCATGATTTATGCTGGCCTTCTTTCCTGCGGCTAATCTCCGGTCGGAAGCTTGCAAATCTCGAGGGATGAATGTCCCCCTTTTTCGCGATTACAGTCTGATAATCAGTTTTGGGTGGATACAGTATCGATATATTTGATAGATTAGACAGTTGATATATTTTGAGCATAATGTATGGTAAGAGTCACAGGATTTCAAAGTGAAAGATAGTAACGCTGCTTTCCTGGGCAGTATACACTCCACGTCTGCCACAAAGCGAGCAATACAATGCGCTCCAACCAAGTCACTCGCTTCTGGGCGCAAAACGAGGCGTGCGAGGCTGGCAGCAGAACTTCATTATATTGACATACACTGTTCAACCACGAAATAGAACCTCGCTGATCACATCCACTTAAGCGACAGTGTACCGCAGATAGAAGTCATACTAACTCCACGCGCAAGTATTCTCTCAGTTGCAACCCGCTAGGCCAAACCACTACTTTGTACTACTTTCTAATTTTCGCCTTCCGGGAAATTGTGACCTCACACGGTTCGGTAGTAGCTAGGATGCTGACATATCCTGCCTGTACGGTTTAGTTCAAGAAAACCTGAATACTAGTCGCTACAAGGAACTGATCTCATTTGCTAAAAGTACCTGCAGGGTTGCCTGCTCTCTTTAACGACACGGGTACGGACACAGGAGCATGATGTACGATCTGCTCCTTTACACACTTTCCACGAAGCAGGGAAAGTGGTACCTCTGCCTGTGGCTTGTTGGTCAACCTGGCGATGTGTTCCTCCAGGGACCCTGTGTCGTTCACCTCTTCGAAGGCGGACGCCCAGCGACGGTCGACGGTACTGGGCGCCGTCCCCGCAGCCACGCTCCGCACGAAGCGGCTCGCCCTGTTGAGCAAAGCCAGGTTCTGCTCCGTGGCTTCCTCGACGGCCGCACCCATGGGCGAGACCTCCTGCGCCGAACAACTGCGCCACAAGGGCGGCCCGTGTTCAATGAATGGCGAGAAAAAAATGGGCCGCACATCTTCTTACTTCGCTGCAAATGCCATTTCAACACGGCAGGCTTGTGACACCTCTTGCCCGTAGATGATTCAATTCACGTTTACCGCGTTCCACTGCTCCACTATGAGCCCCGTTTCCACGCGCGCTACACGTGCCATCCACTGGAATATTTTATTATTAAAACTTGGAATGCCGCCAGGAGCTGTAGTGGGGCGGGTGACAGCGGGTGACACCGTGATTTGGTTCTCTACAGAGTATGTACTATTTCATTTGCTGTCGCGAAAATCAAGCATTCATCAAGTTTTTTAATAAAGGAACACTGACCCCCCTGAAAGGTTCCGTATATACGGAATTATAGGAGTACGGAATACTTGCCTAGAATGACACAAAGCCGCCACAAAGCTAGGAATACTTTTGAGAAATAGATGAAAATAAAATACTGCATACTTGTCGACATACCTCGGCAAAGTTGGCGCGGCTCACTCAAACTCACTCACAATTTTTTTTTTCGAATCACCACTCACTCAAACTGAGACTCAATGCTGAGCAGCACATCTGCGCTCACTCAAACTCAAACTCACATTGAGCGCAAAACTCAGAACTCACTCGGACTGAAAACTCAAAATGTACTCAGAACTCAAAATGTACTCAAACTCAAAATGTAATCAAAACTCAAAATGTACTCAAACTCAAAATGTACTCAAACTCAAAGTGTACTCAAACTCAAAGTGTACTCAAACTCAAAATGGACTCAAAACTCAAAATGTACTCAAACTCAAGATGGACTCAAAACTCAAAATGGACTCAAAACTCAATATGTACTCAAACTCAGTGAACTCAAAACTCAAAATGTACTCAAACTCAAAATGTCGGCCTTGCGAGGCGAGTACACCAGGAGCTGACTTGGATCCCCGAGAGAGTGCGATCACCTGGTTCTGATCACTAAGACCGGTCAGAGAATCCCCGAGGTTCCTGAGATCCGGGTGCTGGGCATGCCGATCAGCGGCAGCGGCAGCAAGGATACTCTGATGAAGAAGTTGGCGATCAAAACAGCAAGTACCCTGCGGCTAATCCAGCGCGTGTCGTCCAAGCAGGCGGGCATGCTTGAGGAAGGGCTCGTGAGGCTGGTACAGTCCTTCGCTGTCAGTCACATAGCGTACACGGCGGCTTACCACAAGTGGTCGCAGACGAACAAGAACAAGATTGACACCATGATCAGAAGGTTGTACAAGCGAGCGTTGGGGTTGAAGGAGTCAACGAACACCGAGCGGCTGATGCAGTTGGGCGTTCACAACACCCTGGACGAGCTCATCGAGGCGCAGCTGGCGGCACAGCGAGAGAGGCTGGCGGGGACCAAGACGGGCCGGGCCATACTCGAGACCTTGGGGTACGGCTATCAGGTCACGGGGAGGCAGCTTCACGAGCTCTGTGATAAAGTTCGAGAAAACGTGCGGGTGAGTCCCATCCCGGAGAACGTACATCCAGAGCACAACCGGGAGCGGAGGCGAGCCAGGGCCAAGTACCTCATCGAGCAGTACAGCGGTGACCCGAGAACGAGATACGTGGATGCAGCATACTACGGAAAGGGCAGATACGCAGCGGTTACCATCAATGCGAGAACGGGGGAAGTGTCCACGTCAGCGAGTATGCGGTGTGTTAATGCAACCGAAGCAGAGGAGATCGCCATCGCCTTAGCAATGGCCAAGCCGGGGTGTGACACCGTCCTAAGCGATTCGCTAGAAGCCGTACGAAACCTAGCCAACGGCCGGATCAGTGACAAGGCAGCCAAGATAATCGAACGAGTGGTTGCGCAGGAAGAAAGAAGAGTAGAAGTAAGGCGGATCCCTGCGCACGCGGGTGAATGCTCTCCGAATGCACCCAACCACAACGAGACGGCCCACAGGGAGGCGCGCGCTATTACTCACCGCGCTCCCGATGTGGAGAGTCGTCCCGAGAGCGAATGGTGGTCGGAGACCAAGGACCGAGCGAGAGGCTATGGCGAAACACTCAAGAACATGCGGCTTTCGAGACGGGCGTACCCGCCGCCACATCGGTCTCTGGGTCGCGAGGAAGCAGTGTGGCTAAGAAGACTCTAGACAGCGTCGGTCACATCACCGGCAGCGTTACATCAGATGTTCCCGGATGAATACCCCGAGGCCCTGTGCAGTGTGTGCAAGAAGGGACCGGCCAACCGGTGGCACGTTATGTGGGACTGTGCCACCGAACCGGACAGTGCCAGTTTCGAGAAGTGTCCAGCGAAACTTCAAGGAGCCATCGAGTCAGCCAGCAATATACATCAAAAATGGGCCATCCAGCAGATCTTCACCGCGCTTGAAAGGCATGGGCTCCGGAAAGGAGCTAGTGCTCAGTAGGGCTGCGAAAGGGGATGCAACGTTTAGGCCGCGTTGAGGCGGAGCCGTAAATCGGCCCCCGCCTACTGCAGGATCTTTGTAAATAAGGTCTTTTCCAATCCAATCCAATCAAACTCAAAATGTAATCAAAACTCAAAATGTACTCAAAATGTACTCGAACTCAAAATGGACTCAAAACTCAAAATGTACTCAAAACTCAAAATGTACTCAAAACTCAAAATGTACTCAAACTCAAAATGGACTCAAAACTCAAAATGGACTCAAAACTCAAAATGTACTCAAAACTCAAAATGAACTCAGAACTCAAAATGGGCTGAGAACTCAAGATGAATTCAGAACTCAAATGGCCTCACAGAGATTGAGACAGTGAGAGAGTGAGAGTGAGAGTGTGAGAGTGAGAGTGAGTGTGAGAGTGTGAGTGTGAGGTTGAGTGTGAGAGTGAGAGTGTGAGTGAAAGTGTGAGAATGAGAGTGAGAGTGTGAGTGAGAGTGAGTGAGAGTGAGAGTGTGAGTGTGAGTGTGAGTGTGAGTGTGAGTGTGAGTGAGAGTGAGAGGGTGAGTGTTAGTGTGAGCGAGAGAGAGAGAGTGAGAGTGTGACTGAGAGTGAGAGTGTGAATGTGAGTGAGAGTGTGAGTGTGTGACTGAGAGTGACAGTGAGAGTGTGAGTGTGAGGGAGTGAGAGTGAGAGTGGAAGTGTGAGTGTGGGTGTGAGAGAGTGAGAGTGGGAGTGTGAGTTGAGTGTGAGTGAGAGTGAGAGTGAGAGAGTGAGTGTGAGTGAGAGTGTGAGTGAGAGTATGAGTGCGCCTGTGAGTGAGAGTGAGAGTGAGAGTGTGAGTGAGAGTAAGAGTAAGAGTAAGAGTGAGAGTGTGAGTGTGAGTGTGAGTGAGTGTGAGAGCGAGAGTGAGAGTGTGGGTGTGAGAGAGTGTGAGTATGAGTGTGAGAGAGAGTGTCAGAGAGAGTGTGAGAGAGAGTGTGAGTGTTAGTGTGAGTGAGAGTGACAGTGAGTGAGAGTGAGAGTGTGAGTGAGTGAGAGTGAGAGTGAGAGTGTGAGTGTGAGTGAGAGTGAGAGTGAGAGTGTGAGTGTGAGTGTGAGAGTGTGAGTGTGAGTGTGAGTGAGAGTGAGAGTGTGAGTGTGAGTGTGAGTGTGCGAGAGCGTGAGCGTGAGCGTGAGAGTGTGAGTGTGAGTGAGAGTGAGAGTGAGGGTGAGTAAGAGTGTGAGAGTGACAGTGACAGTGTCATTGAGAGAGAGAGTGAGAGTGTGAGTGTGAGTGTGAGTGTGAGTGTGAGTGAGTGAGTGAGCCTTGGAGTGTGAGTGTGAGTGTGTACCTTTTGCTATATACCTTTTGCTATATCCTGATAATTATAACCCGAAAGCATTTTAATATTTGTCCCACGCTCAAGAACACTCCAAGATTGATGCACTCATCCGTCGGGCGTACAAAGTCGGCCTCGGTCTTCCTGCCTTCACACCCACCCAGAAGCTACTGCAGTTAGGAGTGCATAACACTCTCGCTGAACTCCTGGAAGCGCAGCAGGTAAACCAACTCTCCCGCCTGGCGCTGACACCTACCGGCAGAACGGTCCTCCGATCTCTGGATCGACCAACCCCTCCACCAGCAGAGACACTCCAGCATCTCCCGCAACCTATACGTAGCTTCATCAGAGTAACCCCCATACCGCGCCACATGCACCCAGAGTACAACAAGGGCCGCCGTGAAGCTCGGGTCAATTACCTCAACAGACGTTATTCTGGCCAACCAGACAGCAGATACACCGACATCGCGCACTGCAATTTCACATCTCGTGCCACCCTGGCAGTCACGGATTCTACAGGTGCTATACTCACCTCGGCCACCTTACCTAACACCACAACCGCAACAGCAGAAGCAACCGCCATAGCCCTGGCAGCCACCACCACTACAAGTACGGGCCACCTCACCACCTTAAAAGACTCTCAGCAGGCCTGCCGTTACTACCTTCTTGGCCGCATTCCCTACCAGGCTCTCAAGATACTTCAATCCCTCAAGACTCCCCCAACCATCCAGATAGTGTGGGCACCTGGGCATGCCTTCCTACCAGGGAATGAGGCGGCACATGCCGCTGCCCGTGAGCTCATTTTCCGGGATTCCCGTCCAAAGACGAATGTAGTGTAGTGGGCCAACTAAAGACAATCCGCGAGCCAGCAGTCGGCCAAGTGAAGACGGGAAAATAAGGCAGTGCCGTTTCGAAAATGATGGCGGTAGACGACTTGGCATCCGCCCCATCCCTCCACCCTCTGCCGCTCAGATACACCGACCTGCTTGCCCACTACCGCCACACTCGTTCCCACTTCCCCCCTCCCCACCCGTCGCTCACTACAGCAGAGGCCCGGACGTGGCGCCGGCTACAGACAGGCACATACTTCAACGGTACCGTACTGTCGCACATCTCCCCTACCACATTCTCCTACTTCTGCCATTCCTGCAACCTCCCCGCCACAACAGCCCATCTTGTATGGTTCTGCCCGCACCATCCCGATCCCCTCCCTTCCCCATCCCCTGAGCGGTGGGAACGCGCGCTGACCAGCCTGCACCCGGAGGACCAGCAACGCCTGATCAACCGGGCCACCCGGGCTGCGGAAGCGCGCGGCTTCCTGAACTGAGGACGCCACCCACCTTCTTTCTTTCTTTTTTTTTTGCTCAATAAAACGTTTTGCCTCCTCCTCCTCCTCCCACGTGATCCCCTTCGACGAGACCTTTAACTTGGTACCCCACGCACCCTAGCAGCGTCATATGGAATTCATACCAGTCAAAATAACCATGACTCTCATGACTGTAACCAGGACGCATTATCCAGGTGTCCGGCGTGATTCCCCTAACTGGAACCTTCAATTTGATGCCCCACATGCTTCAGTGGCCTCACCTTGAATTTAACCCAATCTATGACTCATAATGACTATCTTATGATTCAAACTACGAAGCCTTTTTTTTATTTGTACCACGTGATTCCCCTCGTCAAGACTGTAAATTTGATACCCTACACGCCCTAGCGGGGTCACTTCGAATTTTACCCCAATATAAGACTCGCCATGACAATCTAGTGGTTATAACCAGGAAGCATTTTTGTATTTCTCCCACACGATTCCGCTCATCAAGACCATTAATTTGATACCCATCACATCCTAGCGGAATCAATTTGAAATTAAACCAATGAATGACTAACCATAACTATCTCATGATATAGCCCTACCAAATTTTTGTCCCACGTGATTTCTCTTATCAGAACCTTTAATTTGATGCCCCGGACACCCAGTGGCATCATTGTGAATTTTAACCTAATTTATGACCCATTTTGACTATGTCAAGATAATAATCAGGAAGCACTGATTACCCTTATCGAGACCTTTAATTTGAGACGCCACACGCCCTTGCGTCATGAACTTGAATTTTAACCGAATCTATGACTTACCATGACTACGTCATGATATATCCATAACTCATTTTCCTCCCGAATGATTCCCCACATCGAGACCTTGAATTTGATTCTCCACATGTACTCGCAGCGTCATTTTGAATTTTAACCCAATCTATGATCCATTATGACTGCCTGATGGCTACAATCAGGAAGCATTTTTTTTATTTACCCCGCTTGGTTCCGTTAATCCGGACCTTTCATTTGATACCTTACACGCCTTAGCCTCATCAGTTTCACTTTTCACCCAATCTAATGTGGTCATTATTCTGTTTTAAGGGGCGCTGCCCAGTCAATTCAGCTAATTCATTTGAAACAGCAGAAAGGACAGCCCCCGCCCCCATTTCCCCCCGGCTCTCACCTCTTCCTTTGTTACCCCTAGTATATCAAGCCGTTAACAGTAGCAGGCGAACAACCAGCACGCCAGCGCCGCCGTGTGCTTTCCCAACACCCTTTTCCACGCTCTTAGGGGATCCGTAAGGAGGAAAACTTAAGACAACCCTTTTTTATGACCTCACCAGTCAATTATCACTCACGCGCCCAGCCGCGAAAATTAGGTATACAGCAAGTGCTTATGGCCATGAAAATTCAAGCAGAAACTAAAAAAAATCTGACACCCCCTCCCTCCCAACCGATCATGCAGATCGCGATTGGTGCCGTACCCGCAGGTAACCTGAATTCCGAAACCACAGTGACGCATGAAACTTAACAGCCAACCATAGCTGCCTGCTAGGCTACTCATATGTACTCAAACTCAAAACGGACTCAAAACTCCTATGTACTCAGAACTGAAAATTCACTCAAAACTCAATATGTAATCAAATTCAAAATGGACTCAAACTCAAAATGTACTCAGAACTCAAAATGTACTCAGAACTCAAAATTGACACAAACTCAAAATGTACTCAGAACTCAAAATGGACTCACTCAAAGTGTACTCAGAGCTCAAAATGGAATCAAATGTACTCAGAACTCAAAATGCACTCAGAACTCAAAATGGACTCAAACTCAAAATGTGCTCAGAACTCAAAATGTACTAAAAACTCAAAATGTACTCAAACTCAAAATGGACTCAAAACTCAAAATGGACTCAAAACTCAAAATGTACTCAAAACTCAAAATGAACTCAGAACTCAAAATGGGCTGAGAACTCAAGATGAATTCAGAACTCAAATGGCCTCACAGAGATTGAGACAGTGAGAGAGTGAGAGTGAGAGTGTGAGAGTGAGTGTGAGAGTGTGAGTGTGAGGTTGAGTGTGAGAGTGAGAGTGTGAGTGAAAGTGTGAGAGTGAGAGTGAGAGTGTGAGTGAGAGTGAGTGAGCGTGTGAGTGTGAGTGTGAGTGAGAGTGAGAGTGTGAGTGTTAGTGCGAGTGAGAGAGAGTGAGAGTGAGAGTGTGACTGAGAGTGAGAGTGAGAGTGTGAGTGTGAGTGAGAGCGTGAGTGTGTGACTGAGAGTGACAGTGAGAGTGTGATTGTGAGGGAGTGAGAGTGAGAGTGGAAGTGTGAGTGTGGGTGTGAGAGAATGAGAGTGGGAGTGTGAGTTGAGTGTGAGTGTGAGTGAGAGTGAGAGAGTGAGTGTGAGTGAGAGTGTGAGTGAGAGTATGAGTGTGCCTGTGAGTGAGTGAGAGTGAGAGTAAGAGTGAGAGTGTGAGTGTGAGTGAGTGAGAGTGAGAGTGTGGGTGTGAGAGTGAGTGTGAGAGAGAGTGTGAGAGAGACTGTGAGAGAGTGTGTGAGTGTGAGTGAGAGTGAGAGTGAGAGTGAGAGTGAGAGTGAGAGTGAGAGTGAACCTGAATTCCGAAACCACAGTGACGCATGAAACTTAACAGCCAACCATAGCTGCCTGCTAGGCTACTCATGTACTCAAACTCAAAATGGACTCAAAACTCCTATGTACTCAGAACTGAAAATTCACTGAAAACTCAATATGTAATCAAACTCAAAATGGACTCAAACTCAAAATGTACTCAGAACTCAAAATGGACTCAAACTCAAAATGGACTCAAACTCAAATTATACTCAGAACTCAAAATGGACTCAAACTCAAAATTGACTCAAACTCAAAATGTACTCAGAACTCAAAATGGACTCAAACTCAAAATGCACTCAGACCTCAAAATGGACTCAAACTCAAAATGTACTCAGAACTCAAAATGGACTCAAACTCAAAATGTGCTCAGAACTCAAAATGGACTCAAAACTCAATATGTAATCAAACTCAAAATGGACTCAAACTCAAAATGAACTCAGAACTCAAAATGGACTCAAACTCAAAATTGACACAAACTCAAAATGTAGTCAGAACTCAAAATGGACTCAAACTCAAAGTGTACTCAGAACTCAAAATGGAATCAAAGTGTACTCAGAACTCAAAATGAACTCAAGCTCAAAATGCACTCAGAACTCAAAATGGACTCAAACTCAAAATGTACTCAGAACTAAAAATGGACTCTAACTCAAAATGTGCTCAGAACCCCAATTGGACTCAAACTCAAAATGTACTCAGAACTCAAAATGGACTCAGAACTCACTAGGTCTCAGGCGTACTCAAACTCAATCGGACTCAAACTCAGTCGGGATCACTCGGCTCAAACTCCCTCAAGCTCAAACTCACCATGCCACACTAGCCTCGCGTTCACTCAAACTCAAACTCACGCGTGAGTTTGAGTCCAAATGAGTCTGAGTGAGTGGACTCATGAGTGAGTTCGCCGACCTCTGCTTGTCGAAAAATGTGACACCGATTTTACGGTAATAAGATCACTAGAACCACCAAAACATTGTCCGTTTGAATTCCGCATATATGGAGTATACGGAAAGCATATGGAGTGTGATTTTGTTTAATATTGAAGATAAAAACACGAAAACTGTGCCGAACATTCTTATTGTGCGAACTCATAAGAATCCCTTCTTTTTAAAAATATCTACTTAAGTTAATTGTGGGGGCGTTTGTCACGAGGTAAGAAGAGCCCATACCCGAAGGGGGATTGGCCCCAGAAGAAGATGCTGTCAGAAAAGATGAAGAAAAATCAGCATACGGGATGGTGAGAAAGATTTTGAAGTGACCAATGGAGAAGAAACACAGGGTAATCGAAGAGGAGGAGGAGGTAGCTGGTTCAGCGAATGGGAGCCGCACACGATAGAATGCGAGGTGAAGAGGAAGAGAAAGTTGGAGCAGAGGGAGTGGAACGGGACCTTTGGAGGAACGGTGGCAAGTTCGGGCCGTGCCCCACAACGCACCAGCGGCATCGCACCGTTTGGCAGCGGGCTGCCCGGAACCACCGATTACCAGCGGCTTCGCTCTGCTGGCCTCCTGCTGACCGGCAGCATCGCACCGCCGGCGACCTGTCGAGCCGTGCCCCACGACGCACCAGCGGCATCGCACCGTCTGGCAGCGGGCAGCTCCGGACCACCTATGACCAACAGCTTCGCCCTGCTGGCCTCCTGCTGAGCCGCGCTGCTCAGCGACGCCGTGGCATCGTACCGCGGTCATCCGGACCACGACACACCAGCATGGGCCATCGCGACGTTCGGCGACGTTGGGTGACGCGTAACCCAACCGACCCACTGGGCCACGTCATCGGCATCGCACCGTGGTACCGGCGGTAGGATTTGTTTGAATTTGGCATAGACGGTTCATGTGATATAGTTACTATTTGAGTAGATTTTTGATAGTGTGAGTTTGTGCGTGTTTCTTTTTGGTGTAGTGTGATGTGCTTGTGAGTTGGTTATGATTGCGTTCGTTTGAGGTTTTGGTGTTGTAAATATATTGTGTGTAAATCGAATGCTTCAAACCGAGCCTCATTTCTCTGCCGCGTGAGACGCGTGACAGCGTTATACTCCGTATGAACTCCGTATTCCCATAATTCCGTATATACGGAACGTTTCAGCAGGGGAGAATATCGCTTATGTAATTATTTTGTCCTCCACATCTCTGTAACGTTTTGTTTTTGTTCACCAATGTTGACAAGTATGAACACTGGCATCACATCTAGATGCTTAGGAATGGATGTAGATATATAAACGTCTTGTTCAACGTCCGTTTCAATTTGGTCGGGTGGCTGATGGAGGGACAGACAGACATAGTGATTCAAAACTTCTGCCGCGCTAAAACAGGGTGCACGTTTACTGGTACAAGGAGCATCTGCTTATCACAGGCATGCAGCCGTCACACAAGCTCGGTGCACATTACCCTGAGAAGGACGCTTTGTGCTCCAGTCTTGGCATCAAACTCTAAAGAAAAATATTTCAGATCTTAAACTTGAAAACCTAGTTATCACGGCTAAAAAGTCTATTTACCTCTGTTTTAAAATGACTACGCACAAAGCGTTTTAAAAAAGTTCGCCTTTATTGCGAAAGTTCTGGCGTGTCTCTCTGTACAAGAAGCTTCTTGGTTCTGGAAAACGCGAACAACGACAAAAGGCAAGAGGCAAAAGAAGAGAAGAGAAATTCCTTGTATTGTCGTCTTCTTTATTCTCATGTTCCTGTGGATAGTTCGCGCTTTACAAGGCCAAGGTGCCTTATTGCGTTTCTAAGTGCTGACGAAGGTTGTTTATGGTCGGTGAAATGCTTTTACCTGATATTTCGAAGCCTGCCATCTAGCTGTATCTGCCGGATGATTAGATTCAGCCTGCAGCCTCTTGCGCTTAAGCGCATGCAAAACCAGCGTGCCATCCTTGGCGAGACTAAGCGACCAGGCGCCAGCGAAGCAGCCATTAAACTCTCGCCAAGTCACGTGGTACCGCAGCGGCGAGGCTCCGAGCGAGCACATCTGCGACGCCTCTCCGCTACGGATCACGTGGCGGTTCATTTCACAGCTGTCACACTTGCGCACCGGCGGCTCAAGGTCATTGCGACGCTACAAATGACCTTGCGGGATGTGACCCAGAACAGATTTCGCTGTAATACGCGAAGCAGCGCTGACAGACTCATTTCTTCACCAACGCCTCTACAAGGAAGGGAGAGTCCGAGGAAGATAACAATATCACCCGAAATAGCGAGCAAATGCCCACTCAAAATTTCGAGCATCTCCCGAAGCAGCATAGGGTGGGCGCTTCCATTTGGGAGGAAAAATTGAGCAGCTTCTGAAGGAATAGGTTTTTACTTCCTCTGCCTACAGAAAAACAAAGGAGGCCGTTTCACGCTCCCAGCAAGTCTTCTGCAACATTTCTCGACTGCATTGAACGTGCACACTGGCATACCGATTATTCTTCCGCCGGGATGGTGGACGGAATGTAACCGGGCTAATGCAAACAACCCTATAGTGCCGTTAGAGAAGCAAAACCAATGCGTGCCAGGTGAAATTGAACAAAATATGAAGTCGTTTAAAAAACATGTATACAAGGGGGAAAACGCGCACAGGGGTTTTGAAATTACTTTGTCTCTCTTCCAGGTTAGAGGGACGCGTTGTGCTTCACCTTATCACACGGGTGTTTAGGTAAATTAGCCCGACGTTGAGCATCGACCTCACTTGAAGTACTTCGCGCGTTTATTGTGGAATATAATGCGAGACTATGAAGGCGATATTCTGCACGCACACCAGGAGATAGACCTGATAGGATAAACCTGGCCTATGTATGCTAACTTTCTCTTGGTGCTGCCGTCCTTTCTGCTTCATGTGCAGCGACCGCTCTCTCCTTTACACACAGAGCCCTAGCTACGCTGACCATGTCCTACGCGGCCGGACGACGTGTCCCAGTTTTTTTTTTTTCTTGCTCGTCCAGCAGTCTTTCGCTCGGTGGCCTTGAATAATACGCTTCACCCTCAGACTATTTTGCGAGTTATGGCACTGGGCTATTTTTCACTAGAAAACAAGGCATGGCACTTCCCGCCTAATGTAACCCCCTCACTACATACATACCCACCTCTACCGATGCGTATACAGAGACACTGAAAGGAAGCTCATCGTGGCACCAAAAGAAGAGTTGATTTGCGTGCCGCACGAGTCAGACGCTTGATGCTGGATTGCATTCTGTTACACCAGCCCTCAAAACACAGACCATAGTGCGCGAAGTATTTGTTCACGCTGTTCCCTCGGCACTACTTTGGAACATCGACCCCAATTTCGAGTTTATAGCAATAAGAGCCCCGTTTTTGTCGGACTTCAATAATTCGAAATACATTATGTTCACAAATGGCCCGGCCCAATAATAACGCTGATTGCCACCACAGGACATGGCATAATGGTGAAGCAGCTAGCTCTTCAGCAATGTCCTTTCGTGACGTTTTGGAAATCGCCAACTAAGCCGAACCCATCGCCGAGCTTTCAACGTCCTGGAAGATGTGCGTATTTCTGTGGCTATCGGGACACATCTGTGTCTGAACATTGGCTTATCAAAGCGCGACGACCCGATGGGTCATGATCGTGTGACTTTCGGTGTTCGCAAACTTAATGAGAGCAATACCGAGAAATATAACGCATTTTAATTTTAAGTGCTTCCTAAGGGCTTCGGGAAGGAAAGTTTTCTGACTACCACAATTGAATATACATTTAACTGCTACGGCGCGAAAAGTTTCCATGAGGGTGAAGCCATTCCTATCTTGCTATTCTGTTTTTTTATGGACGAAGCCTCTTAGGGGCTGATATGCACCCACTTCCGCAAATCAACCTCATATGGGCACCGGCACATGCTGGGCTGGAGGGCAATGAGGCGGCACACGATTGGGCTTGTGAATGCACGAACCAGGACCCAGTCGATCGACCCGTCTCTCCCGACTTGCACTTCCACCCGCTGCTCACATACAGCGACATTCTTCATTACTACCGCGAAACTCGTCAACAATATCCTAACCCCTCCCGCCAGTTTACCCGACAACAGACTACCACACTCAGACTCATACAAACGAATACATACCCTCACCCCAAACTGTTCAGCCGCATATACCCAGAGACTTATACCGACCAATGTCCAAGATGCAAGATTGATAAAGCCACACTCCCACACATAATCTGGGCTTGCCCGAAGGCACCACCGACTTTCATTAAGAGTCATCACGACTGGGAGACAGCTCTGCGCAGCAACGACCCGGAGATCCAACTGCGGCTGGTCCGCCTGGCTCTGGACGCGCCGGCACCGGTGGCCCGCCCTCACGAGGGCACAGGGGGTGTCGGGGCGTCCGGGACCCGGGGGACTTGGCCGTTCTCACACGGGTCGCTGAGGTGAGGGAGCTTGGCAACATAGGCACCGGCTGAGGCCCACCGCTGAGACTCCAACGCCTTGGCTGCTGGCCCTCCCGCAAGGGGCTCAACAGAATAAAAGTTTTTCTCTCTCTCTCTCTCTCTCTCCTAGGGGCTCGGACTATCGGCGTCTCATGTCTTCGTCGTAACTGTCGTCTCATGTAGTCACTGTACTAAAACACCGGGATACTCGTTTACGCCTTCTGCTATAACGTAAAGACTTTTACAGCAAGGATGTTTACCTCTACCTCCAACGGTTTAATCTCCGTTGGAAAAAACGCCAAGGCGCCAAGAATTCATTGCTTTCTTTGGCCCTCCCCGAGTTTCACGTTAGTGGAGATGGTCCGGGATTTTTTAGATGCGGAGCATCTCATGCTCGGGGCTTTGTCCCTTTCACCTTTGTCCGTCGTCCGCACTCTACTGCGCATGCGCCTCTCTTCAGCCCCGTCAGCATTTGGGTTGACGTCAGTGCAGTCCACTATAAAAAGAAATATAGTTACGCGGCACCCGGTTTCGATCCCACGACTCTCTGGCCACAACGGGAGGTACGTGGCGCTCTTCCCTCGGTGCTACAAACTTTTTTTTCCTTTATTGCAATACTTCGGTACAAAACAAGCACAATCAAACAAAAAAACTGCAACAATAAAACTGCTAGTCATCACCTTGCCAGCAGGAAAACGATTAAATTGGTCAGTGTTTCCATCACAGGCAACCACTCTGGAGGCTCAGGCTGAGCCCTCCACACTTCGGTAATCATACGCATTGAATCACCAAAATATTGTCTTGACCGTTTAGTGTCAACGTCCCTATGGCGTATGGCCATGCGGGATTTCTAAATTGCATGTAGGGCCACGACCATCACAAGGTCGTAAGGTACTTCGTCACTCTCAATCGGTAAAAACCTAATGCCGTGAGCGTCCAGGGGGGAATCTTTTTTGAGGGTCCGCTGAAGCACGTCCCAAAAGAAGACCCTGTCCCAGCAGTCCAAAAACACGTGTTCTACAGTCTCAGATTTTCTGCACAGGTATCAGTCCCCCACCCGGCAAAAACATTCCCTTTTCTTTCTGCCACGTTTTCACATCAAGGACGCCCGAGTGAAGTTTAAAGCAAAACGTCTTAACCCATGGGCCAATCGCCATACGTTTCACACGCTTAAGCATATCCTGTCCTGGCCCTACACGGTACAGCGATTTATACAAAGGAACGGGAAGTACGGAATCAACGAGGTCATTATACAATCTTTTACGCGTCACACTAGATAAGTACTCTAGCGTGAAGCGTGACGCAAAAAACATGGTGGCTTGTACCACCTAACGGAAGTAGCCTTTCGTTGCACCAAAAGAAAAAGAAGCTGACGTTACAACAAAATCAGGAAGCGCTCTGGCCAACTTCAGCTGACACACAGTGCGCAAAAAGGGGTCCTTCAGACCCCGAAGAAACAAAAAAGGATTTACCACTTGACGCAAAAACAGATGCGATTATGACAGGCCACCAAGACGCACGCGCCGAAACAGGTTCGTGCGGCTGGTTCTCTCCCATGACGACTCCCAAATCAACACAGCAAAAACTCGGTGCAAGGCCTGTACATGTGCCCGCGAACAATGCAACACCTGTAAAACGTACCACAGTTTGCTAATTAAAAACACATTACACACTGAGGCCCTCGCAAATATTGAAAGTCCACTACCCTTCCATTTCTCGGCCTTTTCACGCAATTCGACTGTTTCACTGCGCCAATAAGGGTTGCTGTCTACATAGTTCTCGAGGGGCACTCCCAAGTACTTCACCGGCGTCGGTTGCCAGCTGATACACTCGAAAACACTAGGCGTACTGTCCCCCTGGCCATGCCAGAAGCCTAGACATTTCTGCCAATTAACACCACTGGCACTGCACTTACAAAAAAATTTCAAGGTGTTTACAGCAATGCTTATGCTTCTCCTATCAACAAAAAAAAGAGCAATGTCGTCAGCGTAAGCTAACACCCGCACTTCACACGACTGAAGTTTAAACTCTTTGATGTCTTCGCTCCTGATTACACTTAAACAAAACGCTTCAATGTACAAACGAAAAAGCAACGCGAAGATAGAAGAAGAAGAAGCTCCACCGCAGACGTGGCTACTTCGGCGTCTGCAGTTTTCTCTCGCTCTAAACAGAAATTTCGTCCGTACAGGACCAATCAGCTCACCAGGCGAACGCTTCCGTCACGTATACCGACTGGCGACGCGAAAAATTCGCCTCCGCCCCTTCGGCGTCGGCGAAGGAGACCTGGCCTGGCGGTTAGGCCTAGTGGGGCCGGGCATGCCGTCATCCCGGATGGCTCACCAGTGACGGCAGCAATGGACGCTACGCAAGTGCCTGCATCGGCCGCCCTCTGCACGCAAGCTTCGGCGTCACTGAACCAGCCAAGCTGTTCCGACACCCAGTTGACCCAGCAACAGGAACCAGTGATGGGAGACCCCGTGGTTCAACAGCCCGCCACCTCAACGGAACATACCCAGGAGATGGACTATGATTCTTCTGTGCCTGGAAGTGAAGTGCCAGCACCCTGCGCGAAGCACGCAACGGTCCCCGCACAGGATACGCCGCCCACTAAGAAGGTGAGGGCCACCCCAGATGCTTCCACCGCACCCGCTCCTCCTTGCAGCAGTTCTCGCACCGCTGTTTACCCAACCCCACCCCCCGATCGCTCGTTCCGGGTTCACATTAAACCGACCACCAGGTTTGACGTCACCACAATCCCCGTTAAATTAGTACAACAAGTGATAGACCGGTGTCTAGGCACCCAGGGTTATCAGGGGTTCGTGATTCATAAGGTGTCGAATACAATAACCGTCCACCTTGCCAGCCTGGATGACGTTAACAAGGTCTGTGGTATTACCAGCATCCCCATCTCCAGCGATGCTACCGTGACAGTGCAGTCTTACTTTGCCTCTGGGCCCAATGTGCAGCGGTGCGTCCTGTACGACCTTGACCCGAATGACTCCCCTGCGACCATTCTACTTGAGTTGAGGTCCCCCACACATGAGGCTCTGGCTGTCCGACGTATGGGTAAAAGCAGGGCCTACCTAGTTACCGTACAAGGTTCTTCTACTATACCGGAAAGGTTTTACTACAATGGCTGTGTGCTGCACCCAAAGCCTTATCGACCACCAGTCATGTATTGCTACAGGTGCTTTAAACTAGGTCAACAGCAAAACTACTGTCCGAAGGCAACTGTAGACCCAGAGAGAATAAATGCCGACGGCAAGCCACGCTATCGCTGCGGGCTTTGCAAGGCTGATGACCACGGAATAACGTCGACAAAGTGCCCGACCAAACAGCGCGCCACAGCCCGCGCTCGACGTCGGGAAAGCAGTTCAGTCAGGGTTCCATTAAACAATCGCTTCCAGGTCCTGGAACCCATCGAGTGCTCTGCTGTAGAAGATCCTGAGGAACCCTTTTCAACCGGTGTTTCGTATTCGCAGATTCTGAAGAAGCCAGATCCTAAAAAGCATAGACCTCCTAAGCATACGCCCAATAATAACTGGGAGTTCACTGAATAGGCTTTGGTAGATGAAGACCTGGATGCTCAAATAGCCCAACTATCTAAGCAGCTTGAGACACTCCGGCAAAGGAAGGCACGCGTAGCTGGTCTCCGTAAAGAACGGGCTGCAACTCATGCACTGCAAGGTTCGCAAAGCGTGCCGTTACGGATGCGGGTGAATGCTCAAAAGACAACCCCCAGTGATACAGCCATCTGGACAGTTATACTTGAAACCCTATCCAATCTGACTTAACTTATACAAGATAGCTTATACCATGGCTAAATGTCCTTCAAGCCATCAACCGGTCATCCTGCAATGGAATTGCCGAAGCCTTTCGAACAATTTAGGAGAACTAAAAACCAAAATTCACTCTGGTAAACTTCATGTGTGGGCACTCCTGTTACAGGAATCAAACAAGTTGTGCGCTCTCCCTCACTTCATTGGTTACCATAGTCCTTCCATCCCGGATAATCGCACTGGCAATGCACCTGGAAAGGCGGCAATATACATTGTCAGTAGTGGTCCTCTAACACCAATCGATCTTCAGAAATGGTGCAACCAACAGCAAGAGGTGATCGCAGTTTTAACGCGCCCAGCCAAAACACACCTTCTTCTAGTGTCATTTTATGGGAGGCCACGCAGAGCACGTCTTAACCTCGGTTGGCTCCACCACCTCAGGGCTATGTACCCAGGTACTCCCATACTCGTAGCGGGAGACTTCAACGCCCCACACTCATTGTCGGGCTACGAGCAAGACTCCAAGAGGGGAGTACAGGTTCATGACACCTTCACGAGCATGAACTTTACCTTACTGAACATTCCAGCCGTACCTACCATCCCTTCAACTCGGTCTCATGCTCCGGACCTTACGTAGTGGCTGGGACCCGGTAATCCCTCCTGGAATCCGGAGCCAGGCGCTTGGGCGAGCGACCATTCTCCAATTTTGATTGGCTTACACACGAAGAAGTTACATAAACTTCGTCGCCAGGTCAGAATTGTTCACTGCGACAAAGTCCGCTCTGACGAACGAGCTTCTTCACTAACTTCCGAGAACCTAATTTCCACGCTGCAGTCCGTACTCACCAACTGCACTATACATACCACCGTGAACGAGGATCAACCGAAGCCCGATTTGCACCTCCTTAAACTTTGGGCAGAGCGTCACCGAGCAGAGATTTTTGCTAATCGCCACCCGACGCAATTCAACGCTCGTGTCACGGCAAACCGTATCGCGGCACAAGCGCGACGCTACGAGAAACAGTTGTCACGTCGCCGTTGGCATGACTGGTGCTCTGGCTTTGGCTCTGGCTCTGGCACTGGAAATAAGGCCTTATGGCGGACCTTCCAAGCCATGGAGAGGAGTGGCAGCCTGGTTGATCCATCAGCTAGCATTCGCCTGGCTCTCAACATCAGCCCAGAGGAGTTTGCGGACAGAGCGGCCGTGAGTTTCTTTCCCAACCGCCAACAACCTCCGGCCGCCTCTCCGTCGGCTGTGGTACTGGATGAATCGGGTATAACCGAACCGTTTACGATGGCCGAGCTCATCGCGGCCATTGAAGAATCAAAAGCACACTCTTCTCCAGGGTATGATGAAATCCCGTATGAGCTGTTCAAGACCTTGGAGGGGGAGGCCTTGGACGCAATACTCCGTTCGTTGAATGATGTGTGGGCGAAAGGTGTCATTCCACCCGAGTGGAAACACTCCGTGGTAGTGCCTATCCCCAAACCGGGAAAACCACCCACGGGTATTAATGCACTAAGACCTATTTCTTTGACACCGACAATATGCAAGATATTTGAGCGGATACTGGCCACTCGATTATCCTGGTGGCTGGAGCACAACAGGAAATACCATCCTGCTCAGATTGGCTTCAGACCGCACCTAGGTACAGAGGATGGACTCTCTATTCTGGCTGATGATATCTTGCATGTTTCACCCCACAGCCATCTTGTGCGGACTGTGGTGGCTACCGACATTTCCAAGGCCTATGACAACGTCGACCACAGGACAATACTCAGAAACATGGAGTCCTTAGGGATTCCACATCATGTATCCAAAGTGGTACACTCCTTCCTGTGCTCAAGGACGTTTTCTGTACGAGTGGATGGGAAGCCGGTCGGCCTGTTTACATCGAATCGTGGGGTTCCGTGCAAGGTTCCGTGCTAGCACCGCTGCTCTTCAACATCGCATTTGCACCCTTGGCATGGAAGTTGCAAGACATCCCTTTCGTGAGATTTATTATCTACGCGGATGATGTCACACTGTGGTCCACAAACCGCGACCTCGGTTTACAGTGCCGTCATCTCCAGCAAGCCCTAGATGTTTTTCATGCCTTTGCGCAATCAGCCGGTTTAGAAATTTCAGCTGAGAAGTCGTGCTACATACAAGTGGCTAATAAGTCAGGAAGGAAGTTAGCCTCTATGACTAACTTTCAACTTAAAATTGGTTCAGCTGCTATACCAGCGAAAGAAGAGCTGCGGGTGCTCGGACTTCTGATCCACCAGTCGGGTTCTGGTCTTCACTGGCTCCGGAAGGCACGGAAGGAGTCCTCGACAACCTTGCACTTGATCCGCCGGATTGCAGCGCGTAGTGGAGGAGCCCGCACGGAGGTGGCTAGAAGACTCGTACGTGCTGTTCTCCAGCCGCGCCTACTCTACCAGGCACAATTTCACAGACTGACCAAGCAACAGTGGGCGCAACTTGAGACTATAAACCGAGAAGCTATGCGCACCATCACGGCACTTCCTCATCTTACCCCGATACCCATCTTACAGGAACACGCCCAGCTCAATACTATAACGGAGCTTATAAACCAGCGCGAAGAAGGAAGGAAGCTCAAGCGTTTGTATATTCCAGTGGTCGCAGCGCTTCATTCACATTTTTCTCATGCGTCCCCCGTCACTTCAACCTCAGACGATCTTCCACCATGGCGGTACACGACAATGACAACGAATAAGACGACGAAGCTTCGTCGCCGTGACCAGCCAGCGCCAATCTCCGATATCACAGTCCCTGAAGGCCACTGCGTAGTGTACACAGACGCAGCTCTTCTGCCGGACGGAGGACGGACTGCTTTCGTCAGTGCCACGCACCCGGAAATCAAAGGCTCGCGCTGTTACGCTACCGACACTCCGGACCCGCTGCTACTGGAGCTCCAGGCTGTTCATGACGCAGTCAATGCTGCAAGTGCACTCCATAACATCACGGAGGTGCATATATATATAGACTCGCTCAGTGCTGTGAAGCATCTGAAGCAAGTAAAGAAGACACCTCTGATCTGCCAGCAGATTCACAGCCTCCACAGAACATCAGAGCTAACGATCCGTGTACATTGGGTACAGGGGCACGGTCGGAATATACTGAATCAATTAGCGGACCATATTTCCCACTCGTCTTCCCCCCCTGAATTCTCCCCTAGCCCCCTTCCTTGTGATCCGCGCTCCCGTCTTTTAGCCCGGAAATCTCTCCTGAGAAGGGACACACGTGCCCTAATTCCCCCGTGTGCCTGCTTGCTGCCCCCTAATCTTTCCCGGATGGAGGAAGTTTCTCTCAGGAGGCTTCGGGCTGGGGTGGCCCTCACACCTTTAGTCACTTGGACTTGGGGGCACTCACAAGACGTCCCAGGAACGTGTCCCAAGTGTCCGTCTCCGGCGGTTGAAGCTGACGCCAAGCATCTTTTGTGGACGTGCGCGGGAACGAGGACAGCTCGAGACCATGCGCTCAGAAAGGTTGGTCTCCGGTGGGATAAACCGGATTACTACAACCGCTGGGTGCAGGACGATAAATACTGCAGGCCGCTGATGGACTTTCTGCACGCCACTGGACTGCATGCATACGTGTAGATTTGAACACCTGTCGGTTTCGTGACCTTCTGTGCTCTTGGCAGCCCCTCTCTCCGTATTTTCTTCTCTTTCTCTTTCCTTCCTACTTTTTGCTCTACTCCCATTTTTAAAACGCCTCTCTTTCTCTTTCCTTCCTACTTTCTTCTCTACCTCTATCTTTAAAACGCCTTCCATATGCTGCGCGGCAAACACTCGTAATAAAAAAAAAGCAACGGAGACAATGGGCAACCCTGACGAACGGCACCTTGCACAGGAACGGGTGTGCCGATCGTTTTGTTAATAACAAGCCTAGTAGAACACCCAGTGTACGCCATGCGCACACCATTAAGAATAACAGAACCAACATTCCCGTGTTCCAACATATTACTGCACTACAAACGGAGACGGAAGCATGTGCTACGAACGCGCCTAATGTCCTTCACTCATTCAAACTACGTCAAGAACGAAGGCACACGAAGCTGAACGTCAACGGAAACAACGAACTGAAAACTAATGGGAACTTCAGTCAACCCCATGGCTGCTTCGCATACTACTCAGGGTTCCCCTACGGGAAGATGGTGTAATTTTTTCCTGCTGATGCAGATGCCCCTGTGAGGGGGTCAGGATTTCCTACACGATGAAAACCAAAAATTGCATGCTCCACCAACCCCCGTTTGGGATTGTGGTAAGGCTCAGCCGACCGCAGTGCAATGGAAGGCCTCGCCTCAGGGAGCCAGCATTCGTGATCACTGACACTCCCAGCACCAAGTAAGTAAAAGCCCGTGCAATGCTTTTTCAGGCGTTGTACAGTCGGCAAAAGGCTTGTCTATAACGCGCGAGCGGCGTGCTCCGGAGTGCGCGGGCGACACCTAGGGATAACTCCTGGTTTGAGATAGGTAGAACGTGAGCATGCGCGGCTCGTATCAGTGCGATGGCTGCGTCCCTCCTCGCTGTGCCCGTCTCCTTGGCTTGCACGCCTTCTTTGACCGTAATAAGCGCTGCATGCCTGCGCTGCCGGGCCGGGAAGCAAAAGCGGAGATTACCCGCCTTAGCGCGCGCTGTGCGAGTTTTAAATGCAGAGCATTTCTTTAACTCACGATGTCACCCGTTCTTGGCGTCCGTAGTTGTCCGCACCGCTCGCAGGTGCGCCCTGTTGGCGCGATCGTGGCGTGATAAAGGCGGTTGTCGGCGAGGCTGGAACGCGCTCATCGCCGCGCTATCTCGTCAGCCCCGCTCCTCCTCGCCTACTCTCCGCTCGCATCGCGCGCTCTCTCCGCAATCGGTTCGCGCCCAACAGGTGGGGGCGCGCTGTGGCGTGATCGTGACGTCAGCATCGCGCTCGCGTGGCGCGATCGTGGCGTGATAAAGGCGGCTGTCGGCGAGGCTGGAACGCACTCATCGCCGCGCTCTCTCGTCAGCAGTTGCCACAAGTGCAACAACATTAACGTAAAGCAAACTACTTAACGTCGTGCGCCCCCGGAAATGCTCTGCATTTGATCGTGCCCCTCGCGAGGGGGATGTTTCTTCCATCAGGAAAACGGCTACCGCTGGCGGGAATCGAACCCGCGTTTTTTCGTCTGAATTAGCCTTGGCGCACAGCTGTTCATTGTGTTATCCTTCCGCCAATAGCTGCATGAGTCCCGTGAGCACGACTATCCGGTTTCTGGGCTCGGCTTTGCATGTCACTGCTGACGGGCTCACGCCACAATACTTAATGCACTGTGCAAGCTATCACGGACCGATATCTAGTCACTATAAAACACCGACAGCAATGCGTTTTCGGCGATTGTCGTTCGTTGACTCGAATACAGGGTAAAACTCCTGTCTAAATTGTGTAGGGCGCCGCGAAAAATAAGCGTTGCACGTAGTCAAACGCAGCCAACGCTGTACTACCAATCCCTCATTGCCCCACCCGGCAGTGCAGGCAACCCTTCTCATGATGAAAGTAGGTACGGAAGCCAAGGCGACGGGCACAGCGACAAGGGAAAGAGTCATCGCGCTGATGCTGGTCGCGCATGCTCATATTCTGCCGGTCTCAAACCAGGCGTTATCACTAGATGTCTCGCGTGCAGTCCAATGCACGCCGCTCGCGAGTTATAGACAAGCCTTTTGCCGACTGTAGTACATGCTTGATGCATGTCTACCGGCGCGCGTGACTTCTTGAGTTCGCTTCGCGTGGCTTCGCTGCCTTCGCAAGACCCAACCGCTTCGAACATATCAGATCCGTCCCCAATTTCCGGCCATCGAACGGCCTAGCAGAAAAGGGTGCCTGTTGTTTAACGAATTCTAAAGCAAACTACAGGTTGCCGTGAGGATTTCTGGTTGGGACTTTTGGCCTATCGCTCCTCTCCCTTGGAAGAGGGGCGGTCTCCCGAAGAGCCGCGGCAAGGCTGCCGTTTTCGGACTACGGTTCCCGAGTTCAGCGCTGATATGGGATGCCCCGTATCAAAGCATCTGCATTCACTGCTGGGTAAGCCAAGACTGCCTCCCGAAGCCGGAAACGCTCAGGTCAAGATTGGAAACTGGGGCCCCATTCTCGACTTCATAAATTCACAGTGAATTCGTGATTTTTGTGTAAGCAACACGTACTTAATCACTGGCGTGATGCACGTATAGCTATGACGGCATACAGTGTACTTTGACGCTTATCTTATAAAGATCACACCTAGCTACGAAATACCGCGTATAAAAGTTACGAATATACTAGGCATGTATTATAAAAATTAGAATGGCAGCTTGGGTTGGCAAGAACGCGTTGGCTCAGTGGCTAAGGCGTTGTGATGCTGAGCATAAGGACGCGTGTTCGATTCCGGACGCAAACGGTCGTATGTTTGAGACTTCGGCGCACGTCAAGATCCCCAGGGGGTCAAAATTAATCCGAAGCCTTCCACTACGGCGCGCCTCTTCGCCTGTGGACCGTCGGCGCGTTTAAGCCCATAATATCAATAACTTGGGCAAGAAAAGCACATTTCTTTCGGTTAAAATTGGCGTCAAGTGGTCAACACCATAAGGCGATCAAGTAACGTTGATCCAAAATCGAGCGGAAAGCAGGTGTTGAGCTAAAGAGCATCACACAATCTTTTTCACCGTACCTATTTATTTCTTTCGATCGCTTTCCGTGACATAGTTGAGCTTTCCGCTTCATTTCAAGCTGTGTTGCGTTATCACCTTACCGGCCGTCACCGCCGCCAAGCTATCGTCTGCTGCTATGTTACAAGTTTATGGCGTGATCACAGAAATGGACGACCGTGACCATCGGTTCTACGCCGCAGTAAGGACAGCCAAACGCTACGCCTGATAATGGCGTAGCGTGCCAATTCCGCCGATTCACGCATTTGTAAAGCTCGAACTCGATCAGTGCAAAATACTGAATAAAACAGCCACTTTTCTTTGTTATTCTTCTCTGGAATCCTACGATGTGACCCACCAGCTTACTAGAATGAAGGTGGACAAATACAATGCGTTGGGTAGAGGCTTGTACTGCACCCTTATGTTATTGTCACGCCAAACAATTAGGTATTATTTTGTTGCCAATTATAAAAATAAAATACGGGACGTTATTTTGTTGCGCCGTTATTGCTGACTTGTAAACAGTCAAAACTATTATTTCTTTTGCTACAAAACAGTTTTAAATTCCGCGTCGGGCGAAACTCTATCTGATGCAAATTCACGGAGATTTCACGGCGCCGACGGTCGGCGGAATTTTTCGGCTTTATTTCACGGCGACAGCATCCACCATTTTGAAGCCGCTACGTAACGTCCCGTCACTTTACGCAGGCTGAAGTTACCAAGGTGTGGTAATCGTTCCCGCCAACTCCTTAAATTACGTCACGCCTTTTCAGCCTATCAGAGACGAAGTGACATACAAGCCGTATTGTTCTTGAATACCAAAGACAGGCCTACATTATCATGTCCGATGCATTTCGTCTACTTTTTGATTGCCGGCTTTCAATAAAGCCGGCGCTTTCAATAAGCGTCGCTTTCAATAAAGAGAAAAAGGGCAAACCTTACAACTTGGGCCAGTTAACATCATGAAACGTTAAAATGACGAAAGCAAACGCAACTACTTTGTCAACCGGAAGCATGTGACCAAAAGTGAAAGCCAATCAGAAAAGTCTTCCGGCGAATTCACAGTTCACTCTGAATATAGTACGTCGAGAATAGGGCCCTTGGTCGTGCGAAGCGAATGTACTCAATAAAGTCGCTGCGTTCGTATCTGGCCCAAACAGATCCAGAGGCAGCTGAGGTGCAATCGAAACACTTGCTGCATACGGGCCCCTATTCTCGCCATAAATTCACCGTGAACTGTGTCTGCCGAAGAATTTTCTGATTGGCTTTCAGTTGTGGACACATGTTCCCTGTGTCCTGTCGTCATTTTGACGTTTCATGACGTTATTGGCACCAGTTCTGAAGTTTGCCTTATTTCTCTCTACTCAAGGCAAATATTTCTCGGCCGGCAACGAAAAACTAGACGAAATGGTGTGGATGTGTACATGAAAACACATACTTGTATTTGCTACTCAACAACAATACAACTTGTATGTTATGCCCTCTGTGATTGACTGAAAAGACGTGATGTAATTTCAACAGTTGGCGGGAACGTTTAAAGGAACGGACAACGATTTTTGTCGCGTATATGTTCTCTAGCTCATATGAAGTCCATGGGCAGCAGTTTATATATCCCGGTAACCACAAGCAATTTCTAAAGAAATTGGTGGAAATAATTTTAATTTGGCAGCACACTTCCTGAAATCGAAACGGTGGCGTTTCGTAGTGTCAAAACTTGACCCTACAATATGTGTCCCCTGTCACGTGACATGCAAGCCTAGCAGCTACTGTAACTGCTGAAACGTTTATTTATGTATTGAAAACCTTTTAACACAATTATTTCTACTAGGTTGAATTGTATATGTATTTCTAAACATTATTTTGAAAATTTTTAAGAAGACCAGGCTAACACACTTGCACAACACTTCGAACACGTGTCCAGTTCAGCACACTACACCAACACTTTCATTAAGCACAAAGCATCATGTGAGAAGAAGTCCTTGCGAGACACTAATAAGTCGAACTCATCCTATAACACCCCCTTTTCACTTCATGAGCTGAAGGTCGCACTCGGTACTTGTAAACCTTCAGCTCCAGGTGCAGACAGGATTTCATACACAATGATACAACACTTACATGCAGACACACTTGATACACTTCTTCACCTCTACAATAAAATATTTCTTTCGGGGCACTTCCCACGCTCTTGGAGGGAGGCCATAGTAGTGGCTTTCCTAAAGCAAGGGAAGGACCCTTCCTCTCCCGCCAGTTATCGCCCCATTGCCCTGACAAGCTGTCTGTGTAAGCTCCTCGAGAAGATGATAAACAGGAGACTCGTGTACTTCTCAGAGTACAATGGTCTTCTCGAGAGCTGTCAGGCAGGCTTTAGGGCGGGGCGATCTACGAACGATCAACTCGTTGCGTTAGAGTCATATATTAAAGATGCTTACCTCCATAAGCAGTACTGTATGACAGTATTCTTTGATCTTGAAAAGGCGTACGACTCTGCTTGGCGGTACGGCATCCTCAGCGATTTGAAGTCCTTTGGTATGTCGGGTAACATGTGGAACACGCTTGCCAGTTACCTCTCTGAAAGAACGTTTCGCGTGCGAGTTGGAACTGCACTCTCTAGAGTTCATGTGCAGGAAAACGGTGTTCCGCAAGGTGGAGTTTTGAGTTGCACGTTGTTTATTGTAAAAATGAACTCTCTTCGGAAGGCTCTGCCACCAACCATTTCCTGCTCAATCTATGTAGACGACGTGCAATTATCCTTTAAGTCTTGTAACCTGTCTATCTGCGAGCGCCAAGTGCAGCTTGGTGTTAAGCTAGCTGGCTGGGCAGATAGCAACGGTTTTAAATTTAATCCAGTGAAGTGTACTTGTGTTTTGTTTTCGAAAAGGCGCGGCATTCAGCCGGATCCAGACATCAAACTCAATGGTGTCTCAATTCTAGTCAGAAATGGACACAGGTTTTTAGGTGTAGTCCTTGACGAAAAGCTCTCGTTCATTCCACACATAAAACAACTTAAACATAAATGCTTAAAGGCCATGAATATACTCAAGGTTCTCTCCCACTCCTCATATGGGGCTGACAAACAACTTCTTTTACGTGTTTTTACCAGCCTGATAGGTTCACGATTAGACTATGGAAGCGTTGTTTATGGGTCAGCAAGTAAGACATCCCTCAAAATGCTGGACCCAGTGCTTCATCTGGGGCTCCGGTTGGCATGTGGCGCCTTCCGGACTAGCCCGGTCGAAAGCCTCTATGTGGAGTGTAATAAGTGGAACCTACAACGTCAGCGAGCATACACAGATCTTCTTTTTGCTTTTAAAATTTCATCTATGCCACACCATCCTTTTAAATCGGCTTTTTATGATACGTCTCAGACTGCACTACTCCTAAACCGACCATCGTTCTCTGCGCCCTTCTCTTAGAGTTAGAGAGGAAGCGTCAGAGCTTTCTGTCTCCTTTTTAGACACCATACAAAGTTCTCAAACAGATTTTATAGCACCATGGCATCTCCGCCCTGTATCATGCGACACATCCTTCACACATGTAGATAAAAACCGAGCTCCCACATGTGCAATTCTGCAGCACTTCTTGTTTTTGCAGCAGAAGTATCAATATTCTGAATTTTATACGGACGCCTCTAAAACTGCCACCTCTGTGTCCTGCGCGGCGCATGGGCCCGGCCTTAATGTCACTAGAACTCTTAACAGTAATACCAGTATCTTTACGGCAGAGGCTTATGGTGTACTTCTTGTTGTTAATCATATCCTTCAAAGTCACATCCCACAATCCATTATATATACAGACTCCCTCAGTGTCGTGCGGGCGTTGTCGTCAACAAAGTCTTCAAAAAATCACGTTGTAAATCTAATAGTCAAGGGTATTATGTCGGTGTATGTACGCAAATTTGAACTGGTTCTTTGCTGGGTCCCTGGCCACAGTGGTATAGCCGGGAACGAAGCAGCGGACCGAATGGCTGCTGCAGCTACACTCTCGAATACAGTAGACATAACCACATTACCCTACACCGACGTGAAACCACACATCAGACAACAACTTCGCAAAACATGGCAAACACACTGGAGTGAACAAACAGACAACACGTTACACGTAATAAAACCACACTTGGGACCATACACCACCGACACACGTAACAGATACACTGAAGTCGCCTTGGCTAGATTACGGATAGGGCACACTCATGCAACGCACTCGCACCTTCTCACGGGGTCTCCAAGACCTCTGTGCCGCAGGTGCGGAGAGGCCCTATCCGTGATCCACATCCTCATAGAATGTAAGGCACTCGACATTACACGACGAAAACACTTCCCACAACTACACACACGACATATTCCACCACACCCGTCATACTTCTTAGGAGATGAAGCCATGTTCTCTGTTCAGCGAACCTTCAGGTTCCTATCTGAAGTTCATTTCTTACAACTCATCTCTTATCACCCATAGTTTTACCCCTGGTCCTATACACCAGCCACCGTATTTATCTTTTAACCGCTCACGTTCTTCACCCTGGCCCTTTACACCAGACGTGCTCATAGTATTTAACTGACTTTATCCGATTTCCCTCCTTATCAAATAACTTTGTATTTGGCGCTCTTTGCCCATGTCGGCCTTGCGCCATTAAACTTAAACCATCATCAAAATTTTTAAGACACGCCGCCTGCCGTCGCTGAGTTGCTCTCAGTGCGGCTAACTGAGCCTCCATGCCCAGAATGAACGGCAGCGTTCAGTAACAGACCCAGTGAAGGAGCTTGGACGGCTCTGCCTGAGTCAGGGGCGTTTGTTCTGCCAAAATATTTTATTTCAGTTCCCAAATACCCCAACGGCAGCTTAAAAAAAAAACGTCGCGCCCGGGGAGAATCGAACTTCCCACCTCGACAACGTGAAGCCAGATCCTATCTATCGTCTAGGTCAACAGATGCCGCATTCGTGCAAATAGAACGTTGCATTAAAAATGCATTAAGCAACAGGAAAGCCTGCGATTCAAACTTTTTTTAGCTGGGGACAATTTTTTTTAATATCGTTTTTCGTTTCGCATACGACAAAAGTATGTTGCCGAGCTACTCTATGTTATTGTTGCCAACATTATTTTTGGTTGGGACACATACGGCTCGTAGATATGAAAATTTCGATTTAAACAGTTCTACGGCGTTATCAGCAAAACCGTTTCTCGTCAAGGTGCTTTAAGTGATGCCCTTTCATTTGGGATAGAGAATTACTCGACAAAAATCGGTTGTCTGTCCCTTTAGGTCACACATTTGCAACTTCAGCTTGCGTAAAATTGACGTCACGCTACGTAAAAGCGTGAAAAAGGCGGCTGCTGCCGCTGTGAAATAGGTCAAAACTTTTCACCGCCCACCCCCGAGTAACAATGGCGTTGAGTGCACCATTGTAGAAGCATATTCACTAAGTCCGTCTGAACACCGGTCGGAGACTTCAGTGTGCACGACGGGTAATTGCTTAGTCATGAGGCAAACAAGAGGTATCCGTTTCCAGTTAGTACAGTCACTAACAAGTTTTCACCAGTGTGTCCAAAGATCAGGCGCAAGTTTCGTGTCAGGATCATACGCGTGGGTAATTACTGGGTTCAAGCTGCCCGAGAGGTCTGTCGAATCAACGTTTCGTAGGCAACCCGCATCTACCCCTAAAGGTATGAATACGGGACGGGGCGTCTTGTCAAACAATGCGGCGGGGAAGCCTTCTCAAGGATGGAAAGTGCTACCAGGCCCACCGACCTGATGGTTACCTCGCAGAGAAAAGAATTCCGCGACAGCAGGTCCCGCAGCATTGCAATGGAGGCTCTGGGAATGGCCTCCCAACTGTTCAAATGCAGTGCCACAAGGCTGCGGCGGCGCTTGACAACCAGGGTCTCCAGCAGCTGGGCGAGCGCGCGGCTCAGCCGGCGAACAGTCAGGGACACCTGCCTGCAGAGTAAGAGGCGATTTGCTCCGGGCATGAGACTCCAGGCTACCTTTATCGCGCAGAATGTAATTATGTGTGCCTGGGTAAAGCGAAATGCTTTCTCAGCACACTCTTCTCACTCTGAACTTTATGTACGTGAGGTACCCTCCACGCTGATACAGTGGCTAACACCATGCGTAGCCTGCTGTTGATATCGCTCACTGCGGCCATAATAAATACCGAGCTTATGAAGCCAGTATACATGTCCCCTGGGAAATAGAGTTCGATTTAGGTACCACAATTTTTAAATTCTTACCAATCATTTCTAAAGAGTAAGACCGGATTTTATTTCTGCTGCTTAATGAAGCCCCAAATTAGTAAACAAGTTCACCCATACTGGTATATCACAGATGCAAGGTAACGGTCTCTGCTGATCATTAGGCGTGGCAAAAATGAGAAAAAAGTTCTAATGCACAAAGAAAATGAAATTTTTGTATAGAAATGTGCCAGCAATTCCAAATAAAACAAAGAAGTGGCCACCACAGCATTAAGGAGCCCTTCATACAATTCTTGAACTTAAAGGCCAACTGCAACGAAAATTTACCTGTCCGGAAATCTGTTTCAACGTGTGGTATACAGCCCTAAAGTCTCTTGTGACTGAGTTTTAAACTCCGCACACGCGCAGTATTTTATTAAAACCGTCTGAAAACATGCCACGTCAGCGAACACAGCACACAGCGGAGTGTTGACACAGTGGGCGCCGCTGCGACGAACTTCCGCATGTGAAGTCGGACCCAGGACTCCTGTTCGGCAGTCGTCTCTCCTCAGTACCCCATTTACGTGTGGCCTCACGCGACTCAGCAGTGTAATTTGGGTCTCTTGCATAGATAATTACTTGCACGCCACCGACAGTGTACTCCGTGAGTGAAACACTCCCCCCCCCCGCCACCTCCGCTGTGGGAGTTTGTTGTCCCGCACGCCACGAAATAACCGTTGGCTGGTATAGGTAGAAGGCTTTGCTTAAAATGATACGCCAAATAGAAACAAACACCCTTATCCCAAGAGGAAGAATGCATACTACAGAGCAACTTAAATTAGGCACCCCAGAATTATGTGCTTGTCACTAGATCAAAAAAATTCCCCGCATTTCCCCGAGGGGAAGAATGTGGAAGTGCGAATGTACGAGTTGAATTTGCGCGGTTCGGTAATGCTCGCGAAAGAGAGATCACACACACACACACAACTACAAAGAAAGAAAGATGCATTTATTCACAGACACCTATTTGTGTTGTCGTTGTACTTGATTGCTAGAGCGGATCTCAGCTTTGAAATTTCGTGTCAGTACTCCTTTAAGCGGGTGCATTAGCCCTTCTCACGCCCGATTCCTGGCCAATCCCCCACGTGGGTATGTGCCATGCACAGACACCTATTTGTATTGTCGTTGTACTTGATTGCTAGAGCGGATCTCAGCTTTGAAATTTCGTGTCAGTACTCCTTTAAGCGGGTGCATTAGCCCTTCTCACGCCCGATTCCTGGCCAATCCCTCACGTGGGTATGTGCCATGTCAGCGGCCAGGCAGCGCGCGCCCATCTCCCCCCGTTGCCAAGGAAGACGAGGAGATTCCTGGCCAATCCCCCACGTGGGTATGTGCCATGTCAGCGGCCAGGCAGCGCGCGCACCCGCAGCTGTTGCTATGCGGACGGCGGCGGAATGCGGACGGCGGCGGACGCTTCAGGCTCGCTTAAGAAGTGCATTCGCACTTAAAACCCATTCCTTGGGAGTGAACAACCAGCATCATACCATACCCCGGAAGGGGCTACGTTAGCCGGCAACTCCGCGAGGCGGCTACCGGGAGCTCCGTGAAATCCCAGCCAAAGGGGCAATTTTTTTTTCGTTCTGTATCGCTGTTTGTACAGGTAAGTGCATTTACCCTGGCTGTGTCATGTGTAACCTCACTGGCAGTTTTGAACCTCAGACTAGTCCCAGAAGTGTTGGAGAAATGTAATGCAACTTTCCGTTCTCTTTGACCACATTGTGGAAGCGGGCGAAGACGCACCTAAGGCAGGGGAGGGAGGCAAGTGCCTTGAAGATCTCGGCTACCGGCCCGGAGACGTCGGTGTCGGCGTGAAAGACCGACAGGTCAAGCTGGAAGTTGCGCAGACCCCGGATCTCCTCGAGCGCTGGGCAGAGCGCCTGACCCAGCTCATCCACCTCGGCCCCGAGGCCGCCGCCCACGTACTGAACGGCCAGCGAGCGAAGCGCACCGTTGGAGGCCAGCTTGTTGCACACCGACCGCAGGGCACCCGTGGCCGGTCCAAACTGGCAGAGATTCACGTCGGAAGCCAACGAGAGCAGTCCTCCCGCCTGCGATCGAAGCCCCGCCTCCATGAGGTGCAGCGACATCTGGAACTCCGCTCGGGGCTCCTCCTGAAGGGCCTCGAGCAGCCCGGGTTCTGGCCTGCGCAGGAAAGGGAAGAAGGGTTGGCGAGCGCTTTGACCCTCGACAGGGTACCGAAGCGCTGAACCAGAGCGCGGCCTGAGCAGTGCTACCGTGGAAGGCTCAAGTTTAGCCCCATAAAAAGAGCAATGCAGAGAGAACAGTGATTCACAAGGGGCTCTTCACAATGTCAACTTTTACCAAAACTTGCACAAAAAATGCAAATGGTAACGAAGTGACAACTGACCGGGCACTTTTTCGCCGGAACCTCAAGACCTCTGGGACTTTTGTGCAATCGGTGGCCCCAGGCCAAAGCACCTAAAAACGATCGTACGTGATGCTAGTCATGCCTCCTCTAGGTCTGCTAGTGCGTTCCACTTTCGTGACCTGTTAAGTTCTCCTACTGGAGACTGTTTTAGTAGAGCTCCTTTCGTATAACAGCAAGCACACGTAGTGCGAACTGTTAGGTTTTGGAATAATGATAGTTTTCTGTTGAAAGGCATTTTTTAACTGCACCTACGTTGGTTAGTGCTACTTTTTCTTCGAGTAAACACAGGTATATTTTATATGCCTGAGCTCTTTTAAATAGTCCAAGCATGCTACCCTGCTGGAATGTTTTTTGGGAAAACGTTTAATTTCCACAGGCATTAGGATAGTCAGTATAAATTTTGTCTAAAAAACTGAATCTTTCATTGCTTAACATTTACATAGAAAGTAAACGCTGACAATCACATTGCAGGCAAGAATTGTGTAATTAGTCAGTTTGGACTTCGTGAGGATCTTGAGCACATTCGGCAATATTGTGCGTATGCGCATTTTGGTTTTCCACTCAACCAGGAAGATAAAAACAGCTCTTCCACAACCCAAGGGCACATTAGAATGTCCCAAGTCGTCGCAAAGGAACTAATAAGGGCAGTACTACAATGATCCTTTGTTCACCCAGTAGTAAATGACATGTCACAGTCCGTCCCGAGAAGTGACACTTACACGCCTCTCTAGGCTAGCTAGCGCGTCTCATGATTACGAACAAATGAGAGGATGTCACTCATTCCATGGGGAAGCCTCGTGTGATACTTTCAGTGCGTAAACGCTTGTTCCGTAGAGAACTCACCAAAATTTCCCGCGATAATAAAGAAACCTTGACGTAACCGAATTAAACTAAGTTTTTCCTTTTCGATTATTTTTCAACGCAGCTCTTAAGGAGGACTGATACACAATCTTTACTGGTGTTTTTACTCAGCCTGGTAACTACCAGCCCAAGTCAGAATTGCACACAATACGCCCCATCACAGCATATTTAATTGTTCATTGTCGTGTCTGGTTCGGCCAGGTTTGGTTTCAACAAACCAGTAGCAATGAAACCAATGAAGTCTGGGGGGTGACTGCTGTAACGCACGCTCGATCTGGTGATTTCACTATCCCACTCCCCTGTTCAGTTCACAATGTGCAGGTGACAGTTTACAGAATTTTTTCGCGCCATCCACGGTGCTTCAAGCGTTTCGTTTAGCCTAATACAAAAGGTCTATACCCAAATACACAATATCTCTCACATTCGTTGCCTCAATGTATCCAAAGATACCGACTATGATGCCTGTACCAAAATTTCTGGTGAGGGAGAATTGTAATTATTTGTAATTTCTAAGTTGATCTAGAAATTGCCTGATATATATGCTCGAGCACTACGACACATCTTGAGAGAACAAAAATAGCGACTTGTTTTTCGTCGCCTTACTGAGCCCAAGAATCCCGTATAAAATCTCAAACGTCAAAATTTCGCATTTTACTCGGTGACCGCAACCTGTTTTGAACTTTTGTTACTTTTTTTTCCGGGAACTTTCAGCGGTTAGTTTATTTGCTATTGCCGCAACAAAAATTTTGTACAATCCTAGAAACCTAACGTCCTACACAATGCTTCTTCGCAGTTGTAACGCTCAAAACCGGATTTTTAAAACCACTCACATGGTTAATATATTGAAGTTCGGGCACCTCACTTAATAAAAACCGTTCGGCAACTAGATATCGTTCGCTGGTTTTATCTTGTTTCCCTGAATTGTGTTTGCTTTAGCTCCGTCCGGCTAACTTAGGCACGAGGGGCGCCAAGGAATTCCGCAGCAGCCTTTTTTCTTTCGCCACACCCGTGTGTCCGCCCGACGAGCAGGCCCCGGAAAGGACCCATTCAAATGCTTCGGACGCCCAAAAGTCGTCAGAAGCGATATTCGCTTTTGAAAGATTCACCGTCGTTCATTTTATGAAACCAGTGGTGTGGGACCATTGATTCTTTAACAACAGTGATTACCACCATTGGAATGCCCGCAGCGGGCGGTAACTGTGACGTAGTTCAAGAGGTCAAAGGTATGAAGGGGGCACTAGCCCCGTTTGCATTGACCCGGCGAGGGCGCCTTAGGTCAAAATTTACAGGTTTTTTGGACTCAATCCCTCGTGTATAAGCGGACGGGTTGGGTCGGAGAGCCATCGTGGCGAGTCCAGTCGACCCGGAGAGAGAGAGAGAGAGAGAGAGAGAGAGAGAGAGAGAGAGAGCAAACTTTATTTCAACCTAAGGTTCAGGCACGGCCGGGCTAGAGCGGCGGCGCGCGATGTGTTGGTAACGCGCGCACGCCGCCGCTTTAGCCCGGCCGTGGTTCAGGGAAGTGGGCTGGGGGAGGCTGTGTGTGGGGCTGGGGGATGCATTCGGGCATGTGCCTTTGCCCTAGCCAAGCGACGTCCCGCGTGAAACGTTGGGTGCATATGTCGTGGGGGAGGTTTGATTCGCAAGTGTAATCTGATTTCGCGTGGGATCAGGATGGGTTTTGTCTGTGTGGTGGTTGGTTTTATTCCCGCGGAGTGTAGTAAAAACTGCCCTGTGGGAGAAGCTGCCAGCCGAGTTTGTTGGGACGTATTGTTAGCCTCAATGAGCTCTGTGTGGAGACCCAGCTCCTCTAGCCTGTCGTTCGGGGTGTGGGGGGGGAGGAGAGCAAGGCATGTCGATACGCTTTCCTCAGCGAGGCATCCAATTTCCGAGTGGTAGAGGGGTTTATGAGAAGGTATGGTAATTGGTAGAGTATTCTATACTCGGTTACAACTTAAGAACGGCACCACCTCATGTAGTGTATCACTCCGCCAAAGCGCCGGACCCGTGACGTCAGTGCGGGCGCGTTTTGAAATAGGATCGCGGTAAATGCGTGCCATCATCTGCTTTTCTCAGCAAGTTTGTTTGTCGTCACTGCAGTAATTTATAGGCAGATTAAGTCCGAAAATTCATGGAAACGACTCGTGTCCGGTGTGGCTATTGAGTGCGTGCTCTGGCGGTGATTGCTATCGCTTGTTTACCTTGCGTCTATCATTTTAGAACTGATCGATTGTTCACACCTCGCCCCAGCAGTTTGTGGACGGTGCGAGATTTCGTAATTATGGCATACGAATGAACAAATGTTTTAATACAGCGCGTAAAACAGCGAGTGCGTCGTTAATTTGTACAAGATTCACCATGTTACAAAGATCGATGCAGTTATACGAACGTGAAGTACTCGATGTGCTGAAGCATTAATTTCGCGAGGTACGCAACATTATGCGCGTTCGACGGCGACGCAGAGAACAATTTGATTTTTAGATTATGCTGATGGGTAATAATGGCATCAAACACTCTTGTGCTTAGTAATGTGTGCACAAAAGCCACGCCAATCGGAGGTGCACATAGGTAGCGCCCTGTGTGTAAAAAGAAAAACAATAACAGAATTGCTCCTTTCAGATCACGCGTGAAAAATAACTTCGCTTCTGCTTAGTTATTAGGCGTGACTTTATTAGATGCGACGCATCTCTTTAACTCGCCTTGTCCCGCGTCGTTGTCGCGCCGTAGTCCGCATCCTCAGCGCGGCAGCTGTGCGCTCCGCCGCTCTCACCGCAGCGCCATCTGTGCGTCAGCGCGGTCAGCTCGCTCCCGTCGCCGTGCCAGCTGTGCGTTAGCGCGCAGCTTGCGCTCGCGCTTGCGCTCGGTTAACACATACGCATGCGCTGCTATGCGCTGATCTCTCTCATTCCGCTGCATATAAACGCGGTAAGTGCGCCGCTCCATTCAGTCGTTCCGCCGCCGGCGCTCCGATGACATAGTCCGATGATTTGAATAACGCTACGGCAACCCCCGATGCGTCGCATCTACCCCATGGTCCCCCTCGCGGGAAGGTGGTGTAAATTTCACTTTCTATTCCTAGTTATTGCTCCTTACATGTGCATTGCCTAAGCACTGCCGTCATTTCTATGACTGTCCTTAACTCTTTCGCTACCGCCGGAAAATTGACCAATTTTTAGGTTCAAGAAAACATTTTTTTCCTGCTATAAAAATAGGTTACTTACTAATTACAGGAACACAAAATGCAGATTATTTAACGGCCTTTCCAATAACGCCAGTTTTTTAATGTTTTTATATATCATAGTTGTGAAAAAAATATCAAAATAAAAATTTTTGTCAAGTTGTCGAAAAAAAGTGATAGGAAAGGACTTGTGCATATCAAACCACCGGTAGTAGAAAAAAATTACAATATACATTTTGTAGGGAAACGTTTCAAAAACACGCCATAGAAAAAAATGTCAAATTACGCGGGACAGTTTGTCAGATATAAATAAAATAAGTTAGCACGAACGGTGCTTGTGTCATGCAGTGAAGCCCAACCTCCAATTCAAAATGTGCAATTTCGGGTGGTTTCCTGGAATAAATATGGCAGTTTGACATTATCAGAGGCACCAATTTGCCCCACATAACGTAAAAACATCTTGTCAATGACTGACTTTGCATTTACAGTGAGCACAATATTTGAGACAAGCACGCGATGCGGAAAAAAACATGCTTGAAGTTAAAAATGGAACGCCGTGGTTGATGCTTTTAGACGTTCACGGTCAGTTATCTCTCAAAACATAAACCTGAACTTTATTATCATCTTCTTACTCGAAATTGTAGCCTTTCTCGCAAAATTGAGGTACGATGCGCTAGCATCGTGCCCTGCGATCCTTGGCCGGGTAGCAGTTGCACGATGAAAAAGATCAAAAGATCAGCACAACGAGCCTCCTCTATTGCAGCGCCACCTAACAGTTTTCAAATGAAACAGTACAAAAACTTATCGGAGACGCCGTCGGAATAGACAGTTCAACTAAGCAGCAACATTACACACCCGGATATACCCTCGCATGGAAACGAAACTGGAAGGCGAACAGCTGGCAGTGTAAGGCCGGTTTGAAGCGCTGTCCTCGGCAGAACAGATATCTGGCGACTGGGTGTGATCTTTTCACTTGCATCTGAAGTTTGTGGGGGGCCAAGCCCCTCAGATCGGGGCGAGGAGGCGCTAGCGACGTCCTCCTCCTTGGTGGACTGGGCGCGGCACGTCTTTCTTTTCGGTGATATATGGAGGGCTTGGCCGGCATGACAGAACAGTGGGGCGTGGGAGGGTTCGGTTCGGAGTGTGTTACCAGAGGCACTTTCTCGCCTTCCGTTCATGACTCAACTCCATGTGGGTGCTCTGTTGCGTTGTTTTTCAGCCGAGCAAAGCAAAAGCCTCACTATTTTTCTTTCTTTCTTTTTGTAACCCATTGGCTTTTTTCCCAAAAGGTTTTGGAGCTTCGGCTTCCCGTTCTTTTATTTTTCTGATCGGCATTAACCTGCTATAGCACAACTGGTGCAGGGTTGTTCCCGTTTTTATTTAGGTTGCTTTCATTTTTGAACATTAATTTTTTCCCATTTTTTTCCTCCTTGCTGGGGCGAGGGCGATCATCGCACGCCTCCCTACTCTCCCTACGATGCGGCGAGGGATGCGCGCAGGAGACTCCCCGGAGAGACCGCCCTTGGGACGCGCAGCGATCGCACGGTACGTAAATGCCCTTCGGCCACTTTTGGCCGTTTCTTGCATTGGCCGTTGTTTCCCACTTCCGTGGGTCACGGCACCAAGCCGTGTCGATTTGCGCATGCCTTGATTTGCGTCAGTGCGTTTATCTAGGATCCCCGGCGAGTCTCAGCGGGCATATTCTACTCATTGGTGGGTTGCCCCCACGTCCGCGATGTGACGGCTTGCGCCGTCTGAGGTTAGCGGACGAGCGCCGATGCCATCCGGTCGAGTCCAGTGGCTTGGAATTGTGTAGCGGCCACAGAGAGCCCCCTCCCCCTCCGACAGCGAGCGTTGCGGCCGGCCAACGCTGGCGGACGCTAACTGCTGCCCGACTACGGGCTGGGCACACGCTGACGGGTGTATGCCCCAGGGGCTAGGTGCGTAGTCCAGTGTAGTGTTTGTATCGTGGTTGTCCGCGTAATAAACCCATGTAGTATGAAATGTATCGCTTCCATGTGAAGTGACTGACGACGTACACTCGCGGCGAGAGTCATGGCTCGCTCTCGAACCCGTTGTGGGCAGATGTCCTCGGCAGGGCAGTTCGGTGCTGCGCGAGAGCAGTGAGAATAACGAAGGCACGTTATTCTATCATTCTATTCTGTTCCTTAATGCTAATGGCAAGTATTAAGGATAAGATGATGCCCACATTTCTGGCACCCAACGTGGAGCAGCGTTTGATTTGCTGTCATACCGTAGCGAGCTTTGCTTGAGCAATCGGCTGGCCACGCCAGGCACGCTAGTTGCGTGCAGTGTACGTTCTGGTGAGAGCCCGCATTCAGGCCGCCGGCCGGACCGGCTCCTCGTTTTGTGGATGCCGGCGGAGCTCGAGAGCGCGAGGTTTTCCTTGCTTCGAGCATGAGAACAGAGGGATTTTGTGCTGTGTTCGACTTTAAGGTTGATTTTGACGCAACCCACACTCGGGTGCTGAAGGAGATGCTTGAATTCGAGTAGCCGTATTCCACAACTCAGAGTGTTCAAGCTAGTGCTTGATCTCGTATCTATAGGGATTAATGCGACCGGTTCCCTCTGTGGGATGCCATGTATCGTAGGTATTCACCCCGAAGAGCCAGCCACAGTTTTGGCGGAACGATTCGTTTTTCCGAGCAGTTTCTCGGCCGCCTTCGGTAGGCGGAGCGCCGTGACGTTGACTTGCTTTGCAACGGGCGCTGGGGACAGGGACCAGCTTGTATTGCTGGTGGTTCCGGGGATGAGTGTCGCGCTAGGCAGAGTGGGGGCTCGTGGTGTAATACGCGCCACCGTTAATGAGTATGAACGGTTAAAGGCGGAAGTCCCGAAAAGTCAGATATCCGCATTTTTGCGTTAGTCTTGGCTCACCTTGGCCATACAGTCTGGCAGGCTCGAAGATCTTTGAAATGATCAGCCGCAGTGTCACTGGCAGGTGCGAAGTGGGACGTTTTAATTTGTTTTCGATTCGGTTTCCCATTGTTGGGAGACACCTGGCCTGTGATGACCTTAGTCATGTGCCGCCAGCATAGTGTGGAAATTGTGCACCTGGATTGTTCCTAGAGCACGTCGCAATACCGCGCCCGGCTTATCCGTGGCGTGGCCCGAGCACCTTCGGTATATCCGACTGTTTTGGGCGGACACATTGTACCGTTTCTGCCGACATCACCTTTGTGCAGTCGCCTGGTCTGATGACGGTTACAGCCGATTGATGACCCCGCACGCGCACACCAGCCTGTCAACAATCCTCCCGAGGCGATTCCTGGTGAGCCAGTTGACCATTTCTCCAGCCCTCTATGTAAGTGAGAGAACGCATATTTCTTATTGTGAATTCTTTGCTGTGTATTGTTAGTGTTTGCGCTGTGTGTACATGCTTGCATCTTTCCATGGTAGTGCTCGTATGGTTGTGATAAGAATTGTGCATTTCTTTGTCTAGTCCCAAGCATCCTGTATAGAGAAGTGTAAAAGAGACTTAGTTTTGACAGTGTTGAGGAGACGAAAAAAACAGAAGCGCTATGGCTTTCGCTTTCGCCTTGGAGGGGGGAACTCCGGGCTGTTGCTAGGCCGTCTCTGTGTCCTCTTTGGTTCTTGGAAATTCTCAGGTTGGTATAGTTTGTATTTCGTTTTGGGTTTCTCCGCGGCAGCGAGACGCGGGTCAGAGCAGTAACGTTGGGTTAGAGAGGGTGATGGCCCCCTTGCTTGGGGCATCTGTACTCCGTTTTCCCTCGGCTCCAGGTGTCTTGCCGCCGCCGCGCTCCGGTTCACCCTCGCGTGGGCGAGTGAGGGGAGATCGGGAGTGACGTTTTGCAGGGGTTGGTGGTAGCTTTCGTTGTCTCACCTGTTGTTGTGTGTGTGTTAATTTTGTGTGTAGAGTGAGTGAGTTACTACCCATCGGTTCGTTCTCCGCGTCTTCTCGGCCGTTAGGACGATTTTCGCGGGCCAGACGCGCAGGGGACTGCAGATGCTGTTGTTTTGTTGCGTGTTCTCGGCCCAAGCAGTGTGGTTTACGTGTGTGCGAACGCTTCTTTAGCGTCTGCTGTGCGTGAACTTTTGCCGAAGGCGTCGTCCGTTCACCGCGGCGATCCTTGTGCTTTTGCTGCCTTGATGAATGTGACGTGTGTGCGCGCTTGCTGAGGGGGACAAGTGTGCTTCCGGTGGCTGTTTCCACCCTCGCGTGCAACACCGCCGACTGGCGTGTATGAGTGCGTGTGTGGGCGTGCGAGCTTCATTCGGCCGAAAAGTACACCCCGCTGGTGGTGCGTGTCTGTGGAGAGCGCGCCATGTCTTGTGGTGTGTGCCGGCACCGCGGCCTCTTCGGCTAGCTAGCTGCGGCCAGGGACGCCGACAACCGAGCGCAGAGGTTCCCTTCGTCTCCAGGGATGCGGGCGCCTTGAATGGCCGAGCTGACCTTGGGCTGCCTTCGACTCAGCCTAACCCCCCTCCTTCCTTGCGTGGGGCTGAAGCTCGGGCCGCTCCTCTCTCTGGCTGCTGCCCCGTTCATAAGCGCCGATCCCGACTCCTGGCTTCCAGCCGGTGCACGTGCTGAGGTGCCTTCCTGGTGGGTCGTCGGCTCACGCGCTGCTTCCTCCCCCTCCATCCCCCTGCGGAGCGACACGGCTCGACGCAACGGTGGAATCGCGCCTGCGCGTCCGCCCATTATCTGCGCCCCTCGTGAACTCTGCGATTAGAGACTCCATGGTGAGCCTCGTGGCACCACAAAGTGACGACAACGAACGCTGACAGCGGGAGGATCTTTTCGCCCCTTTGAGCCCCGTACTGTTGAACAATGCGTAGCCCCGTGATGATCACTGAAGCCCTTTGCGGACTTAGTGCAATATTTCCACCTCTGTGTATCTTTCTACACTTGTGTATCTAGTGTAATGTAATGAAGTGTACGTAATGTAATGTAATTAAGTGTCCTTAGTGCATTATAATTAACCGTAGGTTGTTTAATATAATAGCTGTGTTCGTGTAGTATAGTGTACGTAGTGCAACCTTAGTTGACCTCCTCTGTATAGCGTAACATTAGTTTCCTCCCCAAGTGAGTAGAGTATTGTTTATAGTGTACATTTCTTGTTTCACACCTTGTTCATAGTGTGTATGTATATCTTAAGTATGTGTAGCGTGCGTTGTGAATGCAGTGTTTGTTTAAGGGCTGGAGTAGAAGCTGGTGGGCACTAGCTTTGTTTTACCTACAATAGGATTGTTCTTTTTGGATGAGTACCTGATGGCCGGCTTTCCGACCGTCAGGGGGGCATTTAAGGAGAGGGGGATGTGGGGGCCAAGCCCCTCAAATCGGGGCGAGGAGGCGCTAGCGACGTCCTCCTCCTTGGTGGGGCGAGGGCGATCATCGCGCGCATCCCTCCTCTCCCTACGATGCGACGAGGGATGCGCGCAGGAGACTCCCCGGAGAGACCGCCCTTGGGACGCGCAGCGATCGCACGGTACGTAAATGCCCTTCGGCCACTTTTGGCCGTTTCTTGCATTGGCCGTTGTTTCCCACTTCCGTGGGTCACGGCACCAAGCCGTGTCGATTTGCGCATGCCTTGATTTGCGTCAGTGCGTTTATCTAGGATCCCCGGCGAGTCTCCGCGGGCATATTCCACTCATTGGTGGGTTGCCCCCACGTCCGCGATGTGACGGCTTGCGCCGTCTGAGGTTAGCGGACGAGCGCCGATGCCGCCCGGTCGAGTCCAGTGGCTTGGAAATGTGTAGCGGCCACAGAGAGCCCCTTCCCCAACGTCAGCGAGCGTTGCGGCCGGCCAACGCCGGCGGACGCTAACTGCTGCCCGACTACGGGCTGGGCACAGGCTGACGGGTGTATGCCCCAGGGGCTAGGTGCGTAGTGCAGTGTAGTGTTTGTATCGTGGTTGTCCGCGTAATAAACCCCTGTAGTATGAAATGTATCGCTTCCATGTGAAGTGACTGACGACGTACACTCGCGGCGACAGTCATGGCTCGCTCTCGAACCCGTTGTGGGCAGATGTCCTCGGCAGGGCAGTTCGGTGCTGCGCGAGAGCAGTGAGAATAACGAAGGCGCGTTATTCTGTTATTATATTCGTTAATGGCAAGTGTTAAGAATAGAGAATGATGCCACAAGTTCTTATCGCAGAAATCGGGTTAGCGTGGGGGGCAATCATGAGCGGCGTGCTTTGTTCGAGGATCAGTCGCGGACGCTCCAGGCGCCACGGCAGGTACCTGTTGAATCTCCCGATGGGTATGCGCCACTCAATCACCATCATCGTGTAGAGCGTTTCAGTAAAGTTGTCATCCCCGCTAAGGGCAGCCATGGCCCCGGTCTCGATTGCGTCGTTCTTCCGTTAATATTTTGGTGCTATTAAACCCGGGAAGACGACCGCACGCGACGAAGGAGACCACCGACGTCCCCTCCGGCTTGAGGTTCTCAGAAACCCTCTCCTTTGACTGCTGTTGACTCTGCTCAGCCCCGCCCTCAGCCGGAGGTCAGCATGGCTGGCCCTGACCGCCTATAGTGACGACCGACCGAATGCTTGCGATTGATAAGCTGCGCCGGCAGCAGCGTATCCTTCGCGGCGCAGGTACCCGACTGCTCGAGGCAGCGACGGATCTTCTGGAAGCCGCCTCACCGCATCCGCATGAATTTCAAGCGGCCATTGATCTGCTCGAGAAAAATGACGCGGCACTGTACGAGACCGAAAAGAAAATAATCGAGCTTCTGGACCATGATGAAGTTGAGCGAGATTATTTCGACGCCTTGGCGTATCCAGGAAGCATATGTAGTGTGCTAAACCACCTGCGCTCGGCCTTGAACTCTCGGAAGGCGCCCGGCAGGAGAGTCCCTACCAACGGCACTGCAGGCAAGCCAAATTACCCTCGACCCTTGACCGTCGTGTACAGCGGTGTTCGCCCAGCCACCCATGCAGACCATCCTCCTCACTGCGGCTCAAACCCATCAACTTCGGAAGTTGTCCTGCCGAAGTTGCAAGCTTCAACGTTCAACGGTGAGCAACGTGGGTGCAAGGGGTTTCTGTGCCGTGTCGAGACGACGGACCACAGCCACTCGAACTTTTCCGATATTGTCAACGTGGGAGCCAGTTCCGATGTAGCGTCGAGCGTCCCGATGGAGGAAGGGGGTGCGGAACACCAGGGTACGCCTGCTGCAGGCAACGACCACTCATCTGCTTCCGCCCAACCAGACGACAAAAAAGGCAAGGTAAATGACGTGAAAGAAAGCGTAAAGCCACCACAGTACACCTTCGACTATATCTTCGTTACAGGCTTCATGAATCAGGAAGCCTTACCACTTCCTAAAATCCGGCTACCAGCCATCGTCATGTTAGAGCGGGACGCTGCTCCCAGGTTCGAGTCTGGTTCGTTCTGCCTTCCTGAGGTTAGAAAGACTGAGCCACTATTGGTAACCCTTTTGGGTCAATGTACCGAAACGCTGAAGCCTTGTCAAGAAGCAACAGTAACACATATTGAGCTGATACCTTGCACAAAAGCAAGTCCGCCAGAATCGGAAACAGAAATTACAGAAAAGCAAACCCCAGGGAGGCGCAAGACTGATTTGGAAACAACGCTCGACTCGCTGTACCACAGCTACCGCAGCAGCGAGAACCTCAGAATTGGCTGGCAACTCCGTCACTACAATTTTTATAAGCATACGGGACTGGCAACGTTTCATCGAGCTTGGAGCATAGTTCTGTGGTCGAAAGCTTCAGCTTGGCACCGCTCGGCTGTCGTGAAAGCGGCGAGGCGGCGGATCCACCGGTGGGAGCAAAAGAGGTGACCGCATTTCAGGGCAGCTTTCGAAGGAATGACCTTATGAAAAGAAAGACATTAAACTATGATTGCGGAATAATTCTTTAACCCTACAAGGATTTTCTCGCGGGTGCAAGGGGAATAGGACGAACCGTGTCGACCTGATGAAATTCAGCGTCCTGTGGAGCAACTGAGCCATAGCCACCCGTTCATGCGCACCGAAAGAAGAAGCATTAGTTGTTCCCAGCTGCTGACCGCCACAGAAGAAGGCGTCGCCATACACAGCGTCGGTCGGGGCAAGCTGCGAGATGCGCTGAAAGTCGAGCAGTCTGTCACTTGCTTCGCCACCATTCAGCTTCGTTCGCCATACGAGGCAGCAGAGGCGTGGCGCCGCAGCGCAAACCTTGCAGTGCCGTGAGGCGCCAAAGATGAAGCCCTCCCTACTTGAAGACGGCATGTATCTGATACGCACGTTTAACTTGTGCCGCAGCTCAGAGGTGTCCCAGACATGGCAAAGCGGCGCCTCCGTGCACACTGCTACGAGAAGCCCAGCTGTCGCTCAAGATTTTGGATTGACTGCTTGACGTACTGCGCGACAATCGTCAAGACATGAACGCACTCAAGCAGCGCTACGAGAAACTGCATTGCAGGAACGTGTTCGAGACAGCGCCAGCTCGTGAAGCTGTTGAACAGCGAGAAGGTTCGGTGTGTGGAACAGTGTTTGTTTAAGGCCAGATACGAACGTTGCGGGCGCGGGAGGATGTTGAATCTCCCGATGGGTATGCGCCACTCAATCACCATCATCGTGTAGACCGTTTCAGTAAAGTTGTCATCCCCGCTAAGGGCAGCCATGGCCCCGGTCTCGATTGCGTCGTTCTTCCGCTATAGTAGACTTGAAGTTGGGTAACTGCGTAGTAGCGCTAAATATAAATTTCGCGATGCAGAAACGAAATCAAAACTGTTGTAAACTGTTCGCGAATGGTCCTGGGGTAAGTAGAACTACCACAGAACTTAGAACAACGTGCGAAAAGGCAATATAACTGCCTAAAATCATAAAGTAGCTTTGCATTGCAACGAGGCACTGTTTGACATTTTCATCCGATTTCTGGGATTACTACTTTCAAAGCGCACACCTGACCATTGAAAATCTTTTGCTGGTTCACCATTCACGCCCTGATAGCAAAGAACAAACGCTGGTACAGAGTAATTACGAGTGGCACGCATTAATCGTAGGTAGCAGTGACGCGCGATGACCACGCCCTTTCTCCACACCCAGGTGATTCAAAAGCGTGTCAAAAATCATGTTTCCATTGCAAAAATAAAAACAAAACTGATTTTGAAAGGCCATTTTCTGATCTAACTCTGAACAGCTTTACATGTTCGAGCAACGCCTGGAACGCTATGAAAAGGCGCTTCCTAAGTATCGATCCAATTGATCGATTTGAATAGGCGCGGTAGCACAAGGGACCCTGCAACAGTTACAATCGACTACTCGGAATGTATTCTGGGGTAAAGCCTATGCTCCTAGAAATCTCCTGCCGCAAGAATTACGAAAATCCATTTACTATCACCGGAACTACGTGCGATGAAAAATCGCGTATAAATGTTCCCGCTCAACTCAACCGCGGACCCGCTCAACTCAACCGCGGACAACGCGACAAAAGCTGCGCGCTCTCACCCGGAGAGGAGGCCGCGCGCGGTGCGCGGCGTTCTCTTCGGCGGCCTTCGATATGTCACAGGCCGGGAACTTCTGTCCTTTTCCCCACAACGTGCACGGGTCTATTTCCGGTCTGGTGCCACAAAAAAGCAGGCATGGCGGCCTGCTCGCAAGCAAGCGCTCAGGCTGGTAGGGCGTTTTTGAAGCAATGAACGTTTCTTGTCGAGTGGGCTCGTTGAAAGTGGACTATTTAGTTCGTCACTCAAACTCCGCGCGCACTCAAAGCAAAAGAAACGCCAAAAGCACGTGGACAGGTTCAGACATAGAAGAGGTTCATACACAGCGCCGACGACGGTGGATCGTCACAGGAAATGCCAGAATTTAGCCGCGAAGTTGACCAGCGACAGCCAATAGGACAGCCAGGAGAGCCATGGCCCGATTGACGTCGCAGAGGCCATGCCAGGGGTGCATAATGAGGGGAATTCAAGAAAGCGCGGTTGGTTTTTCCGCGTCTTTCACGGTGATTTGCGCGCTTACCGCTTCACGTGCATGTGTAATATTTGGCTCGGGTGTTCCTGGCAGTGTAACCTAAACGTCGCACAAGTTTACTTGCACTGCACGAAGAGTGTTGCAGGGTCCCTTTAATATCGCGCTGATACGCGTTTTTTTACGCAGTCTTTGCAAGAAAGCCTGCAGTTTACAGGAAGCGACCATGAGTCTCTGCGCGTAAAAATAGTGCTTCACGGCGCTGCACATTTTTGGGAAAAAGCGCCTTTAAACCTAGTTCTGCTCAAGTCTCAACGCAATGCAATTCTGATCGAGTCTACGCAGGCGTTTCCAAATGGATGGTAAATTCTCCATTCCTGAAAAATGCTCTTTCGCAGCTGCCATGGCAATTGAGATTTTGAGAACGCCAATATAGGTTATAACATTCTATTTCACTTCTTTCAGATTATTATACGCCCTAACACATGGCATTTGGAGTGTCATTTTACAATACTATGGAAAATGCCTGTACAGCGAAAATTTCTTGGCGGCATAGTTAAAGCTCACCTTTTTATGCCCATTGCTTGAATTTATATCTGCTTGGGCAAGCTCGAAGAAATCGCAGTCCAAACAGCAAAAACGTTTGCTTTTCTATTAATTATATGTGGGAGTGAAGTATTCACACTTATAATTTGGCTAGAGAACCGCCACTTATAAACAGCATTGTTTTTATTCCTTTTTGCGCTGAAATGTTTATTAATGGAAAGTTGTAGTGTCTTCTATGCAAATTCAAGTGCCAAAACAAGGGCATGATGCAGTCAGTCCCACTGGCAGAGATACTCATGGATACGAGCTTGAGGTAACAATTTACAAATATGAAAAGGTTATTAGAACCCAGAAACATTTGCAGGTGCCTCCCCAACCCCAACCAAAATAAATTTGGCTAAAACGTGTTGCGTGGTTTTGACATGGAGCTTCACTGAACACCAGAATGCAGAGTACGACCGGCGATTCACTGCAGGCCTTCCATCTGGATTTACCAATAGGGCACTACCGCAGGTGTATGAAGACATTCACAGTGCCCGTACGCAGTATTGTTCAATGTTTCCTCCAGATTATCACAATAACGCATTGCTAAAAGTCTCGATATCTCTCATTTCTCTCTGAAGTATGCTTTACAGTCAAGATGTTGAAACAGCTGCTTACACTTTTGTTCAGCTGCTTATTTATATACGTGAGGCACTTTCTACAAACTTGACACTGTCTTTTTTATCACATCAAAACAAAGCTTCATTTAATGAAAACAAAGTTGCATTCAATGATCTCCCCATGCCCATAATATGACAGTCACATTTTATCGTGTCTTACAATGAGCCTGAGATTATTATACATGCATTCGTTATGAGCAGTGTACTCTACACGCACAAAACAAGCCACGGCTGCTTTTCTGATACCATTCAACACGACACCAAGCCAGGGATGAGTTGCAAATTTGCAACTGCACCGTCAATTGTAATTTTTTAATTACATATTACATACATTGAATTACACTGCAAGCTTTGACTTGAAATCACATACCAGCACACCTGTAGTGAGAGAAAAATGTACACATCCTCAGTGAAAGAACAAAACATCCCATACGTCGCGCTGCCATGAGAAGTCCATTCAAGCACATAAGTAGCATATGATGCCACTTAGAACACTGCAGTGATTTCCCTTATACCTTACTTCCAAATGCTACCGGTGCAAAGGGGCTTAGTGAGATGGTTATACAAGTCTTTGTTTGCCTCAGGACCCCGGCAACTCTTCATTACCAGCAGTTTCAAATGAAATAAAATCACTGTCTCGTCCCTCCAAGCCTTCGTCACGGTGTGGCCAGCGTTTACCCAAGTTTCGTCTGTGTAGAACACCTTGCGGTGCTGCTGCCTGTACTCAGCGACCTGACGAAGGTACCGCTGCCGCCAAATCAGCACGTCCTAACGCTCGATCATCATCGAGTTTCGTTCGCGTTTCTCGAAGACGAAGTCGATGTCACCCAGGAGGCGGCAGATGGTCCCTGTTCGAAGGCTGGGGAGATGCTCACTCCTCCGAAATTCTTCCGCAATCTTCTGTGCAGTAGGAGGCTCGCTGCGCCGGAAGAGATCGTGCACAATGTTTCTCAGCGCGCACAAAGTGAAGCCGTCATGCATCACAGCGCGGCGTCTGCGGTTCTCGCTTCCGGGCCTTTTCTGCGAAGGTGTTGTCGGCTTCCCGCCAGTCGCCTTCGCTTTGGACTTGATGTCCAAAATCTTCCCGAAACTGACACCGGTGTACTCACTTGTCGTGCAGGAAGTTTCTTTCGCGCCAACGTGCGGGTTCTCCTCTCGCAGCTTCATGTGTACGTTAAAAACTGTATGCTGAGCGTGGCGACAAAAAACAATGCCGCTGCAGTTCTTCCTGTACAGATGCTTCGACGTTCATGGGCTCTTTGGGGAGGTGAACTCGCCCCAGACCGCAAACGCGACGAAGAATCTGGAGTCGAAGAAACAGTAACAAATGCGGCTGCAGGTGGTACTGCGTAGTCATGCTCCGCCAAAAAATCGACCTCGTACGAGACGTCCATGTTGGAGAATGAGATAGTGGAAAATGTAGGGACGAAAATACAATGCGAGAAGCAAAACGGCCACTATACGCTAATACTTCGTAATTTCAAATCTAGTGAATTTTTATTAATAAGGTTCTGTTTGTCATTTTTGCACGGTGTTTTGACTGGGAAGGGCAATTTTTTCATGATATTTTTACGTTTTGATACACGTTAGTTGTGGTACTGTATCTAACATTGAAATTTTAAAATCGCAAGAACATTAGTTTACTTGTTTTGTTTTGGGGGGTTCTTTTATTTTGTGCTTCCAAAAATATTCGCAGTAAAGCACTCTGCGCCGAGCGGAGGAACAGCCCGTTGCGGGGATGAGACTCAAGGGAAACTTGAGGTGCCATTCTTAAGTTGTAACCGAGTATATTAAGAACGCAGGAAAACCTACGTATAAGATGTGTGATCTGTGCGACGTGTCTACGCACGTACTGGAGCGTTGGTGTAGGTGAGCGGTTGTGTGTGAGTGTCAGACCCAGGATCTTGAGCTGCTGAACCACTGGGATGTCACCCTCGTTGACTCTGAAATTTATAGGGGGGTAGGTGAGGGCTTCTTTCCGGTTGGGGTGAAGATGAGCATTGCCGAATTGGTATGAATGAATGACTTTATTTCTCGTAAAGTTTACAAAACCAGTACGACGGACAATTTGAGAAAAAGTTACTCGCAGGCAACTTGACCAGCCGGGGGTGGGTACATCCGGCGAAGGAGGCGGAAGTCTAGGGCAATGTCCCTGAATGTCAGAAGGGTTTGTGCCCTTTCCTGAGGGGTATCGTTTGTAGCTGGAAAAAAAAAACGGCGGCTCCGTGAGAAAGCTCGCGAGCACGTCCGTTCACCGTCTCATTTGCACCTACTCCCGTGTGGGCCGGGGTCCACAACAGGGTCACGGTGTCGGTGGGCGGGGGGGGGGGGGGGGGGGGGAGTTGTGAGGATCTTAGGTGCAATTGGGGATATTGTACCCCGAAGAAAGTGTCAAAGCTGACTGGAAATCAGATACAACATAGGCTGGGGTCGGCCGATGTGAAATCGCCAAGGCAATAGCTGCCTCCTCCGCCGTCGTAGTGTGGTCGGTTGGAATGGTGGCTTCGATGGGTGTCGCGGTACCTACAACCGAAATTACATGCGCCTTGCTGTGATGGCAGGGGGAGGTATCTGTGTGTAGTGTGTGTGGTGCTGGGGGATGCATTCGGGCATGTGCCTTCACCCTAACCAGGCGACGTCCCGCGTGAAACGTTGGGTGCATATGTCGTGGGAGAGGTTTAATTCGCAAGTGTAATCTGATTTCGCGAGGGATCGGGATGGGTTTTGTCTGTGTGGTGGTTCGTTTTGTTCCCACGGAGTGTAGTACAAACTGCCCTGTGGGAGAAGCTGCCAGCCGAGTTTGTTGGGACCCACGTGACGTTGGGTAGGATAGCAGGTTATTGCCATGGGTTATATGTGTCTTAGCACGGTGTCCAGGCCTCTTTGTAAAGTGTGTTCAATGTGGCCATCTGATCCCCGTGTCACCCAGGGAGCGATATCTGCGTACAGCGTGCTGAGCAGGGAGGTAATGGTGAGGAGAGCTCTCGCCAGGGGGATTAGGGTGATCAGCACGGCTCCTTGTGGTGTCCGGGGTGGCATGGAGAAGGGTTCGGAGCGCATCTATTCCAACTCAATCGTGGCCTTGCGACCGCATAGGAAGTTGTAAGTGTACTGATAAAAGTTGAGTGCGAGGTTTAAGTGACAGATAGCTTTTAGAATTCCTTGGTGGCAAACCCTGTCAAAAGCTCTCTGTAAATCCAATGATAGAAGTGTGCTGTTGTCTATCTTTGGTGGGTGTAGATGTAGGTCATGATGGTATTGCAAGGGAGCATCCTGCGTTGAAAGGTTGGGTCGGAAGCCTTGCATATTAGGGGGGTACAGCTGGTGTTGTAGGTATCCGTGGACTCTATCTTGCAGGATGTGCTCCAAGAGCTTACCCATGCATGACGTCAACGAGATTGGGCGCAGGTTTTGAAAGGAGAGTTCCTTCCCCGGCTTGGGGATTAGCGTAATGGTCGAGTACTTACATTGCTGGGGGAGCGTGTGGTTGAGCCATTGTCCGTTCATATAGGCCAAAAGACTCTCTACACCTTCATCGTTAAGCTGTTTGGGGATGGAATTGGTGACTCCATCAAAACCTGGCGCGGTGTCGCGCTTTAGGTTTCGTATAGCTTGCTCCAATTCCTGTATGGTTAGGGGTGCATCTAGGGCGCCATTGGGTATTCCCGTATAGGGGGGGGGGGGGGGTAGGACTCGCATTGCGGGAGGGATGGTTGGATGTAGATTGCCCTTAGGTTCCTGCATATCTCGTCCTTTGGTAGGCCCGCATCAGTGATCAGTTTAGTTGTGTTATTCGCTGTTTGTGTATTTGTGTTGGTTGGGTTGAGGAGTGCCTTTAGTATGTGCCAGGCATTCCTGGAGGGCACTTGACCCTTAAGCCCATAGCAGGTGTCAAGCCACTGATTTATCGGAAGGCTAGCCGTATAGGACTCTGTGTATTTCTTTACGAATGTTGTTTAGTTTGTTCTTGAGTGCTCACCGGGGCTTGCGCTTGCGCCAACGAGTATCCAGACTGTTGTGTGCCTCCCACAAATGTGCTAGGTGTTCGTCTACATACTGGGTTGGTGGTGGGGGCTCAAGGGCGGTAGTTGCATCTTTCTGCGCCTGTAGTAGTTGGGTGGTCTATTCATCGAGGTCCTGCTCCGTGGTCGCCGGGGGCAGACTTTGGAACTCCGCTCTAAATCGGTCCCAGTCCAAGAGCCTCGGAGGATTGTCGCTGTGCGAGCGTAGGTGTTCCTGATAGTTCAGCATCGTTTCCAATATGAAGTGGTCACTACCCAACGCGTGGGGGGTGGTGCATGCGCTTCTGAATAGGGGGTGATTAGAAAAGGCGAGGTCCGGGCAGGTGTCTCTTTGTACACTATTGCCCAGTCTCGTCGGGTTGGAAGGGTCTGTGAGAAGAGTGAGGGGGTGTACCTGGGCTAGGGCTTCAAGGAGGGGTCCCTTCCGCTCCGTCCTATGATATACTCACTCAGTGTGGGGGCGTTAAAATCGCCCACCACGAGCAGTGGATCGTTCTTCATGACTAAGAGTGTTTGCTGAAGAATGCATTTGAAAGAGTAGGGTTTAGATTTACGCGGGCTGTAGACATTCAGCACGTGATGGTGAAGGTTTTCGCCTTACGTATGTAGAGGATGGTAAGTATGTGCGGGATAGGGGATTCAAACGTATGGTGCTTGGCCGGCACGTTCCTATGAAGAAGCGTAGGTATTTGCGGAAAGTCTGGGGGGCAGTGGGCCGAATAATCTTTAAGTGCAACTGGCGTATTGGTTTCTTGAAGTGCTATTGCTAATGGAGGAGTTTACTCTGTGGTGATGTGGGCCTGTAGATTGCCCCGCTTGCGTTTGTAGCCACGGAATTCCACTGCCACACCACGGACGACTTAAGGCCCTGAGCTGTTATTGTTTGGTGCTAGCGAGGGTGGGAGCGGTGGTAGAGCGAAGTTAGGTGTTACTACCTGCATCCATTTCAGCATCTTGTCATGCAGGGACATGATTGTGCTCTGGATTTGATTGGTCTGCAAGGCCACATGGTTCTCGAGGGACTGTAAGGCTTTGTTGGTGTCCTCCTGAATCTCTGCCTTGAGTGCCTTAAGGTGCTCATGAGTGGTCTGTGCGGGAGGAGGAATGAGCTCGTTCAACACGCGTCTTTTACTAGGTGGGGGTTGCATATACCCAAGATCGGTTGGGGCAGCTGTACCCGGGGTCGGTTGGTTTTGCGTAGCTATTTGCTGTGCTTTAAGAGCTGTGTTTTGTGCCTGAAGCCGGGTGTTATCGTTCCTAAGCTGAACAATCGCCTGGCGGAGTTGCATCTCATGTCGCACGGCCTCCATCTCCGCAAAAGGATCACGTGTGGTGTGTGTGTGGGGGGGGGGGGGGGATTGGGAGCGGGGAGGAAGTTGGGGAGTTGGGAGCAGTGGAGCACTCACCAAACCTTGCGCCGCTTGTTTGTAGGTCAGTCCCGGCCTGACCTGCCCATAAATGGGCTTTGAATTCTTCTTGTCTTTGCTTGTGCTGTCGGGTAGGGTGGTAGGGTCGATTGCAGGTGTCCTTGAAACGGTCGTTGGAGTTGGTCTCTTGGTCTGGAACCTCTTCTGGCAAGCGGCCGCCTCGGTGAGGTGTCCTTGTCCGCAAGCAATACATTTTGGAGTGCACGGGTGGTTTGGTGGGGGGTTGAGCAGACCGCAAGCCATGCAGTGCTCGCCAAGTGCCGGGTTCAGGCAGACGTCCTTCTTGTGGCCCGCCTTCCAATAGGCCATGCAGGCTTCGGTCTTGCGTTTCTATACGGATAGCACCGCATGCTTGCGGCTCTGTAGCCCACCCAGAAGGGGATCACAGGGCCTAGGAGCAGGATTTGGACAGTTCCTGTCCCTCGGATGCGGCGGGCGTCCAAGATAGTGAGAGATGGGTTGTGACGGGACAAACTCTCGGTGATTGTTGCGTCGTCGTCTTGCAGTGGCACTTGAAATATACCGCCGTAGACAGTCGAATCGGGGAGGGGGGGGCCGGGCATGGGAATGTGGGTCTGTATGGCAAACTCTTGGTACCCCCAGGCGAGGCCGCGTATAGCTTCGTATTTCGCGGCTCTTTCTTCGGAGGGCGTGCGTGCCACAACGAAATTGGAGCGAATGTTCAAACGGACCTGGTAGGCCTCTTAGTCGTGTACCTGTACAGCCAGGAAAATGCGGTCCGCCAGCTGCACAGGGTTGACCTTGGATAGGTTCAGTCCTCCTTGCGGCCGCAAGACAACTTTAATATCCGCTGGTGGGAGGGGATCTGCCGGAGGTGGGGGGGGGGGGGGGGGGGGGGGGGGGCTTTTTCTTGTTGCGGTGCTTCTTGGCCGCCTTGGCAGCCTTGAGCCACTTAGGCTGTCACAAAACCAGTTTTTATCGGGGGGTTCTAGTGGGTGGCGTCTCAAAATCGGTATGAAGATGCCCGCTGCAAGGTGAGTCATTAGCCCCGTTTACATTGACCCGACGAGGGTGCGTTAAGTTTGATTGATTGATTGTAGGGCTTAACGCGCCGACGCAACGCAGGCGATGAGGCGCGCCGTAGTGGTGGGCTCCGGATTAATTTCGACCACCTGGGGATCTTTAACGTGCGCCGAAATCTCGTACACACGGGCGTTTTTGCTTTTCGCCTCCATCAGAAAAGCGGCCGCCGCGGCCGGGAATCGAACCCGCGACCTCGTGCTCAGCAGCGCAACGCCTTAGCCACTGAGCCACCGCGGCGGGTGAGGGTGCGTTGAGTCGAAATAAACAAGTTTTTAGGTTCAATCCCCTCATGTATAAGCGGACGGATTGGGTCGGAGAGCCGTCACGGCGAGTCCAGTCGACCCGGAGGCAGGGGGTGGGTTGGCTTGTTCGTTCGGATGAGTTGGCTTGTCGTGGGGAGCAGAATACCGTATTTGCGCGGTTCTAACGCGCCCCCAATCATATCCCCCGGGTAAATTCGCGCAGGAAAATTTGAAAAAAAAATTGACACTGCCCGTACTGCGCAGATGGAGAAGACATGGCACCACGTATACCTGGAAGAGGGTGATTTTATTTGGCGTGTGCAGCTGTGCATGCCAAAACTGATTGTGCCTCATAAAATTGCTGTCCAGCTGCTGCTGGAAATAAAGTTAAAGCGGGGAACATTGAAGCTGTTTGCGATTTTAAGCCCCTTGAACTTCATAATTTTAGGCGTTACGGGCTAATTGCAGCAGCACAAAAAATGTGCAACAGTTGACCAAGGTATGCTACACGACATTGACTAATTGGTGCGGCGAAATTCACTCACGTGGTTTTGACGGCTTGTTTTTACTGCATTGAGTTGAATTTTGTGGGGACTTCGTGTGCGTTGCGCATGGCAGTGTTGCCGGCCGCTTTAAAGCCTATTTCGGTTTTCAGCCCGATTGTAACGCGCACACAAATATTAAGGGTCCCTTTTAGCAAAAGAGAGCGCGTGCTAGATCGTAAAAATACAGTAGCTTCTTTTCCGGAAATCACTCCGCTCCCTTCACCTCGATTCTTTGAACGGGGTTCATATAAACGCGGGAGGGGTCGGGGTAGCTGAACCCGCTAGTCGAATCGACCCTTTCTCGTCGAGTCGATGTATCCGGAGCTGCTATATATAAAGAAAAAACAGACATCTGTCTACCACGGTTATACTCCTCCAAGCTACTGGGCGAAGTTCCTGTTCTTTCCACGTCTGACCCTGGAAACTCCGTTGCTGGGATACGTCAATGGGTAGGCGGCAAGGCGCGACGTGTTGTCAAAGCAAAGAATTTGTGGCGGTGCGGAGCACAATCATTAGCTCGCACGGTATGGACTATTTTAAGACGAGCCGCCCGAGAGCAGCGTCGGTAGCGAAGGCGGGCGTTCGGGCAGCTTTTTATTTGTGTTATATATTTTATTTCGCGGAACACCTTTGAGTGTCTGTATGAGAGCGAGAGAGGTTAGTCACGGGATAATTTTGTACCCACCTAAGTTTGCCACCGTGGCCAGCGAGTGGTTAAGTGTATGTTAATTCGTCCCTCCCTAATTGTGACGTTGTTTTTATGAGCGGGGTGTTGGTGATAAAACCAAGGAGTTTGGTGTTTTGGGGAGAGAAAGGGAAGCCCCGCTCGATGCGGGCGTTGCCCGACCTTTTTTCTGCGATCATGAGCCTTGAGAGCTGCAAATACTTACTGTAAATGAAGTGTATACATTATAAAACGCCTTCGAACAGCCCATCATTTGCCACGTGTCGTCGGCCACGAGCCAGCCTGTCATCTTTGCAACCTAGCAATCAATCTTTTCAATCATAGATCATCGGCCGACCAATCGCCGATAGGGTCTCATCTTCCTCTAGAAATTTAACTCGCATCCTGGAGAGAAAACAGCCGCAATACCCAAGCCAAACCATACACTGTGCATACAATGGGGCAAGGGAAGTTCGTGATGAGCACCCACTGCCATAAGTTCATTGCCCTTCTGTACTTTCTTCGGAAACAAGTACATTAGGTATACACCCACTGAAGTCTCATTGGTCAGGGCTGCTAATGGTCTGAGGGCCGCCGGAGTAAGGGGCTCTCATTTCAACGAAACAATGCAACCATGTTTCCCGGAGTTCAAAGACAGGGGGAAAATACTGCTTTCACTGCAGTACCAAGCAGAGAAAGGACGTGGTATACGCCTTTTCTACACGGAAACGCTCCGAAGCTTGACTGGAACATGTTTTTGGGATTCTTTGACATAGAAAATTACAAATTCAACTAACCCTGCAAGCCCGCATGCAGCTCAACATATAGGCCGCAGTGCACTTCATTGTAATTATTAAACAGTGGAGAAATATACTGACACTGAAGCGTTAAGATTTGAATCCTACCGTGCATTTTTTCTACTAGAAGGATTTCACTTTCCAAGAGGTAGTTTACTCGAGTTCCACTGGTGTTTCAACCGTATTCAAAAGGTGCGTCAGCTGAAGCAAACTACACACTTAAAATTGTCGTGAGAGCCTCCAGATTTGCGCTGCAGTTACCATGACAGTTGAAATATTTATCACTATGTCACGACGTCGCATTGCCACTCCTGCTATTCTGATTAGTTTTTATAGCACACGACAATAAGTAACAGATAATCTCTCGCGATGAAAGGGCCCCCAACCAGGAATAAAATAAGTTATTTTCACAAAACAGTAATCCCTTTTTAACTTGAACTCAGATATCCCGAAATATCAGTTAAGTCAAAACTTTCTTCGCAGTGAATTCACCTCCCATAGGCAACATGTATTTCCACCCCTTTATCCCGAAAAGGTTTTGCTGACAGAGAACACAAGGCAAAGTCCGGTAGAGGCAGCTGATCAGGCACGCGTTGTAACACTTTGCTCCCATTACGCACCGTGGTGGAGGAGAAGGAGAAGGAGGAGAGAGAGAGAGAGAGAGAGAGAGAGAGAGAGAGAGAGAGAGAGAGAGAGAGAGAGAGAGAGAGAGAGAGAGAGAGAGAGAGAGAGAGAGAGAGAGAGAGAGAGAGAGAGAGAGAAACTTTTATTGAGCGACAGGGGTTAGGGAAGCGTGGTTGCCGCCGGTTGGAGGTCGGCGGCGACGATGGCCGCTCGTTCCACGAAGGCGATCTAAACGCCCGGGTCGGGACTACCCAGCGCATCCTCCAATTGCTTCTCACGGGTGATTAAAGGGAACGGATTGGAAGGACAGGCCCACATGGAGTGGGGAAGTGTGGCGCGCTGGCCATATGCGGGCAATAAGGTGAGGGGTAGAGGGAGAGGTGGATGTGATGGAGAGCGGCCCTGGAGGGAAATGAATGAACCTGAAGAAGTCGCCAGGTGCGCGCTTGCTCATTGCTGAGGTGGGGATGCGCCGGGGGGTATTTTCGGCGGGCGAGGCGGTAATGCATGAGTATGTCATGATACGTAATTAGGCGGTCTCTGACGGATCGGGCCTCGTGGTAAGGAACTAAGTTGGCTCCCGCTCGGATTGTGAATCCTCCAGCCGCGTCATGGGCCGCCTGCTGGGGTTCCATAGCAGTTCTACCGGGGAAGTTAGAGAATTTTGAGCGATAATTCTGAGTGCCAGTGGCGAAATGAGACAACAGGCGAAATTTTGAACGGCCGTCTTTGGCGAGCGCAATTGCCGCCTCCTCCGCCGTGACAGGGCAAGGGGTGCCAACTAAGGGAGCATGACGGGGGGTCGTCCAGCCGATTCACGATGGTCAGAGCATAAGCATCGTGGTGACGCTATTCTACCGCGTCCACGCATAAAAAAATTCCCGCGCCTTCCCGCGAGGGGAACACGAGTAAATGCAGAGCATTGGGGGTCGTTAACGCCGCGTAAAGTCGCGTTAGGGTAGGTAGTTGGGTCGTAGTTGCGTTGGTGTTGGTTTGGGGTAGAGAGAGGAGAGTAAAGTCGCGTTAGGGTGGAGCGAGCGTCAACCAAGGAAGGAAGGAGCAACGCAGTGACCTTACACCGTGGCAGTGACAAGCACGAGCGACCGCTAGCCGCTTTATATTTACAGCGCGCGCAGTAGAGGGAGAGCAGTACGGGGGGGAAAGCGCGCATGCGCAAGCAGCGCGCGCCCTTCCACGCCCCACCGCGCTGCTATCACGCACCTGTTACGCCGAGACCGCGATGGAGCGAACGGGCTGACTACGACGCATGCGCGCGCCAGCAGCTGTTGAGAGAGAGGAGGGAAGGAGGAGAGGCGCACCTGCTGCGGACGCAGAGCTGTGGACGCCGTCCGACGCAGGAAGAGGCGAGGCTAAGAAATGCTCTGCATTTAAAGGAGCCATGAAGAGAAAACACAAGTTTGGTTCATTCAAAAGATTGCCTCGTTAGAATCATACTGACACCACTTTTAACGTAAACTTCGCTCAAATAAGCCACATAATTAGGAAAAAAGGGAATGGCCATGCGACCCACTAGCTCATTTCCCGCAACAGAACCTATGATGTCACACGAGACAGCTCTGCGATTGGCGGAGGGTGGCAAAAGCAAACGAAAATTAGGCAGTGTAAAAGCCTGCCGAACGAGCTATTTGCCTTAAATTTAGGGCACATTCTTTTTAAAGCCGTAAGAATGGTGGTAAGTGTAAGTTACGAAAGCACATGTCAACATAAAAGTACCGCTGCGTACTGCTGTTGTTGGTACTGCGCGCACTATTCTTGTTTACCTGCACAGGACTGCGGGGCTTTGGGGTTGTCTCAGACGACACTGGCCGATTGATTGACGCGATGGTGTCTTACGTGAACATATTTGTCGAGCGAGCAGTATGTTTCACGAAACGATTTTCTCCCAGAACGAAAAAAAAAAGGCAGAAAACGACACGCCACGGTATGGTGGCGCCATCTAGGTCCAGTAACGTAAATAAACGCGTGAATACCCACGGCCGGACTGGATGAGCGGCGAGCGCGCACTTTCATACGGCCTGCGCACCCAACAAGGAAACCTTACAGCAGATTCTTGACAGAGTGAGGGCGCTTCGAACCAACCCTCTACCCTCCCAACCCTCTTTTTTCTTAGTCGACGCATCGCCTCTGGCCGAGCGAGCCGACAACGCTTGCCGCACGTATTTTGGATCTGCCGCGAAATATCACCGGTACCAATGAATGCCTTCGCCGCTATATCCCACCAAAAAGAAGACTCGTTGCGCACTTCAGTTGCATGATTAAGAGTTTCATCTGTATGTTTTTGACAGTGCGCTCGCTGCCAGCGGTCCGCTCAGCCCGACCGGAGCGTGAGCAGCAGAAACACGTTTAGCTAAGCGATAACCGTATCTCCCTCGGCGGGAAATCATTCGCGTCACTGGTCGTGCCCTGTGCGTGTGCAAACCAAGGCATCATCCGAAAGGAAATATAAGAACTGATATTTCAGTCACGGAAAATGCCGCGTTTATTGCCTGCCTCACCATTTTCATATAATACAGTCGCGGATGAGATATGAAGGCCTCGCATATTTTTCTTCATGTGCCCCGAGTTAATGTTTCTTTCAATTTTTTGATTAGGCGCTTCCGAGTGATAATGTTAGGCTGTTTGACCCTATTAGACCAAAAAATTCAGAAGGGGGAAGGAGTCGCCTACTTTAATGACGCACATGTAAATTTACACGGACAGGTATCACCTGTAGCCACGGCAAGGCTGGGGCAGTGGCAAATGCGCGCGCGCCGCCGCTCTACCCCGCCCGTGCTGTAGGTCAACCGGTGAGGGTTAGCGTCCCTAAATAAAGCGTAGCTTATTTAGTGGCTCTAGCGAGGGTTGGTCCGCAGCGCCACGTACTAGCGGCGGTGAAAGGTGGGAACTATACCCGAAGCGCAGGCCGTATGAAAGTGCGCGCCCGCCGCTCCTCCAGCCCGGCCGTGGAATACCTCGATACCAACTCTGCCGTACAGGGTGGAGACACCCTTTGAACGGTCCCGTGCCTCTGCGATTGGGTCAACGTGCTCAGCGCGTTGTTCGTTTCATTTCCCACGCGACCCAGCAACGCGAAACAAATCAGTTGATTCAAACTTCGCCAGTTAACCGCGTTGCGGCGATACTTTTAGCGTGATTTTGATACAATGACTTGCTTCGGCGGCAAGCGAGCGAGCGATCCAAAATGGCGGCCCCAGCGTGTATCTACCCTGTACGGCGGATCGCGAATCAAGGGATCCTAGGCTGCAGGACGGGCTGTGATGTCATTGCAGCTACGAAAACACACGATTTAGCGGGAAAATCAAAATTTTAACATAAACTGATTAATTTCTCCGTGAATAAAGCAGCGTTTGCATTCGAACAAGCGCTGGGGGCATTACAAAACACGAAATCTTTCGAATAACACAAACTTGTATTTTGTCTTCATGGCTCCTTTAAAATATCTGGTATTACAGGTCGCTGAAGAGCCTGCGCTCGTTGCATTCTGCGACCCGAATGATACACAGGGTGCACGTTGCGTGGTACAGGACGGACGACAAGTAAAGCGTGAATAGCGCGAGGAATGGGGGATTTATGAGCGGGCAAAGTAGGGGTAGGAATCCCGAGTCTGTCTAGGATGTGCAGACCGGTTGAGGTAGTGAATAAGCGTGCTATTTGTCCTGTCAGGTGCGCCTCCACAAGCTCCTCGGCATTATTACGGATACCTAGACGGTCTAATCTGGCAGTGGAAGAGTGCGGGGGTATCTGAAGTGCCGTTTTGTAGGCTTTTCTGATGAGGCAATTGATTTTCTGTAACTCAGCAGCACTGGCATAAAGGTAGGGCAGGGAGTATGTTATTCTGCTGATCACGAAGGCCTGAATGAGTCGCGACCTCTCACACAGCCCATGCCTGCGGTTGGCTATCCTTTTTATGGGACCAATTGTTTGGACAACATGCTTAGTTAACTGGGTGACGAATTGTGTATTGGATCATTTGTATAAGGAGCCCGAGAACTTTTAGTGTTTGAACTTCCGGGACTGAATAACCAGTAATAGAGATGGAGATATCTGACGTTGTGCGGGCTGTTCTTTTGGGTGGCAAAACGAGCAGCTCGGACTTGTTAGGTGAACATGTAAGACCTGCTAACTCTGCTTGTTTAACTACAATATTTGCACCATTTGTAAGGTCTCTTCAATGTGCGCATCACTGCCACCTGTCACCCAAAGAATGATGTCATCGGCGTACATACTGAAGCGCAGACGGGGAACTTTCTGCAATTCTTTGGGGATATTTAGCAAGGCCGGAATAAAGAGCATGGGTGATAACCCCTTGCGGCGTACCTATCGATGGCAAATTCAAGGTGTCTGATGTGATGTGTCCGATTTGGAGGATTGGCGTGCGTGCCGTGAGAAAGCTGCGAACACAGTTGTGTGTGCGCTGTCCCGGGTGTACAGATTTTAGTCCGCGCGGAATGGCGGTGTGGGAAACTCGATCAAAAGTCTTAGTGAGATCGAAGGCCAGGATGGCGGCCGAATCGAGCCTACTGGGTGTAGTTATCACTTCGCGGGATAGCTGAAAGAGGACGTCCTGTGGGGATACACCGGGGCGAAAGCCAATCATAGAATGCGGAAGCGCGTCTGTGGAAGTGAGATGATTGGTGAGACGCGTGAGGATGACGTGTTCGAGGACTTTTCCCAAACAGGGGGGGAGGGAAATGGGCCGGAGATGTCCGATGGAAAGTGGCTTTCCCGGCTAGGGGACGAGGGTGATTTTAGCGTGCTTCCAATCTTGAGGCAGCGTTCCCTGCTTCTAGCAATGATTAAAGTATGCTGTAAGGGCAAAAATTGAACCATCGTCAAGGTTGTGAAGCATTTTATTAGATGCGACGCATCTCTGCACACCGCACACCACCTGCGCATGCGCAACTCTCCCCCGTTCTTCTCTCCGACAGCTGTGCGTAACACTCTCACTCCCTATCATTATCATAACAACAGTTGCGCGTGTGCGCTTCGCTGCTCTGGGTGCACGCATGTGTGCGCATGCGCGCGACTCTCCCCCCCCCCCCCCCCCCCCCGGCTCCTCTCCTCTCAAAAGCGGGAATATAAGCGGGGGAGCGCATGGCGCCGGATCAGTCCAGCGTTCGCTCTCGCACTTGACTTGACTTTGCTTTACGATACCTCCGTGCAAGATCTTCTGATGAAGGCGTGATGGAAGCGACAGTCCCTTCAGCGAGTGGACTGACGCAATCCAATACCAGTGTCAGTGCAAACACTCCCCCCTGATGCTCCCTCGCGGGAAGATGGGCGTAATTTTTAGTGATACAGTCCAGCCCTGGTGCCGAGCCGAGTCTGAGTTGGAGAAGAGCCCCCCGCACTTCCGACTCAGTAATATCAGAGTCCAGACTGTCATTAGTGAGACCTTTATACTCTGGTAGGGGCTGTCTGTGACCGGTAGGTACGTATAGGGAACTAATTTTGTCTTGGAGTTCCTCATCCGTGCCGAGAAAGTTGTGGATGATCGTGGTGAGGCGGTGATTTTGTTCTGTTTTAGAACGACCGGGGTGAAGCAGGTGTTTAGGTAGGGCCCATGTTCTCTTCATGCCCAGGTTCCCGCTCATTTGGTCGCATACTTGTCCCCACTGATCGCGGGCGAGACGGTCAGCGTGATCGCGGATTTTGTTGTCTAATTCTGGCAATTTGCGGCGAAGTTTGCGACTGTGCTTTTTTTGCTTTCCACCTGCGCTGTATGCTTCCGTATGCCGCCCACAAGTGTTGCAGACGGGAGTCCACAGCTTCTGATGGAAGGTCAGGATTCACCTGTTTGCTGGCGTTGCGCGCGTCCGTCAGTAACTGGTGAACCCAGCCATGGAGGTTATTAGCATCTACTTCAAGTACGGTATTCTGATCTTGAGTGCTAATACGCCTGAATTCGCCAATATAGGTGATGTATGACTGCTTGGGGTGCGGCTTCATACCCTGAGCGAGAGTCAGCTCAATCTGAATGATATAATGGTCACTACCAAGCGAATGGTCGGTGCAGTGCCAATAAACATTGGTGACGTGATGAGTTAAGGTGAGGTTAGGAGTGGAATCGCGTTGGACGCTGTTGCCTACCCTGGTTGGGACGAGGGGATCCGTTTCTGGAGTGAGACGATGCGCTTGTACTTTATCCCACAAGAAGCGGCCTTTCTTGGTGCAGTGCGAGTATCCCCATGTAGTATGAGGCGCTTTGAAATCACCCACGATTAGGAGCATATGCTTTTGAGCTTCTTTTTTAGCTAGGAAAAATATGAGATGAAAAGTGTGAACGTGGGCGTTAGGATTGCTGTACGTTCAGTATGTAAAATCTGGTTGCGGAACGGTTAATGGAGTACAGAACAAAATCATGAGGGGTATTAATACTCTGTAATTCAAGCCTTTCGGCTGGAATATTTCGTTGAATTAAAACTGCCGTTTTGCGGTCATGGGAGCTTTGGAAAGCTTTGTACCCGGGGAGTTTAACGTTCGTGCCGGTTTCCTGCAATGCTATGATGTCCGGGGGTTTCTCTGGAGTTTGGGAATGCATTTGCAAGGTACTGCGCTTTTGTTTATAGCCCCTGCAGTTCCACTGCCAGACGCGTAGGGACTCTCTGGTGTTATTCAAGGGTCTCGTCATACTGCTGGGCGACAACAGGGGCTTACGGAATAGGATTATTAACTCCATAGACCATTCCGCGAATGTACGAGCGCATTTCTTCGATGTTCGCCTGCAGCGTCGAGAAACTGCTCAGGATGTTTTGCAAATATTGGTGTACTCATTTTTTCTCGAGTAACGCTGTCCTGCAAGAATTCTCGATAGCTTCAAATCGAGCATCTATGTGCTCGTCTTGGCGAGGGATTGCAGGGGCGGAATGGGAGTCTTACGTTGTCGCCTTGCGTTTCGGCGGAGGGGGGTTACTGATTGAGGATACAGCGGCGTGAGCGTCGAGCTTAAGTCGGAGGGACGTATTTTCGCGGCGAAGGGCAGCGTTTTCCTGGAGGAGTATGGTGATTTTTGCTCGTATGGCAGCGAGTTCCTTTAGTATGTCGGGAGAGGGGGCAAGGGGCGGGAAGGCTGATTGTGACGAGCTCTGAGGAGTGCGCTAGAGTAGCTCACCTTCTTGAGTTCTTTGTCGGAGTTCACTTGTTCTGGTGGTGGCTGCTTCCGGACCTTGGAGCTCCCAGGCGGGCTGTAGATCGAGTCCCGCGCCTTTCGGGGTTGTGATCGAGGGGTGTTTGCGAGCCCCTCTTGTCGGGAGTTCGGAGGGGTAGCGGGTTTGCTGCTGCCGGTGGGTCCGTGGCCCCGGTCTTTTGCTGCCATCTGGGCGTAAGTGGGATTCCGTTTGCGCGGTTGGAAACGGTGAGGACAGTCTGCTGAGGCCGTCAGGTGCGGACCCTCACACACAATGCAGCGAGGGAAACACTGGTGGGGGTCTGGCGGGTTCACAGTACCGCACGTGGAAGACCGGGTGATTGACTGGGCACTGGGACACACATCGGCCTGTGACCGGCTTGCCAGCAGAGGGGACACGGCTGTTTTACGACGGAAAGGCTTGCATCGGTATACCGCCGAACGATAGCAGACCCAAAAAGTAACTTTCTGGCCATCAAACAAGATTTGCAATATGTTTGAAGTGTTTACACGTTTAGCACTGAGGATCTCCAAGTCGGGGTTGTAGTTGTGGACAGTCGAATATTTTCTCGGGCGTGTCTTCTTCCGGAATGTTGAATATTACGCCTGTGACCGTGTTAGCAGGTGCTGAAACGTGGGATGCTACTTCGTAGCGCTTCCCTCAGAGCGCAAGGAAATTAATTGCAGCGTACTTGTGGGCTGGTTCTTCCGAAGGGGTGCTTACCAGACCATAGTTCGATACGTGATGAATGCGGATTTGGTCCACGGGGTTTGGCGCAATGCCCGCTTGGTGCATCGCGGTGTCGGCCAGAGTACCTTGGGAGGCAGACTTAAGGTCCAGACCGCCACGAGGGCGAAGAACGATCTTGATGTCAGCGCTTGGCAACGGAAGGGCAGGTGGTTGCCGGTGGAAGGGGCGCTGCTTTTCTTCCGATGTAGTGAGCCGGCAGGTTCGGCTGGTGTAGTGGTGGCGTGCAGAGTGGCTGGTCGTCGTCCAACGGCGGCCGATCCGGGTTCTTGCAATTCTTCGGGAGAAATTTCCTCTCCTTGAACGGCGTACTCCATGTCGGGGTATTATCCAGAGCGGTGCGGCAAAGCCGGCTGCGGTCACGTGCAGTCTTGCAACCGGCGAGAGGAGCACGTGCTGGTCTGCCGCCGGTGGCTGATTTACGGCGTGACAAGCCTAGGTAGGCTTAGCCAAGTGTTCGGCGGGGGAAAACGTTCAAGTATTCGTAACTGACCTTGCGGTGCGCCAAAACTGATGAAGGTGGTATCGCCATGTTCCCTGGAACGTTGCGGATCCCGTGGCGCTGGTCAGACCAGCGGTAGATGGTTTTAGCCGCTAAACAGAAGGGTCGAACACGCAGCCGATGTCACACGCGTATGCATCGTTTGGCCCCTTAGCAGCCTTCGGAGGAGAACGAACAACTTTTATTGTTATACACCAAAAGTTTGTTTGCTTCATGACGTGGTGGCGCCTTTAGTCCAAGGTGCCAGAGTCTTGCGTCGTTGCTCTAGACCTGGTGACCAGCATACGCTTGTCGTTCAGGTCTGAGCTGGTCAGCGCAAGGTTCCATTGCTCGTGGGACGGATTGAGAATTGCAGGGACATATTGGGTGTTTTGGCAGGCCCATGTGATATGGTACAGATATCCGTATTCGTCAGCGCAGTGAATGCATTTGTTTGAGGTGAACTGGTCCGGGTATATGACGTGTTGTACGCTTACGTGCGTGTACGTATTAGTCTGTAGACGTCGCCAGAGGGTGGCTTCTTCTACACTGAGTTTTTTGTGCTGAGGTGCGAGCTTCTGGCGCGCGAGACGGTAGTACTGGAGGATTTCGCGGTACTGTGGGGGGGGGGGGGGGGGGGTTGCGGGATTTCTTGGGCTGAGTGATGCCGCACTCGGTGGGCATACGCTCTAGCAACAGCATGTGCTTGCTGGTTTCCGCATAAACCATTGTGTTCCGGTGTCAATACAAGGTGCGTAGGCGGTAATACGCACCGAACGTGGTCGTGCACAGCAAATCTACGCTGTACGAGGCTGATATTCCCGTCATCAGAATTCTGTCCGACGCTTACATCACTGAGAAAGCTGTGGACAATGCATCTGATCATGAAGACGAAGATGAGCCACCATAATTGGGCCTACATCGACACAAACAAAGATGGTGCTCTTCCGCAGCAAGGCAGAATGTAGCGCTGGTGACCAACAATTAACGCGACGCATTGAACAGCTCGAGCACGATGTTTTGTTACCAGATGCGAACGGAGAGAATCACGCGGTTATTCATTCTACAATTATAAAGCTTTCTCTTTCCTGGAACTTTTTTGCCTTTATTACGAAAGCTCCCCTGTGCAGTGAAGATTTTGTTACCGGAACTGGCGCTAATCAGCGACCTAGCTGGCCACAAATTTTTGACCTATCGCTTATCTGGAAACTCCACTTCTCTAGAAATTTTCGGCGGACTTTACGGCTTCGAGAGGGCGAGGGCTTACTGTATTTTAAAATAACTATCCAAATATTTGGTCCGTCTGCCTTACTAGACTAGACGATATATAATCACTAAGCCTTGCAACGGCATTTTACCTTCGGAAAATTTGCGCACAAGACGCTTTACAAATTTGTTTCTGTTACGTCAGTATTGTTCCCAGGGGAAATTTTTCTTAGAATGCACCAAGTAACTGGGACGACGGATTTCGCGTCTTGGAGGCATTTGAGAGCCTCTAGTATCCTCCGAATTGACATTCTGAACCAAGTGACATTTGAAAATGAAGTGGACCAATAATATTCGCGACTGAGTCGGAGTACATTTCTTTCGATTGCATTAGAAAAACAAGTTGACCACGAGTGTTACAAATTCAAATCAAAATAAATGTATTCCGACTCAGTCGCGAATAATATTGGTCCACTTCATTTTCAAATGTCACTTGGTTCAGATTGTCAATTCCGAGGATACTAGAGGCTCTCAAATGCATCGGAGTACATTTATTTTGATTGCATTAGACGAACAAGTTGAGCACGAGTGTTACAATATTTAAATTCCGTAAACTCACCGAATGTCATGCATAGGACCAACAACGTCTGGCAGGACAAGTTTCTTGAGCCTTTGGTTGCTCTTGGCGGCGCTGCACAGTTCTTTGACGATGCCGCCGCTCACCTCCGATCCCTTCAGGTTGAGCGACTCGACAGGACAGTTTTGGGAGAGGGCGCCAGCTAGTTCTTCTGCACCTGCACGATCAATGCTGCAGTTCTTGATTTCCAGAGTCTCCAGGAAAGGGTGCTTGGTCAGAAAGTGCGCCAGGGCTTCCCCAAGTGTACGCCCTATGGTCGTGAACTGAAGCGTCAAGTGGCGGAGGGAGCAGTTGCTTTGCAGGGCCTCAAAGATCTGCGTTAGGCACTGGAGGCAAACGCGGCGTGGAGCCCCAGAAGACCAGTGCTTGCACGCGGTTCCAGCCCTGCCAGGCCCAACCAGGGTGACCTTTCGGATCACACGGGTGCTCCGGAACGCCTCCGCCAGGGCGTCGCAAGCCGAAGAGCGTACGCTGTCTTCCAGGCTCAGCTCCGTCAGCCCATCACAAACAACAACACCGAGGAGCAGCGTGATGGCTGACTCCAGCGAGAGCTGGTTGCCCACGAGCTTGACCGTGGCTAGTGTGGCAGCGTTGGCCCTCAGCACAGCCGCCACCTTGGCAGCGAGGGAGTCCCGGATCTGCAGGTTACACACCTCCAGCTCGCGCAGGTGCTGGGGAGGTCCAAATGCATCCAGCAGTCGGCACTCAGGCTGCAGGCCGTAACGGGGCCGAACCACTAGGCGCCGCAGGTTGGGGGCGGGTCCCACGATGAAGGATGCCGCGTGAGAAAGTCGCTCCACGTGCACTGGGGCCAGCACTTGCACCTCCTGGATGCATTTGTGCTGCCGCGGCAGCCACGCTATCAGGAAGGAGCCGTCGCTTTCGTGACCTCCACCGGAGAAGTATGGGCCCAAGTTGTACTCGTAGGAAGTGAGGCACAACTTCCCGGGCTCCACCTCCTTCAAGCCGACGGCAACGGCATGCAAGGCCCGGTTCCACAAGTCCAGGTCTTCTATCAGCCAGCATTCCGAAGACGTTCCGGCTGAGCATTTTCGATTGGCGTCAAGGCCGCGCAGCAGACGCACTAGAGACCAACGCCACGGGTAGTGACCGGGAATGTCGGGGCCAGCTTGGCGTTCAACAGCGTCCATTTCGGTGGAAGGAGCCGTGCAGCTTAAAAGCTGCAAATGGAAAACAATCGGTGTGAAAACTGCGCATTGAACAAGGTACTATGCGAAGGTTTAACTCAATAGAAGGCGTGCTACCCCAAAACCCCGTCAAACATGTGCGGACTCCCATCCTACGGCACTCTTGTTTGCGACAGTTTTCCGAAATTTTCCAGCGCCAAATGTTTAGACAGGGGATGAAAAGGCCAAAGACATGTGCTACCTTCCAACTGAAAGGTTATTTTCAAAGCGGCATATATACATGCAACAATGCTAACAAAACAATTGGCCGCGTATCTGCTCCTTTCGTTACAAATGTCGACAAAAGACGATAGCCTTTGTTGACTTTTGCTAAGTGCCCCCCTTCGCTTTCCCGTCCACCTCTCATGTTGTTCCTCTTGCGTCGCGCTCCTTCCAAGGCAAAGACGCCAAAGTTTTGCTTCAATCATTTTAAGTTTACCGCGTTCCACTGCTTCAGGCCGGGTGTCTCGATGCGAACGCTGCCATTCGGCGAAGACGCACGTGAATCGAGGCGCCCTACTTCAACGTTTAACATATATCTTGTGGAAACTTTCGTACTGTGGCCGGTTGATTTCTTAAAATTGCGCCAGAAGCTATAGTGGCGCTGGCGACAGCAGGCGACGGCGGAGTGAATTTTTTTCTGCAGTTGATGGAGTATTTAACTACGCAAAAATCAAGCATGCACGATTTTATAAAGGAACATTGCAAATATCATTTCTGTATTAATTTGTTGTCCTATATTTGCGTAATGTCTTGTTCTTCTTCAACAATGTTGACAAGTATGAACATTACACCGGTCTTAGACGGGTATATTTAGCTGTGACTATATGCGACTATTGTGCAGGCACTGTTTTACTTTAGCCGGGTGGCTGAATCGAGCCACAGACAGAAAGACATACATACAGACATACAGACAGACCGAACTTTCTGGGTTTAAGTTGCCCAAGAAAGACTATCGTCTTTAAAAAACTAACAGAGTATGTGGGCAGTATGCTAAAACAGAGTATGTGCGCTGTGAACATGTGCGCACGCGTTCCTTATCCCTATGTCATGCGGCATGCGCCGCGGCGCACATAGTCTGTTTTAGTTTTTTGTTAGCAATGTTGCATGTATATATGTCGCTTTGAAAATAAAATTTCAATTGGAAGTTAGCCCATGTCTCTGCATTTTTCGTCCCCTGTCTAAATATTTGGCGCTTGAAAATTTCTAATGGATTACCAACCAGCTAACCAACACGTTGCTAAGTTTTACGAGGGCCTGCACCAGTACCGACGGATTTCCTATTTTTGTCTTCAAAGCGCGTAACCGTTACGCGCCGGAAGAATTGATACAGCGAAGCTGTATATTCTTCGGTTGGCACATATCTGCGTGAACAAATCGGTGTAGAAGGGAATTTTTTCGCGCCCAAGAGCTACTATTTTGTGTTTCGTTCTTGAAGGACTACTAAAGCGACATTTTAGCGGGTGTTTTTTTTTTTTTCGTCCTTGAAGAGCTTCCGCAGCGACGTTTGGGCCTTTCACGCTTGAGCACAGGCACATCACCGGTTCCCCTGCACGGTAGACGGGGTGAGGGAGGTGAGAGGGGGGGGGGGGGTCGTGCACGTCAAGCCAGGCTTCATGCGCTCGCCGAAGACATGCCGGTTGTTCTGGTGGATTTCAACGAGGGCGTCTCACGCCCTGTCGCGATCTGACTCCTCTCCTCCGTAGTCGAGCGGTTTCAATTGGTTTATTACACAGCCGATAAGATGCCTACGACGCAGCGGGGAAGCTGAAAGTCCGATTCTTGTCCCCTGGAATAAAAGTCCTGCCCTTTCAAGTTTTATTTAGCTAATTAAGTAGGGGGCATGCTCAATAGCAAATTGCAAAGAAATGTGCTTTGTTTCGTGCACTTGTAGGTCTGCGCTCTCTCCGCTGGTCATCGTTCTTCCCAAAGTTGATGATGATGATGGTGGGGGTTTAACGCGCCGACGCAACGCAGGCGATGAGGCGCGCCGTAGTGCAGGGCTCCGGATTAATTTTGACCACCCGGGGATCTTTAACGTGCGCCGAAATCTCGATCACACGGGCGTTTTTGCTTTTCGCATCCATCAGAAAAGCGGCCGGCGCAGCCTTTTGAGGGCGGCTTTTCTGCTTAATTGAAACGTTGTGCAAAAAGCCAGCTTTAAAGTTTGCGCTGTGCGGAGAGGTTATTCTAGCATATCACGCGGCAAATCCATTTTTTTTAGTTCGCGGCAGGGTTTGGAAAAAAAAGGAACTTGGGAGTATTGCGAAGGGACTCACGGAGTCTGAAGTGTCTTCACGGACCCGTCTTTTTTTTTTTTTTTTTCTGCGGACTCCCATCTGAGAACGACGGCCCTGTGCAATGCTTCTTAAAATAATACGTGTAAATTAACTTGTTTTTTTTAATTATACCATCGTTTGTTTTCCGCATGCCGTCGAACATAAGCTAGTAATCTTTTTATCTTAAATCATCGACTGAATGACCCCAATTTTGATCAAATCCTTCAATTTCAACTCGTGTCACAGGAGTGCGCAAGTGTCAATACTGTTTTCAAGTGCAAATAAATCCAATTGAAAATTGTAGTTTGTATGCGTTTCGATAGTCTCTGGGCATTCAAAGCGGGGTTCAATGGTATCTCACATCGCAACGGAGTTTTTGAACATAAATGTATGCGTCGGTGCCTCGAACTTGAAAAATTTGCCATATTGGATTTTCCCGAGAACTTGCGAAATGACACATATGCAACATACAACAAATGAAGTTACATAAAGCAATGCAGTACACACCTAAACACATCAGTATTTGTCAAACCCTCAAGTAAGCTTAGCATCAATAATTTTTCAACTTCGCTGACATTCTCAGGACGCCTATAATTTTCTCATCTATCCTCAAAACCGACAAAGATGGTGTTTTGTGTTATTTTCTTCGATTCCACGCTGATTTTCTCCTGCTTCATTATCTGCGTCAATATATGACGCGGTGGGGCAGGGGGTGAAAAAAAAAAAAAAGCTGCATGCACGAGATAATCACCAGCGTGGCAACTCTGCCAGCGGGGCCGCATTGCCTCCGATTGCGCCGGCGCGCTGTTTCCAACATAGAGTTTCTTAGTAAGTATACTAGAGAGGAAACTGCGCCTCGTAAGCCATCCCGTAAGCCAGAAAGACACCCTTTTTGGCTTGGGCTTGGCGTGACAATTGGATTCTTAAGCAGTTTTTGGGATTTGCTGTCTTCACTATGCATTAACACGTTTAGGATCTACAAGGAAGCCGAAATCCTCCCGTTTCTGTGGTAGCCGTGTTCAGTGAAACAGCAGGCAATGCCTGATCGCACCTGACGTTGCCCATGCCGCAGTCGAAGGACGTATAACTGATCGGGTAATACGCCGCCGCGAAATTTGTAGCCGACGAAAAGAAGAAACAAAACGTACTTCGACGAAGACAAGATATGGCAGATACGGGCGCTTGTATGCATCCTATCTTGTCATCGTCAACGACTGTTTAACGCCACGTTTTCTTTTTTCTGGTTAAACCATAGAGAAAGAAATACTAGTAAGAGTGGACACTCCCATAGAGCCCTGCGGCCGAATGACTGTAGTGTAGTGTAGCGCGCCGAGCGGGTAGCCAAAATACTAACCATACTTTCGTTCTCTTTCGGTTTCGCGGGCACCGACTTTGGCGGGTAGTTTGAATGACTTGAAAGCGATGCTCACGGCGGCGGGCATCGGTACGGTATTCGGACGCTTTCATGCACTAATTAGTGTTTATTTGAATATATGACTCTCAGGCTTACTGCCCGCATGCTTTCGCAAAAAAAAACGTTTTTTTTTTTTTGTGAAATGTGAAATTGGAATTTACAGTACCATTCACAGTTGGTTAAGAATTCTGTCGTGTGTTCACATCTTGCCAAGCCACATAAAAGAGACACATCATAACAGAAGAAATATTTATTGCATGTCACTAAGCGGAACAAGTTAAAATTATCATTCCTTGCAACACATATAATAATAAACAGTGGGTAATACACAACAGCGACAATACACAGTAGTGAGAGGAAAATACGTTTCCAGGAATGAAAAAAAATGCACCAGTAAAGGTATCACAACCACACAAACGATTTTTACTCCACGGTAATTGAAAATGCAGAAAACCCAGAAGACTCAGCCATCCACAGGTTTACTTGTATCTACGACACCCTCAGACTCTGTGCGCTGTTGCAGTCACACAAAAATATCAACCATAACATAATCTAGACTCTGGGATACTTGCAGCTGTTTACAACCACTATCTTCACAGATAATTTTTTTAGTCTGGCAATTTCTTCAGTTAGGATGTGAAAGAAGGGAAAAACTTGGGCTTTGATGGCCGCGCTTATTTGATGAACTCTAATGAGGTCTATTGCCTCGGGGCAACTTCAAATCAGCAGCAGTAATTGAACAGAAATCACATTAGTGTGGGTATGCACACGCAAAAGGTTAAGAGGGAAAAAAAAATCAACTTCCTAATGGTTCCTTGCAAGGGTGCATTTTTCCAAGAAGCCGGGTTACCTCCCGAAAGCGTCGCCTTCCCAGTAAAGGCAAAGGACCAGCGGGGATATTTTAGGTACGTGCACATAGTCAACCGACAGGTTCCAGGCTCGATTAAGGCACACAAATTCATGCATGCTTTCCACTGTCAATACGAACAGTCTAATATAAGAAACAGGGAAGCAGTATATGCTTCTCGGGTATGAGACAATGGTGGCACATTACAGAGTCCCATAAGCATTTGACAACGCAGGTCCCAACATGGTTCTCTTCATCTAGGCCACTCCGACAACACGCAGCACGTACGGTGACAAACGATATTTAGCATGACCTCTTACCGTGGCAGTCTTCATAATGTACAGTCGGCCAAATCTTTAACTGGCGTGCGCGAGCGGCGACTTTTCTGTGCGTCAGCGCCATATGACGGAGCCAAGTTGCAGACTGTTTGAGGCTAAGCGCATGCCCAGAAAGCCGCGCTCAGTTGTGCCCATCGTCTGCTAGGCTGTTCCTTCCTTAGCGCGTCAACCCTTATGAGCGCAGTGCAAACGATCCAGGCAGCGTGATAAAGCTAATGGGTTTGCTCTTATTTTATTTTCCCAAGATCAACGTTGCAGAAATCAATCGAGTAAATTTCAAGATACGCCGAACACGCTCACTCATGAGATAAGCTGAAGAATAGGGTTTATTCATTTTTTACTTTGTGACGTAAACGCTTTCTCGTGTGTATTAAGGGTAGTTATCAGTCGTATGCGCGCTCGCTTGATATCTTCAACGTGCTGAAGCCTGTGCTGAAGCTATAAAGTAGGCATCTACAGAAAAAAAAACCGAAGGAAGAAATAAGTAACCCATGTTCTTCGGCTTATCTCATGATTGGGCGTGTTCGGCGTATCTTGAAATTTACTCGATTGATTGCTGAAACGTTAATCTTGGGAAAATAAGAGCAAACCCATTCGCTTTACTACGCTGCCCGGGTCGTTCGCAGTGCGCTCATAAGGGGTGAAGTGCTAAGGAAGGAACAGCCTAGCAGACGATGGGCACAACTGAGCGCGGCTTTCTGGGAATGCGCTTAGCCTCAAACAGCTTGCAACTTGGCTCCGTCATATGGCGCTGATGCACAGAAAAGTCGCCGCTCGCGCACGCCAGTTAAAGATTTGGCCGACTGTACAAGGGTTTTTGTGGATGTACTGTTTTCACAATATTACAACAAGCAGCAACAATAATTTGCGAGTGGAGTTTGGGGACTGTATACGCTGTTGTGAGTGGTTTTAATGAGATGAGGCATGTCAGAGATAAAAAACAGTTTGATGATTGATTGTAGGGTTTAACGCGCCGACGCAACGCAGGCGATGAGGCGCGCCGTAGTGGAGGGCTCCGTATTAATTTTGACCACCTGGGGATCTTTAACGTGCGCCGAAATCTCGTACACACGGGCGTTTTTGCTTTTCGCCTCCATCAGAAAAGCGGCCGCCGCGGCCGGGAATCGAACCCGCGACCATAAAAAACAGTTTGTTCCTTGAGTCAACGATCGGCCTTTCAGTTGTCACGCCTTATTGAGCGCCGAGACTTGCGTTAGATTTTCAGTGCTAATGGCAAGGTTCAATAGATGGAATACAGTTGCGGTATCCATCAGGAGCATCAATAAGGCAGCAAGAAGCATTGCAGGCAGTCATTAATACAACTGAATAACTCTGGGAGAACAGTTGGCACGGCCACTTTTGTGAGTCGTGTGAGGGCAGGATCCATGAAGTGCTTACACCATGTTTGGTACGACGAATGCAGCTGGCTGGTTGGCTCTGTCTTGAGGGCACCTGTAGACCTGCACAGGTGATAGGAGATATAGTACACAAACTGCTTGCAATGACAGATGACCTGCGAACAGTCTGTAAATTTCACTGCAACTACTACTCAAGTATTGCCTCCAGTGCATGCCACCTATTTAAAACACAAGTGCTCTTATTCTATTCAGCAATCATGCGGTCAATCTATTAGCAACACTATAAATATGGGTCTTTGTAATTTCGCAACACTGGTTAGGCACATTCTTAATGCAATTCAGCTATTGTTTGGGTTAACAAAAATAACGCTGCTCGCATAGCCTGAATCCCTTTGTCTTTTTTTGTAAAATCAGGACGAAGAGCGAGAGCGAACTGAACGTAATACAAAGCTTAAACAAACCTGTTGCCCCACGGGCTCGCGAAAAAAACGCATCCCGAGAACGGGCACCTGGCGAAAGTATATTTGGGCGCTGTGTGGGCACCATGGCAAGCAGCAGTGAACGTCGTACTGACCGCCAAAGGCCATGCCTTAAAAAGATATGACAAGAACACACACAGCTCCGACTGAATAGGTGCAATCTGCGCAATACGTGTTTAATGAAACTAGCCAAAATACGACTAGAGAAAAGAGAGCAAACGCTTGAAAAAAGGGCAAGTGTGGAACAGTTCTATGCAATGCCTGCGATACCGGAATTGATATACGATGTAGAACGAAGACCAAATTTGAAGGTTTCAATGCACTCTTACCCCGCCTCGAGCAAAGCTGTTATCTGCCGACGAAAGACGCGTTTTTACCGTACCTGACGCGCCAAAGCGAAGCGACGCGCGCGCGTTATCGGCGTCGGTGACTGGGTTCGCTTTGTATGTACGTACGCAGGTAGCTCGGTATGCACCCATGTGTAAAACTTGCCATGAGTGTACGGCTGCTGGTTATGCCCAGATAAGCCAAATTAAGGCAGATACGGCTACTTCATCGTGCACGTTAGCCCGGACGGCTTTGCAGTGCATCGCAGCCATAATAAATAATAGCACGTAACAGTTGGCCAAGCTACCAATGGCTAGCTAGTATAATACAACGCAGCCTGCGGCTCACGTAATTCGGTGCAGCGACAGCGCACAACGCCTGCTTCGCCTACGGACCGCCGGCCGGCCGGCCACTTCCGCAACTCACCGCCGTCGTTTGCGGCACGTAAACGCTACGTGCGACGACGGGCGCGTCCCGCTGGCATCCCTCAGCGCTAGATAAAACAGCACAACCAGCCTAAAATATCATTACGTCCGGCTAAAAAATGGTGTCTTACGCCTTTCCGGGGCGTTTCCAAAGCGCTTATCCTAAAGACGCCGCACTAGCTATGCCTGATTCCCTGAGGCTACGCAGTGCTCGCAGCGTTTCCAGTACAAGGAAACATAAATATGATACGCCACGCCAGCCCTTTAAAAAAAACTCCCAAGCATTTCCCCGAGGGTGAACATGGTTAAGTGCGAATGCACGGGGTGATGCTATGAGGGGGAGTAAAGTTAAAATCCGTTGGTATTCGCCCGTGAGCGCGCGCGAGCCGACCCACGGAGGTCTGGCAGTTTATCGCTTCATATATAGGGGGGTACGCCGCGCCGAGCGCGGTGAGCCAGGTGGCTGAGAGAGGAGGCGAGCGCAAGGGGAGAGGGACAGCGGCGCACGGCAGCTGCAGCCGAGCGAGGGGGAGAGGAGAGAGTGTGACGTCACGGTGGAGAGAGAGGCGCGCGGCAGCTGCTGGGGAGAGGAGGCGCGCTGTGACGTCATACCATGACGTCACGGCGCGAGGAGCGGTGCGGGGAGCGGCGCGCACCCGCGCAGCCACGGCGAGGAGGCGGAGCGAGCGCGGTCACGTGGTGAAGTGACGTCACCGCGCCGTTGCTACCGACGCTCCTCTCCGCTCCACGCCGTTGCTAGGGAGAGGAGGACTGCGGACGCCACCGCCGCCGCCGCCGCCGGCGGTGGAAGGTTTGGGGTCGCTTATAAAGTGCATTCGCACTTAAAAAGAAAGTCTCACCTTTCGTTCAGGATGCAAAACCGATGTCGCAAAGAAAGCGCTAGGCGTTTCCTTCTCCACAACAGAGGTTAGCACGAGGCTGCAGAAACGCACGGGCAAACGCTGCCGAAAGAGCCAAATGGCGGCTTGCGCTTGCGGCTTGGCCAGGCTTGGCACAAAGAAGCCACAAAAATTTACATTCACAGCCATTCAACTTATTGCACAAATAAAAGTGTGTAGTCTAATGTGTACCAAATTTTTAAAAGTATAATATTGTTTGTTAGCTTGATTTTAAATATATAGTTTTTTACCACTTGCACCGACTGCCGGATGGTGCAGGAGTCAGGCCACTCGGCCGCGATAAGCCCGTGTGTCCACTCTTCTAATTTTTTATTTCTCTATGGTTAAACTAGCTGGCGGTCGTGGTGCACCGGTTCACCACGAAGGGAACGTTATAATAGGCACGCTCAAAAAGCGTTCCAAATTCTTCAAGCAACCTATCATTTGCAATAATTGTAAAATAATATAATCAGAGTCTCTAATGAATTTCCACCACAAATATTAACCTTCTTCGTAACTACAACCTTGTCCAGCGGAATACCAGACACAACCGTTCCGGCAAAAATACGCTTTACTTCTTTTTTCCATAGTTTTAATTTTTTTATTTTTCACTTACTTAATTGCACACTATTGTTCGCATTTTTGTGGCACTTTATTTAAATTTTTGGTCACTAAAGCGTTTCAATCCAAGCCAATGATGAAACTAAGGCGAGCGCGATGTATAATGGCGGCCCATGACGACACAGACGACTTTGATGTGAGTCGCAAACGCTATAGCGCCAGATTCCTCTCTAGTGTATACTGTAAGAAACTTTATGGTTTCAAAAGGGCGTGTTGACCAGCAGACAGCAAAAGGGCCGCGCAGTTCCCCTGGCGTCGATTTATCGGAGCGCGAGGCAATCGCGAAGAAGCGAGCGATAGCGACATGTGTTCTGTGCTGCTAGGCGGCGCCTGCGCCGTGCGCGGTCTCGACAGTAGCTCCGCGCAACCAGACAGCGCAGTGATTAGTTTTGGCCACCGCTGCCGCGGTCCGTTTACTTCAGCGCATGGCTGTACCTTGCATGCGCGGAAAGTGATTGTAGCGGTTATGGATACGCATGTGCATCTGGAGAGCGCTTGCCCCTCTCCCACTATCTCTATAAATAACCGACGCGCAATAAACTATTGTTCTTTTCCCTCCTGCACCCGGCTCGTCATCAATCTGATACATTACTGTGCCTATTTTGTTTTTATTTTTCAATCCCTAATGCAGTCATTTATAACGACAATAGAGAGTTTTAGTATAGCGTTTTAGCTGTGGCGTTAATGTTTGCGTGCCGCAATCGCAAACAGATATCGCCTCGTTACGCGACGGTTAGCATGCCCGCTAACGCTATGGGCGCGCTAAAGTGGTGCTTACCGCTATACTAAAACTCTCTAATGACTCACTCTAAACTGATGCCCCAATGAGTGTGCGCTTAAATAACGCGGCACATGGGTTGCACGTTCGTACACAGAAACAGCGTCGGGACGGCCAGTGCTGCCATAGGAAAAGGGTTAGATTAGTACAGTTTCTAAAATTCTGCGCGCGTTTCTACTTAAGGCTGCCCTTGTGCGCTCCAAACACGATGCGGGAGAGCAAATGCTATTGACGGAGTGCAACCCGTGCGTCCTTCTGCTTTGACAACGTTCTAAGCACTGTCCTGTCTCTATTGACCCCGGCTGTCCCGACGTTGTTCTCGGCAAAAAATAAAGCACAAAGCAACACGCTGAGCGCAGAGTATCACGGAAGAATTCAGGAGTTCTTTTGAGTCCTATCAATAGAGAGTTAGCGTAGCGGCTACGCGTACATTATGCTAGCGGTGGCGGGTGCCGGGAACCGACTTGGATGTGCGCAATCGTGCCGGTGATGGGCGGCCCCCTCATCATGCCCGCGCAATCGTTGATGTGAGGGGTGGCCCACATCGCCGTGCTCGCGCGCGCGCGTAATCTCGTCCCCGTATCCACCACCACCACCGCTAGCGTAGCGTACGCTACACGCTATGCTAAACATCCCTAATAACGCCAACTGTGCTACGACTACGGCAGTTTATAGGCTAGGCTCCGTTGTCGGTACCCACTTGCGCTTGTTGCACCGTCCGCACCCGAAGCCAATATTGCCAGCGACCCCCAAGGGTGACAGGAAGGTTCAATGTTTTTCCAATAAATCTGTGGCGCGTCACTCAAAAGTAGAAATGATTTGCAAGCAGCGAGCGCATGTGTACATTACCACCACAAAGCGGACATCGGCGCCCACGTCCACTTGCTCGGCGATTTACGAGAGAGAAAATAAATCCGCAGCTTTTGAGTTTATTTCGACCACGGAAGACAAATGTGGAGCCTTTATAACGTTATGGAAGCAGTTAAGCTGGCTTAAGTGACTAATTTAGACCCCCCAGACCTTTCGCGCGCGCGGGACCCTTTCGCCCAGAACAAACAGTGTAGACGGTATCAGGTTGCTTATGGCAATAACCGGGGTGATGTCCTCTCTGGGTGTCCTTGCCTTTTTTTATGACGGGGGAATTATATATGATGGGAAGCACGCCAGGGTTCAACCGCCATTTATCCGTTATTCACCTTATTTCAAATTAAGGGAATGCGCGAGGCATGGCCATGGCACTAGCTCGCTAGTGTTCGTTGGAGCTACTTCTGCTGTACGTAAGTACGTGTATACATGCTTTGACCACCACGCCACTGCCCACCGCGAAACGAATGCTTTAAAGCATGCTTAAAGGCAGTGCTGACGTGTCCAGCGTATTGCACTGCTCCATGCCTCCAGTACAATGCCGTTGACCAATTAGCCTTATTTCCCTAGCTTCAGCTTTTAACGCGTGCTAAACACGAAAGTAACGGGCGCCGCGATCTCACCAGCGCCAAAAAAGTTTGGGTCTTTCGCCGCGCTATGCCTGTATAAAAGACGGTCGACAGCGGAAGGAATGTACTCGCGGTATCCTGCTTGTAGAAAACGGCCGCAGCGGGGCTCCCCACCGGCCGCCGAAGCTACTCGGGCCAGTCTGGTTTGAACGAGGGCTGTGCCGCATCCCAGGCACGCTCGGTCGAAACTCCGGCTACGGCTTTCCAGACCGCTCAGTGTTCGCTCTCGCTACAAGGCGCGTGCGCTCACCCTAGAGCATACGAGTATACCGAAGAATCAACGCTGGGAGGTCCTCGGCGACGCCTTCACAAGAGATGTGGCGCTTAGGGCTCGAACGGGAGCACGGTACCCACTCGGTGGCGCGAGATCGCTGTCACCCGCCAACGTCACGTGCCAACCTACAAGGAAAAGGAAGAGCATGATGATGATACTGTCACCGATGTGTTTAGCTCGTACCCACACGGGGGAATTGGTCAGTTCAAAACGTTGAGCAGCTGGAGTTTTGAGGAATACTACTTCATTTTTCAGAAAAGTAAAATAAGAGGCAGGAACGTGAAAGCCAACTGTGATCAAAGGCAGAATTAACTAACAATTGTGAATTCCGTAGCCATTCCAGCAACCTGTGGCAGAAAGATAACGTCCACTACAATTACAAATATCTTTTTCTTGTGTAACCCAAATTTGTTGCCCCCAAAAATAAAGTAAGTGGGATGGAAAGGTGAAGCCTCATTCGGTCAATCGAACCACAGTATACGACTGTTGTTCTTATGGGTACAACAGAAAGGCATTTCAAGGTCATTGAGTGGGCTAGAGCTTTGTGAGCGTGGCCCACTTCAATGCACAGAAAAACAAACGGCGAAGAAGACGTTTCGGCTTATTGCTGCTGGTATTTGGACTACTCATTTTTCGCGTACCCGAGGGGACGATTAATCAAATAAATTTCATATTAGTGGCGTACGCACACGGCCGACTTGCTTAAAATATAGTCCTGAAGGAGGCAGACGACAGCCAACAAATTACACCTGGGTAAGAAGGACAAGGGCGGTGGGGTGTGAATTCCCCCATCGATATGCGATGCGCACCAGCGCACACTTTAATGGCAGATGTATGCATGAACGCACAAACGAAAGCAGTTTTCTTCAACTTTCATTCTCCAGACCAGCATGAGTGAGGGCCGTGTACTCGATACCGTGTACTCGATATGCGCATCGCGCATATTGAGCACATGGCACCCGTGTAACCGGTCGCGCTCCGCCCTGACCGCTGTCGGACCGTCAGAGAAGTGCACTGCCTCTCGCGAGGACGGCACTTCTCGAATCCCGCTCCTCTCGCAGGCAAGTGACAAGGGTGAGCACAGTCTCACCCCTCGGGCCCCCCTGAATGCTCGGCACCCTCTGGCGAACGCAGTCCGCCGAGAGAAAGCTCGACACCGAACTCCTATACGTTACTGAAGGGGGCAAGGGCAAGACGCCGCACTTGCTACGCCGCAAGACGCCGCCGTTTCAGAAATCGCAGTACAGCCTGGCGGGGCAGGGACCGGGCTGTCTTAACGCAAGGTAGGTGTTAAACACGAAAACTGGTCTCAGCAGGTATCTCTCACCTCTCTACCGAAAACTCTTTCCCCGACTCAAACCCCTGAAGCTGACACGCAATGCCACGAGTACGGCTCTCACTTACTGTAAATCCTTAAACAGCATAAAATTATTACAGCTTTCTAATACAGACCCGTCCCGAAGCCCGAAACGGCCCTGCACTTGCTTCACACTACATTTTACACTGCGAATCAACGCGAAGGTTCCCGTTCCCTGGGCGACGCGAGCGACAACACTAAGCGCTACGACTGGGACACACCGTGCACCGGGATGTACACACTGGCCCGTGACACGAGCGACGGCGGTGGTAGCGGTGACGTTCGTTTCCTGTCTTCTCCTTACTTCTCAACCACAGGCGAGACGACGGGAGTTTCCGTTTGATAAATGGCGCAGCCATGCTTCTTTCTCGGGATTCTTCACCCCGTTTGTCTGTAGAGCACGTGCATACTACTGCGCAAGAAAAGCGACTCGTCCGCGTAAAACCCTTGGGAAGATTACCCCGGTGCGCCCATAGCAAGAAAATGAATATTTGCAGGACCTCCGTGGTGGAAACGGGTTTAAAGACAAGTATACTATCGACGCCACCACACGTTGCGCAACACCCACAGGTAAAGCTCGGCTCGGTAAAGCTCTGCTCGACTTCTCTTTCAATCAGGTGATAGAGAAGTGCGCGGAGTATACTGAACCCCTATATATAGCCTTCATAGACTATGAGAAAGCATTTGACTCAGTCGAAACCTCAGCAGTCATTGAGGCATTACGGAACCAGGGTGTAGACCAGCATTATGTAAGAATACTAAGGATATTTACAGTGGGTCCACAGATATATACCATCATCCTCTATAAGGAGAGCAGTAAAATACCTATAAGGTAGGGCGTCAGACAAGAAGACACAATTTTCTGATGTTATTCACAGCAATTGTTTACAAGAAGTATTCAAAACATTGTATTGGGAACAGGTGGGAGTAAGGGTTAATGGGGAATACCTCATTAACCTCAGATTTGCTGATGAGGTTGCTTTGTTAAGTACCTCGGGGGACAAATTGCAAAGCATGCTTACCACACTGAACAACCAAAGTAGAATCATGGGCCTGAAAATTAATATACGCAAAACTAAAGTAAGGATCAAAAACCTCGGGACAGCACAGCATTTTGAGATAGGTGGCGAGGCCGTGGAAGTGGTAAGCGAATATATCTACTTAGGCTAAGTGGTGACCCCGGATCCCAACCATGAGGCAGAGGTAATCAGAAGGATAAGAATGGTGTGAAGTGCATTCAGCAAGCATTCTCAGATAATGAATGGCAGCCTACCATTCTCGCTAAAGAAGAAATTGCATGACAGCTGCATCTTACTGGCACTCACCTACAAGGTAGAAACTTGCAGGCTCACAAAAAAGGTTCAATTTAAATCGAGGACGACTCAACCAGAAATGGAACAGAAGATGATAGGTGTAACATTAAGGGACAAGAAGAGAGCAGAGTGGGTCAGGGAACAAACGCGTGTTAAGGACACATTAGTAGAAATTAAGAAGAAGAAATGGACGCGGGCAGGGCATGTAATGCGAAGGCAAGATAACCGTTGGTCATTACGGGTAACCGAGTGGATCCCTAGAGAAGGCAAGCGTTGCAGGGGGCAGCATAAAGTTAGATGGGCAGATGAGATTTAGGAAGTTTGCGGGGATAAATTGGTCGCAGTTGGCACAGGACCGAGGTAATTGGAGAATAATGGGAGAGGCCTATGCCCTGCCGTGGGCGTAGATAGGCCGGTGATGATGATGATGATGATAATGCTCGGCACTAGTCATCTCGACGTCATCTCATTGTTCCCACTCGGGAACTTCGGCACATTCTTCGAGTCGAGCCATCAAACTAGCCACTGCATGTAACCGCGCCTTGGGGAGTGCCAAAACTGTGCCCGACAATTATGCCCCTGATTTTGGTCGAATCCCTTTGGAGCACATCCGACACGGTTGCGAAATTCGACACACCATTCTACGCGCGGAGGCCGTGTATTGTTGCGTTGAAGCTTCAATTAAAGCTGAAGAAGATTTAGCAGCTGCATAAATTTATGCCCGATACCCGTGCATGTTTAAACAATCAATGTTCCAAATTGACACGGCATTAATTGTCGTCCTTTACGATAAGCACGAAGGGAAGGGACGTAGCCATAATGGAAACGGGTCTCATCGCCTCGGAACTGTGTCGACTGCTGTATAATAGCGTCTGCACGCAGTACTTCCGTCAACAGTACCAACGCAGCTCGCGACAGCCCGGCTCAGTGGCTAAGGCGTTGCGCTGCTGAGCACGAGGTCGCGGGTTCGATTCCCGGCCGCGGCGGCCGCTTTTCTGATGGAGGCGAAAAGCAAAAACGCCCGTGTGTACGAGATTTTGGCGCACGATAAAGATCCCCTGGTGGTCAAAATTAATCCGGAGCCCTCCACTACGGCGCGCCTCATCGCCTGCGTTGCGTCGGCGCGTTAAACCCCACAATCACTCAATCAATCGCGACAGCCCGAGTAATGAAAAGAGCTACAGAAGAAAGAAAAATTTACCATTCCTCCAGTTATATTTCCCCTCTCCATCTTCTTGGTAAATGATGAAGACGAAATAACGAGGTTCTTTTGATGCTCGAGGCGAGACGACGGTCTCGACTCGCTCCGATGACCGACGTCCGATGCCTGAAGCAGGTGATAAATGAGGACTGCCTTTCTTGCTGGATATTAGGTTTATTTACACTATTTACATTAGTTCAAGTATTTACATCAGGACAGAATAATGGTTACATTGTCACTCTGCCCGCAGCATCCTGTTCGGCCAAGATCTCTACTGAACTAGATCCCCTCTCGACCCCGGGCGAAACCCAACACTCCGGTTTTGATCCCAAAAACCACGTCTCCGAAGGGGGCGTTCAAGAAAGAGCGAAAATTTAAACCAATTATTTCTGCAATATCCCCCACTGTGACTATATGCCTAAACGAAGCAGTCTATTTCTCACTTGTTGCGATGTTGCTCCATAAAACACTGCAAAAAAGCAACCTTTACAGAATGGGTTTCCACGAAGGCGCATCAAGCTCGTAACGGCGTTCTAAAAAAGCAAGCACCCCCCCCCCCCCCCCCAAAAAAAAAATTGGGCCCATCTTCCCTCGAGGGGGACCCGAGTAAATGCGTCGCATAGGGGGTGGATGTATTGCGTTAACGTTTAGTGTTTGGGGAGTTGGTGGTAGTGAATACGTTGTATCAGCAGCTTCTTGACGTAGTTTGAATGAGTCAAGGATATAAGGCGCGTTCGTGGCCTCCCATTCTGTGTCGGCTTTGTGGCGCAGTGGGTAGAGCACCATGTACATTGCGTTCCGCCCGCAGGGTCGAGGGATCGAAACCAGGCGCCGGATAGTATTTTTTTTAAATGCAGAGCATTTCAATAACTCACGATGTCACCCGCGTTGACGTCCGTCGTAGTCCGCACCGTCGTTGTCCGCACCCCTCCCCCTACACTATATAAAAAAAATACTATCCGGCGCCTGGTTTTGATCCCTCGACCCTGCGGGCGGAACGCAATGTACATGGTGCTCTACCCACTGCGCCACAAAGCCGACACAGAATGGGAGGCTACGAACGCGCCTTATATCCTTGACTCATTCAAACTACGTCAAGAAGCTGCTCATACAACGCATTCACTACCACCAACTCCCCAAACACTAAAGGTTAACGTAATACACCCACCCCCTATGCGACGCATTTACTCGAGTCCCCCTCGCGGGGAGATGGGCCCAATTTTTTATATAGTGTAGGGGGAGGGGTGCGGACAACGACGGTGCGGACTACGACGGACGTCAACGCGGGTGACATCGTGAGTTACTGAAATGCTCTGCATTTAAAACCCCTTTCAACATAATTCATATGGACCACGGATTGGCCACAAGAACCAACCAATCCTACACATGTCCCCACCTGCGGTCACATGAGCCAACACTCTCTCTCATGCACTCATAGTACGTTTCCCGCGCACGTTAGTGCAACCGTCCAGCAAATACAAGACATCTGTCACCTAAAGTCACGGACCGCGCGGAGTGGTCGAACCATTACGTTAAGCGGGCGATGCCTGCTCACAGCCAAAGCCGAACGTTAGAGCGGTTTTCGCGCGGCTAACATCTTACTTTACAGCGTCCTCACATTGCCGCCTCGCACTTGTCCGCACGCGCGCCGGCACAAAGAGAGTCGTAAGCTAATTCCTTCCCCAGACTAAGGGACGCCGCTGCCCGCCGCCTGACTAGCGGGCAGAGCTCCTTCAACCCCAGGCAAGTATTCCCGAGGCGAATGACCCATAAACGAACAGCACCGACGCCGGCTTCGCAAATCCTCAAAAACTACGCCGCGCGCCTTTTCGACACCAAGAGACACCACCCTTTCGCTTCCCGTCATCTTGTCATGACGAACGACCGAGCCACCTCCCCATATCGGGAAGCCATAATAGCGGCGCGCGCCCCGTCCGAGATGGAACCCCGCGCCGGAGCTGGTTTCACTGCTGTACACCATTTCGCTGTTCACTGAGACCTCCCGGTCGAGCTGACCGCATACCAACGCAACAAAGGTACTCGGGCTAAGCACCCCCGTCTTTTACCACACAAAAGGAAGGAACAAAGAGCATGCACTCGGCGACGCCCAACTTCGCGTCCCTGCGGTTGCATGAAAGGAACGCAGCATGACAGCTACAAGCGGAGGCAACGCCGATACATGAGCCACCGGCGCCTTTCATTAATAAATGAGGATCCCGAACTAAACACCTCCCTCAAGACAGTTGAGAGAAGCGCGAGAACTTCATCAAAACCGAGTCCGCAACATCTACAAACGATCAAATGTATACCGATATTTGGTTTATGACATGAAGGTATACACTGCTAAGAAAGCTTTCGCTTTATGGGAAAACTCACGTTTTGGGAGGAGCAAGTCCAACGAAGACCGGCGTGGATAACTGGCGGCCGGTGGGAACGCAGAAAATTGCGAGCAGCGAACCGGGCGAAAGACCACGCGTCGGTCCCCTTTGTTCTTGCTGCTACTCCTGTGCTTCTGAGACGCGCCGTTTGGACCAATCGCGTCCTGACACACGTGCACCGGGCTCCGTGTTTTCAAACGCTTCGCTGCCTAGAGCACCCACGTGACATGTGGGATGTCACTGCGCGCGCTATCCTTTTGAGCGCCTGCTGAAACAAGCCCACCGTTCGGGATCTGTCACCTTTATAATTTAAATAAAGAAAGAAAATGAATCTGTGGCCTTGGATTCTGCTTCCGGTATCGCTAGCGAGTGGACGCGGGATGGCAAGCTCCGCCCAAGGAGCGGCTTTGGCGGACCTTTCGACCCGCGGTAACAGGAATTATGCTAAGGATACCGAGGATTATCAAGTTCTTTTGCCCCAGTTCCCAACACGTCAGTCCGTGTTAAATACTGTGTTTCTACACGCCGACATGCGTGCCCGCCCATACCGTGTCGAGGATTTCCGCGACACTTTGTCTTGTCTGGCACTGCTCCCCGATGTTGTTGCATTAGGGGCGTACCGTCTGGGCGGTAACGTTCAAGTCGGCGGATGGTGTTAAGAAGATTTTAGCTGCCACCGACGTTAAAGTGAAGGAAAGTCGCTGAATCGTCAGCGACCCGGGAAACCAGGAGGTGCGCCTGAAACTTCAATGGCTGCTGTACAACGTGCCTGACGACGCCGTCCGCGTTGCCCTCGCACCCTATGGGCGTGTCGGCGAGGCGCGCAAGTAGCGGTGGCGCGTCGACGGCATCCAAGACAAAGGTTCAACCCTCCGGTCAGTGACCCTGAAGTTGAAGGCCACACAAACTTCGTGTTGCGGGCGACAAGGCTCTCGTCGTCGTATCAGGCCGAGCCCCCCAGTGCTTGCGTTGCAACACGAAGGGACACATCAGACGGGAGTGCAAGGTGCCCAAGTATTCTTCGTGCCGCCGCTTCGGACACGAGGCGAGTGCGTGTGTGAGGCCGTACGCGACGGTCACATGGCCGGCGAGGGACGACGAGCTTCGTGAAAACCTCATGGACGAGGCAGACGCAGAGCAGACGGCAGCCGGGACCATCGAGGTGGTGTCGGAGAACGTCCCGGCGGTGCCAGTCGTGGCCGAGGCTGACCGGAGCGTTCATGCAAAGGAGCTGCTTGGTGAACCGAAGACGCCAACGTCACGTGACTCGTCGAGCCAGGGCAGCAGCACCAAGGCGGCCAGCCAGGAGAAGGGGGCGACGCCGACGACGCTGGCTCCCGCAGCGGACGTCTCGAACATGGAGGTCGGTGGCGACGAATCCGGCGGTGCCGCGGCAAAGCGGCAGCGCGAAGGGGACGACAACAGCCAAGGCACCGAGGTTCACAGCACCGAGGAGCCCCCTCCGAAGGCGGCGCCGGGGCGACGCACCAGCTTCAAGCCGAAGTCCAACGTTCCCCCCGACCGAACGAAGATGCCCACTTAAGACAGCATGTCTCTTCGAAAGGTAGTTAGCGGGGACTGGGTTTGGTGCCCTACTGCCTTTTTCGAAGCGCAAATTAACTGAATGGACCTACACAGTTACGTTTTTGGAGTGTTCTGCCGTCCTTAAGTATTTGTCTAGGGGTGAGGGAGGTGTCTTGGAGTTTACGGGGCCTCTACAGACGAGGAAGTGTTACCTTTTGTGCTTGTTAGGCTGTATGGAGTCTTTCGAGACCATGAAGCGTTTTGTTTTAAGAGCGAATGCTCTTTATAAGCGACCCCAAACCATCCACCGCCGGCGTCGGCGGCGGCGTCCGCAGTGCTCTTGAAAGAAAAAACAGCATCCGGCGCCAGGTTTCGATCCGAGGACTTTGCGGGCCGCAGCGCGACGCGCTACCGACCAAGCCACAGACGCGACGGTGATATCAGTGTTAGACGCGCCTTATATCTTTAACGCATTCGAACTACGTCGTCAGCGGCGTGCGTTGGCGACTCAGCGGCGTTATAGCGGCTTGATAACTGCGTGGTGTACACGTGATACTACAAACCCGATGGAAGAGATGGAAGAGAAGGCGGCGAGGCGGTGGGCTGCGGGGGCCGAGCGCAAGCGCCGCAAGCGGGCCGACAACCGTGCATTCGCACTTTCACATTCTCCCCCTCGGGGAAATGCGGGGGAATTTTTGTCGTGTATTGTGTTTTGGGGGTTCGGGGCTAATGTGAAGTGTCTCTTTTTTCAAAGGTGTGGATGTAAGTGCTGCGTGGTAGGTCTGGTTCATCTTTCAACATGGTTTTAAGCAAGCCTATGCGCATTGCCACGCTTAATGTGAGAGGTCTAGCTGATCGGAGGCGTTAGAATCAGTTGTATCGTTTACTGACAGATGAGGATATCGACATCGTTGTCTTGCAGGAAACCAAGGTTGAGAGGGAGGACCAGACCGATCGTATGGTACGACCCTTTTGCGTCGAGGTACGACGTTTGTGTCTCACACCCCGTGGGTTTATCCGCGGGTTGTGCGCTCTTAATACGGCGTAGCCTAGGGGCAACCCTAATTTCCGTTACAGCGTCAGAATCGGGGCGGTTCGTCGTTTGTGACTTTCAGTTCTGTTTACATGAATGGAATGTAATTTGTGTTTACGGCCCAACAAAGGCAGCCGAAAGGAATTATTTTTTGGAAGATTTAAAAACGTGGTGTAATACAGAGCGTCTCTTGGTGTTACTAGGCGACTACAATTGTGTCTGTTCCGAGAGGGATAAAAGTAGCCTGACCAATTTCAGAGATGCGAGTACAGCGGTTTTAAACAAGATAGTCGCCAACTTCGCCCTTGCAGATGTAGGCGGTAACATGAGCAGTGCTGGCAGCGTTCGCTACACGCACTCTCAGGGCACCAAACACGTGCGTCTCGATCGAGTGTATGTATCGTTAGATCTTGTTCCTCAATGCGGCGATTACCAAGTGACTCCTGTATCTTTTAGCGATCACTGCCTTGTGTCCGTAACACTTGGGAAGGGGGTTAAACGTCAAAATTCCTTTCCTTAGGGGCTCTGGAAGATAAATAACAAACTGCTGCAAGATGAAGGTTTCCTTGGCATGGTCAACGCATGCGCACAGGAAATCTTCTGTGCTGGGGGGGACGAACTATGTTCTTAAATGGGAAAGCTTTAAACAGCAAGTTAAAATGAAAGTGCTCGAAAGATCAGGTGCCATGAAAAATGAGGAGAGGGGTCGAGAAGCCTTCCTTCGCAGTAGCCCGGATGTGCTTTTAAAAGAAGAATGTAAGTCGCCTGGAATGTTTGAAGATGACATTAGAAAGCTCGAAGCAGGGCTCGAGGTTATCGACAACGAACGGTACCACGGAGCAATGGTACGGGCTAGAGCTGAACGTTTTCTGCTAGGTGAAGCACCGACAAAAGAGCTTTCAGTTCGGAAAAAAGTTATGCCGCTGAAACGCTACAGTCGAAATAGAAAGTGAAGGAGTTTTGTATAACGACCAGGAAAACATTCAAAAAGCTTTTTGTAGCTATTACGAGAAGTTGTTTTCCAGTCATGACGTCGACAGGGAGAAATTTAAAGAAGAATTTGTGCGCTTGCTGCCCTGTTTGGACAAAGATTCTTCCGAGAAGCTAGAAAGAGATATTGCTGTTGATGAGGTAAAGCAAGCTATAGACGAGTTAAGCCCAGGCAAGACGCCGGGCCCTGATGGTCTCAGTGCTGCCTTCTATATAAAGTTGAAAGATGATGTTAGCCCAGTGCTACGCAAGGTTTTTGCCCAGTCTTATGACCGTGGGCCGCTTCCACCTTTCTTTCTGGTATCCCACACGGTGCTCATTCCGAAATCGGAGGACGAGGCTAGGTTGAAGCAATTTTCAGGGTATCGCCCAATTAGTCTGACCAATGTAGATTATAACATTTTAATGAAAGTACTTGCCAGGCTAATGCAGACCGTTGTAAAGGACATTGTGGGGCCGCACCAGACATGCGGAATTAAAGGGCGATCAATTGTCATTATTCACACCGCCCGAAGTGTTCTCGAGTGTGTGACAGCATGCAAAGTGCCAAAGCAATGCTCCAGATAGATTTGGAGAAAGCTTTTGACAAGGTGTCACACGAACTTTTGTTAGAAGTATTAGAGCACGTCACTCAAGGGTGTTCGCATGGCCTATAGTGGGTGCTCTACAGAACTCGCCGTTAATAAAAAGCTGAGTAAATCCATTCAAGCTAAACGAGGCGTGCGTCAAGGATGCCAGTTGTCTCCTCTGCTTTTTTGTGTATATATTGAAGCGTTTTGTGTGAGTATAGTTAGAAAGCCTCAACGGCTTTCGCCTAGAGTCATGTGAGGTACAGATTTTAGCGTACGTTGATGATATAGCACTATTTTGCGTTGATAGGAGTAGCATAAGCGTCGCTTTAAACACCCTCAAGTTGTTTTTCAAATATAGCGCCAATGGCGTTAATTGGCAAAAATGTTTGGGCTTTTGGCATGGACACTGGGACAAGGCTCCGGATGTCTTCGAGTGTGTCAGTTGGCAGACGACGCCAGCGAAGTACCTAGGAGTGCCTTTAGAAAATTATACCGATTGTGACCCTTACTGGCGCAGGCAGGCCGCCGAACTACGTGAAAAGGCCGAAAAATGGAAAGGCACTGGTCTGTAAATGTTTGCGAGAGCCTCAGTGTGCAATGTGTTTTTTATGAGTAAATTATGGTATGTTCTGCAGGTATTGCACTGTTCGCGGAAGAACATACTGGCACTCCACCGTGTTTTTTCAGTGTTTATTTGGGAGAAGACATGGGAACAAACAAGCCGCATGAACCTGTTTCGGCGCGTGCGCCTCGGAGGCCTTTCGCTCTCGCATTTGTTCTTGCGGCAGGTCGTCAATCGTTTTTTGTTTTCTGCGTGTCTTGCGCACTGCGTGTCAGATAAAACTAGCTAGGTCACTGCCTGACTTTATTGTATCGACAGCGTGTTTTTCTTTTGGCGCACCCAGAGGATATTTCCGCGAAGTAGTTCTGGCAGCCCAGTTTTTACAAGTCCGCTTCACTCTTGAATACTTGTCCAGTGTGACGCGCAAAAAACTTTACCGAGACCTTGCGGATATTGTATTACCTGTGTCATTGTATAGATCAATGTACCGCGCAGGGCCAGGCCAGGATGTGCTTACGCGTGTCAAAAGAATGGTGCTACGGCCATGGGTGAAGACATTTTTCTTTAAACTTGATGCTGGTGTGCTACCCGTAAAGACGCGGCAGAAAGACAAGGGTTTGTTCCTTTCAGGAGGCGTTCAGTGTTACCAGTGCAAGAAACCTGAGTCGATCTAACATGTGTTTTTAGAGTGCTGGGATGGGGTATTTTTCTGGGACATGCTTCAGCGCACATTAAAGAAAGATTTCCCTCTAGACGCACACGGAATACGGTTTTTGCCCATCGAAAGTGAAGACGGTAAACCGTACGACCTCGTCATGGTTCTGGCCCTGCACGGCATTTGGAAGTCGCGTATGGCCATACGCCATCGTGTTGTTGATGCCAAACGCTCTAAGGAGTATTTTTTGAGTCCATTCGGTTGATTATTGAAGTCTGGAGGGCTCAGCCTGAGCCTCCAGAATGGTTGCCTGTGATGGAAACATTGACAAGCATGAAACAATTTTAGCTGGCTTTCTGCTACCCAAGTGTCGGCTAGCAGTTTTATCAATGTAGTGTTGTGTCGGTGTATTGTCAAAGTAAGGCAATAAAGAAAAGAAGAATCTGTGGCCTTGATCTCCCTCCCAAGGCCACAGATTCTTCTTTTCTTTATTGCCTTACTTTGACAATACACCGACACAACACGGACAGGCACGCGGAACCCCCTCGCCCAACGAAGTCCATTTTTCGGGAGCAAACTGCGTTGGTGCGGAGCATTTATGCGGCGCAAAGTGACCCACCAGAATGGCTGCATCTGTTGGACGCGTGCGTCTGCCTGCCAGAGTTTTAACGAACGGCTAATTTTAGCTGCTGTGATATGCATCTTCTTGGATGACTCATAACTTTTGTAGGCTGTATTAAGGGTAGTTTTCCATGCAGTAAAGAAAAAAAAAAGAAAAAAAAGAATCTGTGGCCTTGATGTAGAATACTGAGTACTGGCTCTGACGGCCTGGGTTCGAGCCCCAGCAGGTCTATTTCTTGGTTTCGTTTTGCGCTGCTTAATTTTTTTTTCTACGTTTTTTTTCTTATCTACGCATTGTTTTTGTTATTATTGATTTGTTATGTTTTAGGTCGCTTTAGGTTTGGGCGCCGCCAATGACCCCGTTAAATTTCCGTTCTCCACCGGTCGAACAGACATGTCACTTGGGCGCCCCGTGCAGCGAAGCGTTTGGAAATACGCAACCGGGCTTGTGGTCATACAGTTTCTCAATATTACCTACCATTCAGTGGGTCCCAGGCCATTGCGGTCTAGCTCGTAACGATTGGGCGGACGAGGAGGCAAAGAAGGTTTCTGCAAATGCAGATGTTGTACGTCTGCCCTCCGCAAGGACGGACTCGACCACCCTTCTGCCTACCATTCTCCGTCTCCCCTCGGCGAGTCACTGGTCCCAGCCTGACAATCGTCTTAGAAGACTACACCGTCTGGACCCCGAATGCAAGTTTAGGTTACCTCCTGGTATTCAGCGAAACCACGCCAAGCTGTTTTACTGACTACGGCTTGGCGTAGCCTTTACCAGTCGCTCTACAAGCACCTAATCGGCGTTACGAGTGACCCCGATTGTGAAACATGCCGTGTAACAGAGACTGTTTCGCATGTTCTCTGCCACTGTCCACGCTACGCGCATCCTCGAGAACAATTAGCGAGATCATTGGCCCGTTTGGACTGACGTGTGCTGTCGGAGGAAGTACTGCTGGGACCTTGGCCAGACGCGCAGAGTTCCCACAAGGAATTTAAAGCTGTGCTGACATTTTTGCGCAGCAGAGGCCTCTCAGCGATATTGCAGTTGAGGACCGTCCGGCTAAGCACATGCACAGTAGAAGTATAGGCTTCTTCTGTACATAGCCATTTATTCATTTCTCCGCCATCTTCATCTCTCTCGTCCTCTATCCACGCTCTTTCCTCCCCTTTTCCTTCCTACACACAGAACAGCTGGCAAGATATACTACCATGAGGCCGACCTACCTTTCTGTGTGTTTCTTCCATTTCAATAAATTTTCTTTCTCTCTCTCCCCCTTCCCCCCCTCTCTCTCTCTCTCTCTCTCTCTCTCTCTCTCTCTCTCTCTCTCTCTCTCTCTCTCTCTCTCTCTCTCTCTCTCTCTCTCTCTCTCTCTCTCTCTCTCTCTCTCGCCTGGAGTGGAAACTGTCGCTGCAATCACACGCCGCCATGGGATTTGTGGGTACCCGGAGAATCGGATTGGCAGCAAGTGGCTAGCACAAAGGGCTACGGGTTAGACTTGTCGGCTCTGAAGTGTTTGTTTTAGTTCTGTTTTCGTCATGCTTTTGTAGCGTGAGCTACACTGGCCGAGATTGAGCAGTTTCGCGTGGCTCCTGCAGTGCCGTGCTGCGCAATCGCGGCACGTGGCGGCCCGGTCCACTTGATGATGATGCAAGGGGCAGCCGGGTGTGGAACCGATGCCCCGTGCGTCGCAGCAACACCGGCGTGCGCCTGTCGAACCAGCTTAGCTCTGGGAAAATTGGTGACGCTGCGCCGGAGCCGCTTGATAAATATGCATGTGTCGCATAATGCGTATACCGTGTGTGTTTCATTGAAGCTGCATTAAGCATGATAATCAAGCTAATCCTAGACAACCAGGAAATCTAAAAATAACCAACTGAACCTTAACTCACACTACGCATATCGTGGCGTAGCCGAGCTAAGCCACTGCTAATTTTTTTTTCGTTTTCGGCATGCCACTTTCTGGCATTCAATGGCCATCACAGATATGTCTATCTAAATAACAAAGTGATTAACACTTGACACATCTGCTCGCGTTAGCGGGGAGTTTCTCAAGATGTAGATGTGACCACATGCAGCGACGGCGGCAAGCGCGACGCGGGAAACGTAGCTCAATAGGTGCAACAAACAGGTAGTGTGAATATGGTCTATTGTTGAATACCCTTTATGAAACCCTGCTTGTCCGTTACGTTGACTGAAATCTCAGGTGGCAAAAATTCTGTTAGCTATTACCTTGGTAAGTACCTTGTAGACGACTGACCGCAAACTGATCGGCCTGTCGCGGAGCAACCACCTCGTTCTGGTTGAGCCGCCAGGAAACAGAGCCGTGAGATCCCCGATCGAACCTCTTTAATGGCGATGGCTGACTAGCGTACAACGACAATGATGATGATGAGGATGATGAGGATGGTGATGTTGATGATACCCTCAAAGTTTTTGGCACGTACCCACAAGGGGGGGGGGGTGGGGGTTGGCCAAGGCTGACTCAATTGCTGAAATTCGCAAGGACTTCAAAATACTAATTCATTACCGGAAAGAACGAGGCCGTAAAATGAAACTTCGTTATGAATAAAACCCGAATTGACCATTAATTCTTACTCTTCAGCAATTCAAGCGACCTGAGGCGGAAAGAAAAGCTTGAATATAATTATGTATAGTATATCCCTTTTTGCGTACCCCAAATTTATTGCGCCAATATATCATATAAGTGGAACCGATAAAGTCAACTCCAAACGCTCAATTGGGTCCTTCAAAAGCAACTGTCTAGCTGCCGATAAGCGGTGACAGGCGAGAAAAAAATGTTCGATTGCTTCAGGGGCCTGGCACCGCACACATAGTTCCGTGGGTGAAAGCCCTGTTCTAAACAGATGGAAATTTAGTCTTGGAATCCTTCAGCGCAGCTCGGTGAAGGTCACTTCGCATTGCCGAGGACCACAAAAATTAACATTCCACCCGAAATTTCAATGGTGATATTCTTGACAGGATAGGAGTGCATCTTAACAAATAGCGTATAAATGCCAATAACGTCGTAATCTTGAGGATGCAAAAAGACCAAGATTAGGTATGGCGAATTGAATGGGAGCTGTAACAGGGAGATTAGCTAATGATACCCATGCCCTAGGCGGCAGGAGCTGCGTCTTCCTCTTCTACGCAATTCCCAACATACTCCCGGCCACAAAAGAGTAAAACAACGTTCACATGTAGCAAAAGGCTCTACAGGCATCATAAACACCGCACCACCATAATCTGTAGCAATCTAACGTATGTACAAACCAGTTCCGTCTAGACCGCCCTTTTACCCTCCGCGGTGGCTCAGTGGCTAAGACGTTGCGCTGCTGAGCACAAGGTCGCGGGTTCGATTCCCGACCGCCGCGGACGCTTTTCTGATGGAGGCGAAAAGCAAAAACGCCCGTGTGTACGAGATTTCGGCGCACGATAAAGATCCCCAGGTGGTCAAAATTAATCCGGAGCTCTCCACTACGGCGCGCCTCATCACCTGCGTTGCGTCGGCGCGTTAAACCCAACAATCAATCAATCAATCAATCAATCAATAGACCGCCCTTTTCTTTTTTCTGATGGGTTCGCTCTGGTTCCTTATTTTCTTTCGGCGTATGCTGCTTAGAAACGACGTTCCTTCTGACGCGTTCAGATAATCATTCAAACAGTTCATTCTGTGCTGACGGTGCCGGTAACCATTCAAGTATGCGCGCACGCTTAATCAGTTAGTGAAGCAGCTCCTCTCTTTGGCATAGAATGGGCCATAACGCTGTCTTCGCAATCACCATTCAAAAGCTTTGACTCATTGCACATATCGGCGACTTGTTAAGCCTGGGGCGATGTCGACAATTGACTCAATTCCTTAAAGGGGTCCTGAAATACCTTCCGCCGATGCATGGATGTACATGTAACCAAATAAAGCAATGTATTAGCAATCTCCTCCCGCAAGAATTTTGTTAAAGCGATGAGTATTAGCTGAGAAATCGTAAATCAAAAACCGCGCAATATCGTCGCCCCGCGTTTCCTCATCCTTTCAACTTACTCTCCGCTGTTGACGCCGCGCTAGCCTTCCCTCCCATGATGCTGCGCTCCTCAGCGGTGACGTACTTCCGCTATTGCGCTGCTAAGACTGCCGTCTGCTATGGGCAAGCTTTGTTGACACCATGAATCCCGAACTCCTCTAAAGGCTGGAAAAGCGAACGAAAAATCTGGCCGCATGTGTGCGGCGGCCTGGCCTTGCCCTTTCGCGGTGTACAGTGCGCGTCAGGCTTGTCTAGGGCAAGCGAGCGCGCGGATTGGGAGTGTGCGGGCGACATCTGCTGAGAGCGGCTGGGTTGGAGATAGCTTGCCATTGCGCGTGCGCCGATCTCGGACAGGGTCAGGCCGGTCTTCGTTTTGCATGTGCCGCTCGAATTTCCAGGCGCCACCACCCTCGAAGGGCGATTGTCTTTCACGGTGGCAGCCGGGAGCGTTGACAGGCCAGATAGACGCGTCGTTCGACGCGGTGCAATAACCCGCGTCCAGGTGGTTCCGCAGTGCTAGAAAACGACCTTCGGTAATCTTCTGAATCTCACGTTTAGCAAACGAAAAGCACGCAACAAGAACGCACTGCAGCGCTTTCCGTCAAAACATTTGTGCGATTAAGTAACGGCTGCACTGATAATGCATGGCATCAAATTACGCGCTTACCCCGTGTCACCGCCTACGATTGGCACTTCAGAATAAAAGCGCCCCTTGTGGGGCGTGGCGTCTCTAAGGTTGAGAGGCCCATGCTATAAGACGACCGACCCGAGCCTGTCCGAGATCCACGCACGCGCAATGGCAAGCTATCTCCAACCCAGCCACTATCAGCAGATGTCGCCAGCTTGCTCGGAAGCCGCGCGCTCGCTTGCCCTAGACAAGCCTGACGCGCACTGTACGTTGCTTCAGTTGCTATCGGAGGTGAACTCGCAGCCGCACGGGCAGGATCGTGCGCTCGTTCTCTTTGATGCAGCGCGCACTGTTTATCCAAAAAGCGCCGTATCAGATGTGGCCCCGCTGGTGCCGGGTCTCATTTTGCGGTGGTGGTAATTCCTGCCGGCGGCATGTGAAAAAGACATTTTAAACCAATACAGAACCCGTGCACAAAACGCTTCAATCATGTGACCAGTTCAGCTTGGGGCGACGCGTGGTGGAGAGCGGCAACGTTGGCAAAACATGCTCCGCCGCGGCTCTGAGCTTTCTGGCGCTGGAGCGAGCGCCATTTCTTTGACAATCTCAAACATAGGTTGCCTTGGCAACAAGGCACAAATCACTGTAGAAGTCAGTTACGGTTCCGTGATCCCGGTTCAGCTCGGGGCCCCACCTCACGACATGTGGGCACTGCAGGCGTACCACTCACTCCCATTGGGAAGTGCGAGATGCTTTTGACATTACAGGAGGCGATGGTGTGTGTGTTGTGGACGTCTTTGTTTCGCGATGAAATGCGACGTTGTGCTTCTGCGGGTGGATAGTGCTTCCCATGGTCTGGATTATATTTCTGGAGCGACGTACGACTCAACCTCGCATGGGGTATGTGCAGTGTGCGTGGCTAAAAGCCATCTCGGCTTGTGCGCCAGAGTTAAGTGACTTGCTGTTCGTCCCCGCAAACCGCGCACAAGGTGAGTGCCGAATTTACGGCGGGCAGGAGGTGGCAACCCATCGTCTGTCAATCGCGGATCAGACTTGCAATGCATGTTGTGACGTTGTGTTCGTTCGAAACGCATCTCTAGATTGTTTTGAAGTTGAATAAAATGTGTGAGTCAAACCCGGGCATTCGGCTCAGGGCGTTCTCTGCGATTGCAAGAAAGAAGTGCCACGGGGCTTCAACGCTTTCTTTATGGAACGTACTCAGGTAAGAGAATATCCATGTCGTGTTATGGCCGTGTTGCATTCAATACAAACGGTTAAGCGTTTGTTTACACTTCTTTCGTTTGTCGTAATATGTCCAAGCACTCCGGCACTCCGCTGGCAGATCAGCCGGCGAGCCGACGCTGAGCAGACGACTCATCTCTTTGCCGGAAGTGCGTGAAAAGCCGCCGAATAGCAGGATGTCTAGCTCATGACGAACATCTGGGAATCGATGACGTAGACATGTGAAGATGGCGGCGTCCAAAAACACGAAGGGAAGGGTGAGAAAAAAGCGACAAACTTTGCAACAAAAGTGTGAGCTTTCCGCTGCGCGTAAAAGAGTAATAATACTTGGCACAGAGGACGTTGACGACCCAATCTAACGGTTGCGCTAGTTCATTTAGTGTGATCAAAATGCCTTTCAGGGCCCCTTTAAGAGTTGGATGTCTGCGCTCACACATCCGATATCTTTTGTCTGGCTCCGGCGAACTTGGATGCTTGCTGGATTGTACTTGACCTGTACGCCCACTTCAAAACTCTTAAATGCCCTTGCTTCGTTTCTTTCTGTAGTGTGCTGCGTGATGGATGCAGCACCTGGAGATAGGTGCTGCATGTGTAGACCCTGCTGAGTAGACTCCAGGGAACCCTGCTGTGTAGTCTCCATGCAGGGTTCCCTTTTGATTTGTCTTTTTTTTTCTTTATTGCCGTCTGGGCACAACACAACAAGTACTACACAATCAGCCCTCAGGGCTGAGAAAGGAAAAGAACATACATCAAAACCGCCGCGCTTTTAGCTGGCGGTTACGTTTTTGTGAACTTTTAGTACAGCTAGTTCGTTCATAACAGATATCACTTCGTCGTCGTATTCCAGCTTCAAAAACACTTCGTGGAGCTTACACACGTGTTCAACAAAGTGGTTTCCAACAGACTTTGCATTGACATCTGCATTCCGTACCTCCATTCTACTCTTCCATATGCTGTGCAAACCCAAAACAAAAAACAGGTCGTATGGTAGAACATCTGGTTTGACATCCAGGAAACGAATTCCACGTGGGGTAAGGGGGAGATCTTTTTTCACGGTACGTTGCAGGACATCCCAAAAAAACAGCGTCCCAACAATCTATAAAGACATGTTCGACACTTTCCGGTTTTTTACATAGTGTACAGTCGGCACCCATGGCAAAAATAAATCTTTTTTTAACATCCACTTTTTTACTGGTAGCATATTAGTGTGCAATTTGAAGAACGTTTTAACAGGACCTGGCACTAGCATTCTTTTCACTCTCCGTAGAACATCATGTCCGGTTCCGCCACTATACAAGGAACGGTACATCGGTTCAGGGAATAGACAATCGATGAGGTCACGCGACAATTTTTTACGGTTTACAGTAGACGAAAATTCTCTAGAAAAACGCGCCATTAGAAAACGACAGGAGAAAACAACTTCTCTCAAAAAGAGACTAACCGAAAAACGTGTAGCGTCCGCTGACGTCACTAGAAGGTCGGTCAAAGCACTCGCTACCGTGACCTGTAAAAAGGTGCGGATAAACGGGTCGGCCTGATCACGCAAAAACAAAAAGCGGGAAACAAGTTGTCTCACAAAAAAATTCCCCCGCATTTCCCCGAGGGGGAGAATGTGAAAGTGCGAATGCACGGTTGTCGGCCCGCTTGCGGCGCTTGCGCTCGGGCCCCGCAGCCCACCGCCTCGCCGCCTTCTCTTCCATCTCTTCCATCGGGTTTGTACTATCACGTGTACACCACGCAGTTATCAAGCCGCTATAACGCCGCTGAGTCGCCAACGCACGCCGCTGACGACGTAGTTAGAATGCGTTAAAGATATTAGGCGCGTTAATCACGCTGATATCAGCGTGGCGTCCGTGGCTTAGTCGGTAGAGTGTCGCGCTGCGGCCGCAAAGTCCTCGGATCGAAACCTGGCGCCGGATGCTGTTTCTTTTTTAAATATAGAGGAGCACTGCGGACGCCGCCGCCGCCGCCGCCGGCGGTGGATGGTTTGGGGTCGCTTATAAAGTGCATTCGCACTTAAAAGATGCGAGAGTGACAGGCCTCCGCTTCTAACTTTTCTGAATAAGTTGTTCCTGCTCGTCCTTTCATAAGTCGACTGCCAAACAAATACCGCAAATATGCGGTGAAACTTCTGCACATTCAGTCGAGAACAAGAAAGGGCCTGCATGACATACCAGATTTTAGAGACAAGGAAAACATTACAAACTGTTGCTCGGGAATAGATGGACAGGCCACGACCCTCCCACTTGGCCGTTTGCGCGCGCATTTCCTGTGCTCTTTCGTTCCAGTATTTCGTGCTGTCTCGATACTGGTCAAAGGGTATCCCCAGATACTTAGTTGGCTGCGTTGACCAGGTGACATTTTCAAAAACATTCGGGGTATTTAAACATTCTCCGTGCCACAGTCCAGTACATTTGCCTATGTTAATGGAACTACAAGTCATACTACAAAACTCTTGGGTGATACGTAGGGCAGTACGGACACTCTCCTCATTCACACAAAAATAAACCACATCATGAGCATATGCCATCACCTTAACTTCACAGGATTGTAAAGTGTAGCCCTGTATCTGATTGTCTTGATTAATTCTTGCACACAGGGGTTCAAGATAGAGGGCGAAAAGAAGGGACGACAGGGCACACCCTTGACGCACTGATGCCTGCACGTTAATTGGACTCGTTAATTGGCTATTAATCAAAATTCTTGTTGTACAATCCTTATATGCCATTTTCACTCCTTGTAAAATTAATTTTCCGATTCGGACATGCTCAAGTATTTTAAAAAGGACCTCATGACAGACCCTGTCAAATGCCTTTTGAAAATCTATCTGTAACATAGCCACCTTCCTGTAATCTATGTCACAAGATTCCAGGATACTTCTTGCTACATGAATGTTAGTAGTTATGCTTCGGCCCTTGATTCCGCATGTTCGGTGGGGCCAAACTAAGGTTGTAATTACTGCTTGCATACGTTTTGTGATCACCTTCATGAAGATCTTATAGTCCGTGTTAGTTAATGTTATCGGCCTGTATCCCGTGATTTTCACAAGCTGTTCTGGATCATTGCTTTTCGGTATTAAAATGGTGTGGGCTTGAGAAAACGATGGGGGCAAGGAACCCCTATTAAAGGACTCTTCAAGAACAGTACCTAAAATAGGTGCCAGTTGGATTTTAAATGCCTTACAAAAGGCAGCGCCTAGCCCATCAGGGCCAGGCGACTTACCGTTATTTAAACTATCGATTGAATCTTCTATTTCCTTTACAGTAATCAAACTTTGCAGTTCATCTGTTATATGTGGGTCTAGTTGGTACATCAGAGTTAAAAAGGACTGCTCAAACTCTTGGTTCGGTGTTTTGCACGAGAAAAGGTGTTCGTAATGTTTTGTAAAAACCCCTTCTATTTCGGCTTGCTCTGTCAAAAATATTCCTTCGTGCTCAATAATATGAATTTCGTTCCTTCGCGCATAAATCCTTTCGTCTGCCAACGACCGTTTCGTTGGCATTTCCCCGCCTATTAGTCTTTCCGTGCGAGCGCTTATCGCCGCGCCCTTGTGTTTTTCTACCTCGATGCGTTATGTTTGCTTTTGTTGTGCGCAAATCCTCCGTAAACAGTCCCGGCGCTTTGGCTTCTTCAACTGTTATAAGCTGCAACAAGTCACGAAGTTCTTTTTCTTCTTTTTCATCATTAAATTTTATCTCTGTCGAACGTTCAATGGCGGCTATCTTGATTTCCTGCTTAAAGGATTCCCATTCTTCCACGATGTTTTTGTTGCCGAAGTTTACCAGTTCTGTTTTTCTTGCAACAACTGTGGCTTGGAACTTATCATCTTTTAACAGTTTATCATTGATTTGTCGTTGCGTGGCACTTGCGTAGTCAGCACGCAAGACACTTCACCGTTGTCTGATTCGCAAGACTCGGTTCCCGGACCGGGCCTTGAAGCGTCCATCCGAGCGAGGTGTTCATAGCTACTAACCCTTGCACTTGATCGCTGCGAGTGAAGTCCCTATCATTATTGTCCGTAGCTGGTCAGTTCCTACGAGTAGGTCGATGCCTTGGTCCTAACATTCTTGGGGAACGGTACGTTCGTCAGTACTTTCGCCAGTGAAAGTTCGCCAAACTTTCGTAAATGCTTCACGAAAGCGCCGTTCATTTCCGTATTTGGGGCGTTCGGGCAAATCGTTGGTACAGCAATTGCACGGACCACATTCTCGGCGGCGTAAAACTGGCTACGTAGTCTCAGCTCAGCTCAACTATTTTGCGCCGTCTTTCTTCCGAAGGAACAGCTGACGCAAATGCGTTTACAGCTAGGCTATCTCCCCAAACACCTTTAGTCCCAGCTTCTCCACGAGGTCTCCCTTGAGAAATTTCCGTTGGCTGCCACCGTCCAGAATGCCTCGTATGTAACATGGGCCGTTTGGGCCGATGATCCACGACCCTGAGGTCTGGAGGTAAACGTCCTCGCCCAACTGGCAGCTAGCTAGGGCAGTAGATGCTGACTGGGCGTCCTGCGTCTGCACCGGGGCTTTGCAGGCGTGGTGAGAGTGCGCATAGTCTGTGTTCACTGTGCATGCATAGCCAGGGTCGCACATAACAGTTGCATGCCTCCCCTTGCATGTCGTACACATTATCTTTCGACGGCACTTCTTCGATCGGTGGCCCATCACCGTATATCAATAGCATTGGTTCTGCTTTGCAAGCCACTTCTTTTCCTTTTCTATGCTCACCGAAGACTGGCATGCCTGGGTGTTGTGCTTTGCCGATTTGCAAAGGAAGCACCCGTTGGGTTTAGGCACCGATGTTTGAAAGTACGTTGGAGGGGGTCACTTGAATGTGCCGAAGTTTCCACTGGAGCAGATCTCTCTCTCTCGCCTCGAGTTCGATCTGCGCCTATTGCAAGAGTTGCTCCAGTTGCCGCTTGCAGGTCGTTAAGTTTTCTTCCCCAGAAGAAGGTGATGCCGTGCACTGTACTTTCTCCTGCAGGCGGATGGGCCGAAGAAATGCAACCACAATGTCTTCCGGCAAGACCTCGAGCAACATGTCGTACAGCATCACCGCGAACCTGCTCGTTGGAACGCCCAGAAGGTTGAGACAGCGGACATTCAGCTGGACACAGTCGTAGAATCTGCCCAGCTTTTTTGTATCCGACAGAGATGTCACGTGCTGCAGCTCGCGGAGCATCCGGAAATGCCGCTGTACGGTCCGGCTTTTGTCGCCGAACCTGTCCTTGAGCATCTGGATGGCACTCTCATAGCATGCCTCCGTTGTTGGCAGTCCGGCGATGGTAGCTGCTGCTTCACCTTCCAGGTAGTTACGGAGGTAGTGAAACTTGTCGGTGGTGGTTAGAGCCTGCTTGGTGTGGACTGCGCCGTTGAATTGCTCCCAGAATGAAGTCCATTGACACACGCCCCCATAAAAAGGCTTGATGGTAAGCGTCGGGAGACGAGGTCCGAAAAGGGGTGACGGAGCTGTCGTTGGAGCAAGTGGCGCATTAGTCGCCGCCAAGGGGGCACCCTGTACCGTGCTGCTGGCGTTGAGGGCCCCCAGCCGGCACTCAAGACGAGTCAGAGTCTCGAGCGTCTGATCATTGTGGTGCGCTGCAGACTCGTACTCCTTTGCGAGCTCCTCGACCGGAACCGCGTCCTCGACCTGGACGTCGATCTTTCGAAGCTCCTCGCGGCTGGCCATGAGCTTGTATATCACCTTTCGGAGGGCTAGTCGGTCAGAGCAGCCGCTCTTGATGAGTGCTATCGCGTCGTTCAAAATCTTTGTCGCTTAGGTTCGCCTTGCAGCACGTTTCGCCTTCAGCCGGTCCATCGGTAAGCGCAAAAGTCCGGCTTACTCGCTCGGCAGGCAGTCAGGTCCTCGCGTTGTCTCCCTGGGTGCGGTTCCCAGGAGTACGAAATTGCTTTGGCTACTCTTTCCAGAAGAAACTCGTCGTCGCCGTCGCTCGTTGCTCACGTCTTTGAGAACCGCTCGTTTTCCCTGGTTTCGGCACCAAATGTCGCGGAGCAACCACCTCGTTGCGCTTGAGCCGCCAGGAAACGGAGCCGTGAGACCCCCGATTGAGCCTCTTTAATTGCGATGACTGACTAATGTACAATGACAATGACACCCATGACTATAGGTGCCAGGAGCTGCGTTTTCCTCTTCTACGCAATTCCCAACACGGCCAGTAATTTTTGAAGTCCTTCATATCACCTTTCTTATGAATTAGGATAATTTTCGCCTCCTTCCAAGATACCGGTACACTCGCGGCCATTAGGCATGGCGTATACATGTTTGCGGTTTTTCTAGTACAATTTGCCCGCCATCCTTCAAGACGTCTGCTGTTATCTTATCCGCGCCAGGTTCTTTGCCCCCTTGCATTTCTTTCAAAGCATTCTTTACTTCTGCTGTCGTTACTAGTGCCTCCTCTGAACTACTTCCTCGTTAGGCATTATCCTGGATGTCGCGGCTACTGTGGAGATCTCTATATCCCGGACATGGGCCGCTTTAAATAAAGTTTGATCTCTCTCTCTCTCTCTCTCTCTCTCTCTCTCTCTCTCTCTCTCTCTCTCTCTCTCTCTCTCTCTCTCTCTCTCTCTCTCTCTCTCTCTGTCAATATATATATATATATAGAACTCCTCAGCTACAATAACTATTTTATGCTTATTTGTAATTACATTGCCTCGGTTTAAGTGCATGCATCTGATTTTTTCTCGTGCCTAGACGCCTCTTCCCTGCTTTCTGGCTGCATTCGTTCTTTACAGCATGCTCAAGCATCTCCATGTTATAATTCCGTATGTCAGCTGTCTTACGCTTTTTGATTAACTTCGAAAGCTCCGCTAGTTCCATTCTGTTAGCTGGGGTGGAGACTGACATGCTTTGCCGTATCCTGGCTAGCGGTCTTACCTCCTACTTCTATTGCCCACTCCGTGATAATGCGTGCAAGATTGTCGCTCGCTGCCTGTGTCGTAACATCTGCTTCCTCAGTTGGAGCTGAATATCGATTCTGCAGCGAGATCCTGAATCCTTCAACTTTCCGTCTCCAGTTGTAACTCCCCTTCTAGAGATTATGGTATCGTCCTCCATAGCCCTACCCGTTCTGCAGACGCCATCGTTCACTTTTTTAAAAAAAATTGGCTCCAATCCACGCTGTGAAGGTGGTTCGAAAGCAAAACTTTAAACGATACCCACAACAATTGCCCAGGCGACGTCACTTGAATTCACACACGTGGCTCTACAAAGAGTAAAACCAGACATTCTCCCAGCCGTTACCCGGAATTCGCGGGCGCGGCGTCCCGAACGCAGCCGCAGCGTTGGCCACGGCGGGGCTAGAGCGCGGACGCCGCCGCTGTAGCCCGGCCGTGGGCTGAGAGAAAGGAAACGGAGAGGAGCGTCTTTCGAAGGGTGAGACAGCGGAACCTAGCCATCCTGATGCGCTAGCTCGGGGCTACACCACCGCGCGACACAAGCGCAGACAGCGAAACAATTCATCGTGTGAGTTTAGTGATTGCCATTTATACCGTTTAGACTACTTAGTTTAGTAAGTTTGAGAATTGCGAGAAAGCTGAGGGAATTTCATAATCGCTATTTATCAGAACCAGTTGCTACTTTAGCCTTTTGTAATACCTCTTAAAACATAACCGAATTGGTATTCACCAATTTAGAAAACGGAGTCCCATTAATGGCAAGCAGAGCGCAAAAGCTAGCGTTTCTCTAGCGGCCAGATGTTTGTATGTCGTTTGTACATTTTGTTTTACAGCTCTGCAAACCAATCCTTAACGTATGTTTGCCGTACGACCACTTCATTCCGTCGGTTGCGGGTTACTCTGGAGGGGCTGTCGAACAAGTTAATCAAGCCATGCGAAGGCAGCGCGCAATGGAAGCGAAGCTGCGCCAAAACTGGCCCAGAACAACTGTCGCTAAACCTTGAAGTTGAAGTTTATTTTCTGAGTACAGAAAAACGGAGGGAAGGCAAAAGGCGGCCAGCCTGACAGAGGCCTTCCCTCCGAGCACAGTTGACACGCAGGTACATACAACAAAACAAAACATGGCAATTAATTCCCAAAGCAGAACATAAAAATGTTTTCCAAGGAAATTGATTTACATACAACCACACTCTTATCAAAACAAAAAAAGGTCATCGCTGTGTATTGAAAATAAAGGCACATATCACAACATCATTTTAATTAATAAATCATTTCAATAAGCACAGAATACCAGTTATACAGCAATACCATCAGGCAACAACAATAATATATACAACAGGCAACAACAATACCAGTTATACTTGCGCAGAACGAAACTAGTCGGTCCATAATAAGTATATTCAAGGCACAGAAACAAATTACGTACACTGAACATTAGTTTCCATTATTATAGTTTTAAATGTGTTATTCGATATCTTATTTCTAAAATCTAGTCGCATCCCTACCACATTTAAAAGAAAGGGAATTTGGTATTCCAAATGTTGTCGCCCGTAATTAGTTCTTGTCTTTGGCAGCTTAAGCTGTTGCCGGCGAAAACTATATAAAGATGATTCAGATACGTTATCAGTGATGTAGAGGTTATGCTTGTATATATATTACAAAAGCCTAAAATAAAAAACTTGGTTTGCTTTCAATAGGGAGTATTTTATATAAAGGGGAGATGTTGGCAAATATTCCGCATGACCCGTGTAGCACTCAAGAATGCGCAAAACCTTTTTCTGAAATTTTATCAGCCTGTCATAATTCGTATTGGTGGTTATGCCCCATACCAAAATGCAATAGCTTAATCTTGAATAGAAAAGTGAGTAGTACGTGGAAAGTATCAGCCATGTGGGAATTAATGAGGTTAACCTATACAGGCAGCCTACCGACCTACTGAGATGAACTGCCAAATTATTAATGTGAACGTTCCAACCAGACGACAAAGCCGTACCGCCGACGCCGCCGCCGGCGAGTAGGCGCTTGGGCGCGGGGAACGCTGCATGGGCAAATTCGCCGCGCATCTACAGTGGGCTCCATGAGTGAAACCCTCCGCCCCCCCCCCCCCCCCCCCCCCCCGGCGCCTCCGCTGCGTTGGGAGTTTGTTGTCCCGCACATCACGAAAGAACCGTTGACTGGTCGAGGTAGAAATCTTTGCTTTAAAACGCCCCTCCTTGTACAACCCTCCAAAAATTCTTCATAGCTGCCACCATCGAATACGCTGTCAAAGTCTAACCCCCTGCCACCCCAATTTTCATTTTTAGTGCTTTTAGTGACTCGCAGGAGGCGCTATGAAATATTTCTGAACCCACCGCACACCCTCTACATCTGCCACCTTAAACTGCGCCCTTCGGGCCCATCGTCCCCACAGGATAACGCTCGTATGGGTTCCCGGCCACGCCAACTTAGACGGCAATGCTCGAGCACACGCGCTTACCCGAGAACACCATGTTGTGGACAAATGGGTACCACCCTGGTACTCAAAAAATTTTAGAGCGTCAGGTACACCGACAGCATCTCTGCGCACTACGCACAAGTAGGCAGTGCTTTCCGGTCCCCCACATCCCGTGAAGCCGCATCTGTGGTCCGGAAAGCACAAACATCTTCTCCTATCACTCTATCCCGTATCCACTACATACATGGCGTCCTCTCGCGTCCCACTTGCCCTGCTCCCATCTGCCCTTCCTACCAACCAGTGCGACACCTTTACTGGGAGTGCCATCCGCCAGACCTACCACCACACCGGCGCTCCCGCATCGCTTCCTGGGAGGACTGGTTGAACCCGGATCCTGGCGTGGATGTCAAGCCGACGGAAGGACTCCTGGCGACCCACAGCCGTCGTGTTAGTGAGGACATATAGGAATTCTACGGATCAGCCGTCTCCTAATGAAAAGACTGTGACACGACAGCCCGGGGCTGTTTAGAGAACAATTTTTATCTCTCTCTCAACGTTCCGTCTTACTGTTAGCTCATTGATCGGCCTCTTTCGAATCATCATGTTGCGGTCCCTCCTAAAAAGTACCTGAATTCGAAATCTTACCATCCTGTGGTCAGCACACCTCATCCTTCCGAGCACTTCCACATCCTGCACGACGACAGGGTCATCGCACAGTATGAAGTCTATTTCAATTTTATGCTCCCCATTCCGGCTCCTACACGTCCACTTACGGCTTTCCAGTTTGCAGAAGAAGGTACGTATTCATGATGCGCAGATTATTCCGTTCTGCGAACTCTACTAATAAGTCCTCTCTGTTATTCCTACAACCCACACCACCTCCCCCCTGCCTTGTTCCCAACTGCCTCCTCTCCAACCTGCTTCTTGCCTACTTTAGCATTGAGGTAACCCATAACTACGGTGTTTTGTGTCTTTACATCTTCATAAAAGCGTTAAACTAGTTGGTCATCATGGATGGATGTAGGTGAGTAGCCCTGTACAACTTTGAATTTGTACTTCTTATTAAGCCTAATTATAGGACTGAATAACCGCTATGCTATTCGTCGATGTTGCCAGCAACGCTTTTATTGACTATAGAGATTCCGCTCGCAGTTCTCTTCTATCCACCAGACCACGGTGACATAGAACGTGTCCATTTTTCAGCACTGTCATGGCTTCACCTGTCCTCCTAACTTCCCTAAACCCTATTGCATCCTATTTAATGCCCTAATTCAATGAACAACACCCCTGGACTCACCTCACTAGACCAAGTTCTCGTGTTAAACGTTGCCTAGGGTTGGGTTCCAATAGCGGCCTTACAATTTTAGAGTTATGCCTCTTAAAGGGACACTGAAGTGATTTGTAAACAATGCGGGATTACGAGCGCAAATTGTAGTCCGGAGTCCCTAGGCCCTGTTTCGACCACTCTGAGCGCGTTTACGCGAATTTATTTAGTAGAAAAATCAATTCGAAAATGCTGTCCTGCTCTCTTTACGATCGCCCATTTTCTGTGGCGTTTTCGTGTGACGTCAGCAAGAGAGGAGCTGGCAATTGGCTGCGCTACTGCACGGCTCGCCGACCTTCCGCGACCGAGCCCAGCGTTCAGTCAGGCCTCTCAAGCTTGGACGTTCCCTGGTTTCCCTATAGGCGGCGTAAAAACCGACGCCCCACGTGACCAACCTACAAGGCACTTTTCGACCATCAAGTCCACCAGACGGCGCAAGCGAAAGGTTACTTTTGGTATAGAATACAAAACATTCATTCCGTGACTCAAAGAGCCAACACAGTTCGCTTACAATGTGTTGTTTAAAAATATTATTAACAAGTTCCGCATCAAACATCTGTTGAGCAAAAATGTACGCAACTTTTTACGAACAGCCGACTGGTGCACCACCTCGTTTCTGAATTCGCAACCACAAAGCCGCCAATTCAAATTGAAACCGCTGCAACGGCCCACCGTTTCTATGTGCGCGGAACACTGTTTTCGTGACTGTTATTGCTGTTATGTGCTTTTGTGTCCATCAGTTGTTGAGAGGACTGGCAAAACACGGGAATTGAGTGCTTGTGGAGTGACAAATGTGGGAAATTCCGCATCGGAAGACAGCTGTCGAGGCCAGAATATTTGATTCTTCTAACAGAAGGTGAGTGTTATGCACTCCGCTAGAAAGACGGTGCAAACGAAACCGTTGTCGCCGTCAATACCTCATTTGTGCCCTTCGTTCGAAATCTTAGCGCAAGTGAACGAGTTGTTATGGCAAAAAAAATGTTGTCACGAAAGCGACGTACAATTGCAGTGATCGAAATGAAATGATGTCCTGGCCTCTGTAAACTTGCGGATGTCAATAAACGATTTGTTCGCACTTGCTGCTCACTGTGGTCTGTGCCAGTCGAGGCCATCTGGTCACCTGGCGTAACATCACTTCACTAGCGCGGCGCAAGTAAACACGCGGCCAGCGTGCCAGCCAGGAACCAGCAGGAGCAGCCACGGCCGGACTCGACGCTCATTTCGCGCGCGGGAGGAGGATAGTCGAGTCCGGCCGTGGAGCAGCGAGCCGGGGGCCGGCGTGCGAGGGCAGCCATGTTATTAAGGAGCTCAAGCGGCCTGTGCAAAAAGCATCCGCCATGTTTACAAAGCCGTGTTTACAGCGCCATCAAGCGGGCATACTCGGTCGTTCACGACGCCGCCACTACGCTTTTTCTGGCACTACAGGCAAAGCTAGACTAGCTAGACCTTTGTTTCTCTAAAATCCTCCCTGTTCTGTGGTTCAGTCCGCCGGCCGCCGACGGGTCGTCGCAATTCGCTCGATCAGTTGAAACTAAGCCACAACACGTTTGGGAATGGAAGAATGTGCCTTTCTTTACTTCGTTAGTTTGTACACTGTATCTAGCTCCAAGTCAAGGTCGCTTCACACAAGCGCTGCACAAGCGCACATGCGACGCTTCGCTGACTGGTACGCCAGTAGGAAAATATAAGGCCTTTGAAGGGGGAGAAGAGTCAGCGAAGTCAATATAGGTACTAAGGCAATAAAATCAACTGATATTTTTATCGTACAGCGTAAAACTAGGGTGCGGGAAGCACTTTTTTGCGCTGGGCGAACAAGCACAGCGGTCAGCAGCACGACTACGCATCTGCGAACGCTTTTCCGTCTAAGAAATGCAATTGCTAGACGTGAGCTATTGTGGAAACTCGGGGGGCGCTTACTGCACGAGCGCAATACAACAAATAGTCACCTAAGCTGCTTGAAATACTAAAAAAAAATAAAAGTGTAAACTGGTTATACATTATAAAGCTTATATTTCCAGCGTCGGCATCGTCCGCCCGTAGCCTAGTCAATAACGAAAAAAAAAGCCCGTAGCCTAGTTGGCTGGAGTGCTAGGTATCTCACTTGAATTGTTTTGCCAGTCACAAGTTCGAATCCCCACGGGTACATGTTTTTTTTTTTTATAAGTTCACTTTTTCGTATTTCGCCGATGTTTTCTATACTGGGTCACCTTTTTTTGGGCCGCAACGTTCATTGCTCCACGAACTAGTCCACAGAACTCGCGCAGGCTGGCACTGGCGCGCTAGCGAGTTCTCGTTGGCGTGCTGTTGCCATATGCACCGACTGCATGCAGGCAGTGGGCCCAGGCCAGAATCAACAGACCCTTGGACTGGTGCGAATACGCTTTTTACGATACAGGCATGAGTGAGGCAAGCTCCAAATATGGGGGGAAAGCGTCACAGCTTAGTTGGTGCGGCCGCCGCAAACCGCGCATGGTAGTTTTTCTTCTTTCGCGCTTTGTAAAATAATTACCGATTAGTCAACCGGATAAACGATGAAACGTGTACTAATTTGAGCCAGTCTACGCAGTGCAAGCGAAAACGGGAGCTTGACAAATTCACTTCAGTGTCCCTTTAATGTGAGCATACACAAGTCAGCATGAGGATTTGCAAAAACGTTTTGCAAAGACACAGCGCGCGACGCTTCCGACGTGCATGGCGTACGTGCAGACGCGGCGTGTTCGGAAGATCATGGCGGACAGCGCTACCAGACGACGCGAGCGGAGCAGGAAAGGGGTGGAGAGGAACTTGTCGCTACTAGGCCAAAAGCCGATGAAGGGAGTTTACGCCCTCTGTTTGCGGATCGTGCTACAGAAACGCAGTGCAGCAACCAAAGTTGGCATTACAACCCGTTAGATGAAGGGATAATTTATACTTTAGCGGGTTCATTTGGCAAAACTCAAAATCAGCCTACTCCTGGCGGAAAAATGGCTGAACGGCCCTACAGCCCTGCGACGAGAGGAATATGGCAAAAACACCCTACATGTAGGGTGAAAACCCTGCAGTTGGCAACACTGCCGCAGCGATGGTGGTGGTGATGATGATGATGTTGCTTAGCGGCTTCTCTTTTGTTACGGGGTGGCGTTGCACAGCGACCTCAGTCGTAACGCCACTGTAACCTTTGTGGTATTTTTGTGCTAGTCTGACTTCTTTGTTCGAATGTCTTCGCAGCTTCTTCTCTGATATTTTCCCACCAACATTCTAACCTTATTTTATTAACCCCCACTGCTTTGCAATGTGGTTTTCCGTTAACCTTAAAGCCAGGGGCTTACGGGAGCTCTATGTCTCCCTCACTAAGGACTGAACGGATACCTTGGCAGTCGATTACAATATGTCGCATGGTTTCTGGCTCCCTACCGCAACCTACGCACAGTTCTTACAGTTCCGGCTCGCGGATAAGCGTTTTTGTTCGCAAACAACCTGTCCAGAACATTTCCCTTGTGATCTCCCGCTTCCCGATTCTCACGGTAGATATCTAAGGACTTCTTTGTGTCCATCCTTTTTTCCCAGTTCGTTGTCTCTGATTCCTTCACTTCACTTTTTTATGGCCTTGGCAATTTCCCCTGCGCTTACAGACTTCATATATTTTGTTCTAAGCCTTCTGGTTCCATATGGGCGCCAGCTCACTCTGGCCTCCCGGGGAATGAGAAGGCGCATGACGCGGCGCGAGGCTTCCCCGACCGGGCCGATGTCACCAATACCCTCGACGCACCCTCGCTCCGCCGGTCGGATAGGGACAGGCTAGTCGCCTACCGAGATGTATTAAATCACTATAGGCTGGGAAGGGCAAAATACCCTGCGTCAGACAAAACTCTGTCCAGACGGCAGGCAGTGGCGTGGCGCCTTCTCCAGACAAATACTTTCCCCAACCCGGTGCTACCCGGCGCTATACTCCAGCGCATGTAAGCAGTGCAGAAACAGGGCGGACCTGCAACATATGATCTGGGCTTGCCCCAACACGGGATACAGAAATCAAAGGATTAAAGGTCAGAAACTACCGATAAGCATTAGAAGCTCTGAGCAGTGGGAGACCATGCTGCTCAGCTCGGATCCGGGAGAGCAGGTCCGCCTGGTCCAGATGGCCGAGGCCGCTGCAGGGAAGAAAGATTTCTGGCTGCCGACTGATAGGGGAGGGGGGCTCTCACCAAGAGTTTCCTTCCCTGACTCCCATCTATGGGCAAATATATGTTTTCACTCACTCACTCACTCCACGCTTTTCAGTTAAAGATACCGTAACACTCTGGCCTGGCCGCCCATCTGTGGTCATCCATATCTCTAAGTCGTTTTTCAGAACAGTTTGCTCCGCGTTTCTCTCACTTCAAAGGATGCCCACCCCGTGTCTCACTGCACTGTCTCATTTGTCGTTTTACTGTGGGCTCCTAATGCCAATCGACCTACCGCACTCTGATTTACTTCTGGCCCTGATAGAATCTCTCAGCTGACGCACACTACTTTAGCAACAAAAAAGAGACGCCGACCGACTAGTCCAAACAAAACGTACTGACGTTTCGGCTTCCGGCACGGAAGCAAGTCTCTTTTTTTTTTTTTTTTTTTGTTCCGAATGTACCCCCACACCAGACGGGATTCCGTCATGCTCTCGACTTCACGCACACTGCTGCGTTTGAAAAGGTGAGTACCGGTACCATTACACCTAACCAGATTCAGTTCACTACTTCATAATTATTATATCCCCATAGTCCTCTGTGCTTCATGATAGAGGCGTTTCTTTTTCCTTTCATTCTTAAATGCTCCTTAGCGTTTTTAGATGTGAACTGAGATTTAATTATGCTCCAACCAATACATAAACAAAACTCGACGTTGCAGCATAATTAAATCTCAGTTCAGTAACTTCCCAACCAAACAGAAGTCTGTCAAAATGTTCACCTTCAAGTTTTTAGATGTGCTTGGCCTCCGTTTATTCATATCCCCAGATATGTGCATTTCGTTACCTGCGGTATTGTTGCTTGTTGAACGAATACCGATTCGTTTCGAGCGTCTTCATTAAAAACCAGAACTCCCGTCTTTTCTATGTTAAACTATAACCCCAGTGGAGCGGCTTCCTCCCCGCACATATCTGTGAGTTGTTGCAGAAACTGTTCGCTATCTGCTAATAGTACTTAGTCATCTGCATATATATCAGTCCTGCGATATGTTGTTTCACTTCCTGTCCTTTGTGGCTATTACATAGATTCAAACCTGTTTTACTGTCTTCAAGCTTTCTTTCAAGTATATAGTTCATGTTCAGCATGAACAGCAATGGAGACAGAGGGCAACCATGCTTTAAAGGGACAGTAAAGGGTGGAAACTAGTTGGCCTGTATCGATAAATTAAGGAGCCAGGAATCCAAATTCACCATTCTCGCAAGTCGCAGTTGTTTATTAAATGAAATAAATGTGAAATAAATGTAACTTAAAGCTTTCCGCAAGCTGAAGTAATTTTAAAAACGCAGAAAATAGGTTTCATACACTGCCACACAGGCTACTTCCCTCACGCTCGTCAGCCATCATGCTTTCAGTTTCGTTTAAGGTGGTAGGCCACATAAAAAAGTAATTTTTTGCACAAAATCGATTTTTTTTTTGCTTTGATGGTTTCTGTAACCCAAACATTCAAGAATATTTTGCAACAAAAACTATTCTCCTATCATCATTAGATCCGGAGTTACAGTACATTTTCCATACCACGCCCTCCAATTCCAAAACCGAAACCGAAACCAAAACCACAATGCATGGGTTCAGAAACTAAGTGTTTTTTGGTCTGTATTATTCATATTCAACATACTTTCTAAATCTTATTAAGGCTGATGTCGTAAAACTTAGTTTTGCGTTTGTAATTATTTTAACTCTTGAAACGGCCACAAGGGGGGGGGGGGGGGGGGGGGGGGGGGGGCGAACGACGCCCGTCTCGCCCGTCGCATTCAGGCGGGTAAAGCTTGTTGATCCCTCTCAAATGTTAGGGTCCCTAGAAATTGTGCTAGTCTGCCGTCCGCGCGCTTTCTCTATGGGAAGGCGTGTCCGCGCCGCTGATGCACGCACAGCGCTGCGCAGAGGGCGCTGCGAGCAATCGGAGCGCCCGAGCGGCCGGAGTGAGAGCGGCCGCAGGCCGGCCTGTGCCGCGCGCTACTGCCGCGGAGCGCGAGCGCGCATCGGGGTTTGTCGGCCACTTTAGAGCGGTGAAATCGAATGGTACGAGGTACATCAGCTCCCAATCAGCTCACTATAAGACCTTTTAGTTTCACGCCCCGAGTTTTTCGCGAATTGGGCTACGGAGCACCTTTGCGGCCGCTGAATTTCGCGAATGAGACCGAAGGATGAAACCGCAGCAACCAGCGTAGCCGTTTCACTACCACCGCTTGAACCATTATTAAAGTGAAGCTTTCTATGTCTCACTGATGGCCTATGTCGCCTCGAAAAAGCACTGCAAGAAAGCCAACTGTCTCTGACGACAGTGATGTTTGTGAGTAAAGAGAGAGGGGAAAAAAACGCTTCCCGTGGTCAGAATCGAAGCTGGCTCCATCGCGTTTTGAAGCCGACGTCTGTCTCAATGCGCAATTCTAACATGGTCAAAGCAGTTTGGATTTGGAGAGGAGTGCAGTCAGAAAAAGTATCCACTCCTCCACTCCGCAACGATGGTTGAACACGAAGCTTTCTTTGCGTGAAATCAAACGGCGAAGGGTCGATGTCAAATCCGGCGCGATCATAAGTCCAAAATGCGTGCGAGTAAAAGTGAAAGCTCAATTAAGTCAAAGTCAAAACTCAGACGACAAGGAATCGCTCACAAGAAAGCTTGGCGTTCAACCATCAATGTTCAGACAGTGAGATCCCGTTCAAAAAGAGCTCCCTGCGGCACCAGAAGCTGCGTTTGTTCCACATCGAAACTACCGGGTCATTCTCGAACGTCATTGACGGTGACAAGCACGCAGACGGCTGTTAGGCTGACAAAAAGAAAATCGAAAGCTTGAGTAAAATGTGCCAGCAAAAACTTGTTTCTATATACTTTGGGCAGAGTGCGGGGGGAGGGGGGATCAAGCGAGGTATATATGGTCATGACAGTATAAATAAACGTCAATATTTTTACTCCTTGGTTTCAAACAGCCGCGATTATAAGGATTGGCCATAACACAAATATTCTCCCGCTTTGCTTTCCAAACCGCGTGCGCCTCGCAATTCCCTTCGAGTGTGTGGGTGATCAAAAAGAACCTGTGGAATGAGTAATGCAAGCGAAGTTACTGATTTGCAGCCGGGTGTTATTAAAAATCAGTTTCACGTACACAATGCTGGCGAATGTTTCAAATCGTGGTATTCACGAAAATTACAGGCACGCAAAAGAGGTTTGATAGTACCCAAATTTTTGAAAATTTCGAGGTAAGCGGAGTGTTGGGTTAAGCGAAATGCGAAAAATGTATACGGCCAGATCACTGGAATAAGAGCTAGTGCTGGTAACAAACGCTCCAATGCACAGGGACGCTTCCGGAATACAGGCAAAATAATTTGCAGAAAAAAAAAAACCTTTTTTTTCTAGGTATTGCGGAAAAAGAACTGCGTGATGCCCGCCTGTTTCGCCTTCGCATCAGGCCCCAAAAAAGTGTTCTCGAGCTTCTCAATGCCGCATCAACTGTTGGTCGCCAACGCTATATTCTATCTTGCTGTAAAGCAGGCAAAGCATATATGTTTTTCTTGTTCCTGCCGTTTTTGGCACTTCTTGAGACACGTCGTCGTCCACATGATCAGAAGCGTCTTTCCCAGCTATATGAACAATGTAGGCGTCGGACAGCACTCCGATAACAGGACATCGGCCGCGCACAGTGCGTACCCCGGCCGCGCAAATTTGCCGTTCGCGACGATGTTCGGCGCGTAATTGGAGCTAAGTTTTAACCGAGAGCTTATCAGCTGCCTGAAGCGGATGTTGCATTGCGTCCTCTTTGTCAACATTTCGAGATATCCGTGACCCCCGAAAAGTCGTTTCGAGACAAAGGGTGGAAAATGTCGCCTATGGCAGGTATATGCACGGCAAAAAAAGGTTTCGACGTAACCGATATTTCGAGATATCCGAGTTCGAGTTATGGAGAAATCACTGTATCTGATGACTGAAGGTGATAAAACTTCGTATGCATGTGCACACGTCTTGATGTTTTATTCGGCATTTACATTTAACAGATTCCCAGTTGACTGGACGTAACTGCAGGGGGCCGCGAAGACGTGCGCTTAAGGGCCTCCAGATGAACGATGCGAAAGGTCAGAAGGCACCGGTTCGAGGTCCTTTATTTACATACACGTACAGGGGACATCTTGGGAAACTTGCAAAGAAAGTCGGTTCCAAAGAGCCATACAAAAAAGCGGAGCGCCGACACACCACAGACACATTTTCAGTTAACAACGGCGGGGGTATTCACAAAGAACGGTTGTTTTCTAGCTGAAGTCCGGCATGATGTTTCCAAGCTGCGAAACGACGCTGTGCCGGCAGTGTTCCCGAAGCCCCCGAGTATGTGTCGAAATCGAAATAGCGTAGCGACACGATTCGCGGTTTTTACAAGGCTCGATCCTTCATAATACGCGAAAACGTATACTCCTGTCACTTCACGTGTCGGTTAAAACTCTTCGTACTGGTGAGAGCGAACTTATTTGGCTAATCTGGTTTGTCGACAGAAACGGATAGGGTTCGAGAAGGGGCAGTTAAAATGGGCTGAACCCGCCCAGAAATAGGGCAGAACTACGAAAGCAGCAGCGGCACGGCAGAGCGCCGTCCGCCGATGCCCATCGCGCCGGCCGGCCACCGCGCTCCGATTGACTGCAGCGCCGCCGCTGCATGCATCACGGAGGAGCCCCCTTCGCCGCCGGCGGACGGCAGACTACAAATGTCTCTAAAAACATGCTAAAAACCACTGATCTCCACTTAGTTGCTAAATGGCGCTTCGCCGCTGTCGCGGCCGGGCGTGCGCACGGCCACCGGAAGTTCAACGGCTCGTCCCGGAAGTCGGGCGTCTGCTATGCTTTTCAACCGCTGATAAGCGTCCCGATTGGCGGATTTTGGCATTTTGTTCTCACTTTATTGCATTTTGGCTATACACATTGCGTTCAGATCGCAACATATGCTATACCGAAATATGCGACGTTAATATGAAGCAGAATTTAATTGCAAAGGAGAACGAAAATGTCACTTGGGTCTTGGTTTGAGAGACGACGCAGCTGTAACGGGATTTATGCTAGAAATTTATGCTAGGGATTTATGCTAGAAAGAAAACAACGTGAGCACGGCGACAGGCTGTAGCCGAGTTCGTGCGCCCGTTCTGTCAAAACAGTTGTCAGTAAAGTGGTAACTGCAGAGCCTGCTACCTGGGGATGGAGAGCACACGGGCACAGTTAACCACGGTTAAGCAAACCGCGGTTAGACAAAACCCGAAGTTTGCTGCGTTACACGACAGACGAAACTGCGGTTACGTCGCTAACCCTGGTTAGCGCAAACTGAGCTTGGCACCTCAGTTCGGTCACGCTAACCGCACTTTCTGCAGCCGCAGTGCTCAAAATCGTACAATTCAGTTCGGACGCAAGTGGCGGCGCATCAGCGGAGGCGAAAAAAAAAAATCACCTGGCGTTCGGAAGAGACAAAGGTTCTCAAATAGCAGGCGCCCAAAAGCTGTCCCCAAGACGCGCTTACGTTCTTTGCATCGCTCTCGCAATCAGCGCGACTGCCCGTCAGCAGCGGCTCGTTTCCCGATCCGCCCGATCAACTACGACAAACGCCGTGCTAAATTTGTAAATTCCGCGCGTCGTCCGCCAGAAATGGATATAGCAGGCTATGCTTGAAGCGTTTTCAGCACACGGAAACGATCGGCGCGCGCGTCGGCCGTGCCTGTAAACACGCCGGCGCGCCTGCACCCGCACGGCACTGCTTGCGGCCCGAACCATCCCAGACCACGGCAGCAACAGCTAGCTTATCGCATCGCCGCTCTTCGAAATCAATCTGATCGCGGAAAAGAACTTCCGAATTCGAGAAAATGAATGTTAGTGCGGTGAAAAATTGTGCTATGGATTGTAATTCGCAGTTGTAGAGATAGCGGTGGTCAAATATCTACCGCGATGCTAAGATGAAAGTTCCCAACACCGAACAGACCTAAGCAAACCAATCCGGTTGCGAGCTGTTGGGGAAGCCCCTCTTCTCGCCGCGCACGAGTGCGTTGTGTTTGTGTCAGAAGCGAATGCTTTAACGATATTTCTTTTTGTCTACACTGCTTCTCTTTTTTTATCGTGAAGTTAAAAGTGTGGTAATTTATTTTTGTTGCGCTCATAATCAAGTGACTGCGGTTACCAAACTTGCAATTTCGCGTGCAACATCCAAAACCGCAGTTGGCGATAACCGCGGTTAAAGTTTAGTAACCACGGTTAAACTTAACTGCGGTTACTTTCGCCGTGTAACTAGGGTATAAGTTTGCCACCCAACGCCGGTATAAATCCGGCTTAGAGCGAGGGAATCTGCGTAACAAGAGCCCCAGCTTAAAAACGACACTGATATGACATTTGCGTTTCGCTGCGTATCACGCACATCGTTCAGAATATTGTAATACTTCCAAGTAGAACGTCTTCCCAGACGACTTCTCTGGTCTGCTTGTGCAGTTTACGGCGCAACAAGCAGGCATTTTTGGCGAAATGCGTGCGAAACCAGCCCATGCGTAGCATGCGCTATGCTGGAACGGCCCGACTTCCGGGACGAGCGCTCGAACTTCCGGCGGCCGTGCGCCGGAGAGCTCGAAGCATGGATGGCTCGAAGCGACTTTGTAGTTGCGGGACGCTCTCTCCGGCCATCAACAGATCGAGGTCGTGACGACACAGCCAAAAGTCACGTGATAAAGACATTTTCGTCACTTCCTGAGCCGTGGGCTTTTTTGTTGTTTTTACTTTTATCACGAAGGCACTGCGCATCAACGTTACTGCGCACAGCACCGAGAAGCTATGCACTGCGGTAAGGTGTTTTTTTATCACTATTGCGCAAGTGCGCCCTTCTGCAGCGGTGGGTTCGCTTTGGCGTTTTGTTTGATGCCCGAGTTCCTGTCAACGTAGCCGCTGTAGACAGTGCTTACACGATTGTCAAGTGTTGCGTCGAGCTGTTGGTTGATGAACGCGTCGCGTATCTGCTGTAAGCGTGTTGTCATGTGGCCTGTTCGGCAGTCACCAGTACCAGGCCCATAAAAAGTTTGGATGACCGATATCGTACTGCACCAAAACAAAACAAAAAAAAGTGTCGCGGCAGGGCGGTGAACTCGACCATTCGTGTGTGATAGATTCATCAGACCTTGGGTACAGTCTTTGCCAGTAACGTTGCGAGAGAGAAGGGGGGGGGGGGGTTGTGGGTTCGAACCTCTCTCGAAAGTTTTCAGGGCAGCGTTTAAGCGAGAATTCGTGTTCCCTTGGGCAAAACTCCTGCCTTCCGATAGCCCATAACCCCTTCTGAAAAAAAAAATTATAGCTACGGCCCTGGTCTTTGCTAATGCTTGCTTGCAACTGTGTGCTTTAATTTTTATTGGTCTAAACTAACAGGCACGTGCGGAAGCGAGCCAATCTTTGCTTTCCACAGCACGAAGTCCTAGCTAGGCTAGGTGCAGTGAGGTGCCAAAGACATTGTGGACACTGCGGACGAACGAAAAATGTTTTAATGTTGACTTCATGCTTTTCAGTACTTGGTTGGGGATTATGAGTGCTTCATTTTAAATCACTCTCTTCCGTGAAGATTGCTGTACTAGCATTCATGCCTAGCACTTGAACTGAATGTCTGCATTGGCGAGGAGAGGGCATGAGCAAGCAATTTACCACACACGCGAGTGCTGAGTGAGTCACGTCTTACATATCTGTCATTGCAGCTATGTAGTTTTTTTTCTGTTGTGTCCAACCAATGCACCCAAATAGCCAGTACATGGATTGTGTTTGGCGTCTGCATCCTACAAAACATTCCTCCATTTATGCATCGTATGTCATAAAATTCTTCCGTTAAATGCACACTCTACGGTGGCGGAGCTGCCCAAACGCAGAGCAAACCGTTAGAAAGTTCACCTGGTGCCTTGCGAATTTCATCTGATTGATCGATTGTAGGGTTTAACGCGCCGACGCAACGCAGGCGATGAGGCACGCTGTAGTGGAGGGCTCCGGATTATTTTGACCACCTGGGGATCTGTAACGTGGGCCGAAATCTCGTACCCACGGACGTTTTTGCTTTTCGCCTCCATCAGAAAAGCGGCTGCCGCGGTCGGGAATCGAACCCGCGACCTCGTGCTGAGCAGCGTAACTCCTTAGCCACTGAGCCACCGCGGCGGGTGCGAATTTTATCTACGCCACTTGTGCGCATACTCATTCCTGAAAAGGGGGAATTATATCATAGCCATCTCCAAAGAGGATGTAGCTGCGAATTGCACCAGAACTTGCATTTTTCTTGAGCATGGTGTGGCATTGGACGAAGCTCATGCCTGAGGCCGTTCTCGCCTTTCGCAAAGATTGAAATTGCTTTACGAATGTTCAAACCTCTTAAGAGGAAATTTGAACAAACAGGAGGAAGGAGCTGTAAAAATATGAACTCTACATGAACAACCGACGAGAAAGGCATGCAGCTGGTGTATTTGTCGTCCGTTCTTTTCGTGCGCTGTTCGTGTAGCGCTCATATTTTTTATTTATTTTGTCAATATCGTAGACCAACTCAACCAAAAACGCATTTTGAAGAGAATGGTGGTTAGGAGGGCACTTTAACTTGGAAATATTTGTTTCTAATAAAAGCTATTCCAATAAAACAGATTCAAAAGCAGAATTTCATATTCTCGCACCGCTGGTGTGGCTGGTCTCTACAAAAACTCCTATAAGAAATAAAACTAGGAGGGTTGCAGGCTTTTAGTTCAGGCATTTTGTTCCTACTTAAGACCGCATTTGTTTAGTGGTAGCAAATATGATTTCATTTCATACCGAGTGCCCATAGCATGGCAGAAAAAAAAGGAAGCAGCAGCAGCAACTCGGACAAGCTGTTTTGATACCACAGAAGTGGCAGGCTTCATCCATCTTGCACAAGAACTGAACCGATGGCTGTTTAATAAGTGGATGCCCTCCCCTGGTTTACTTGGCTTCCTTTGCATTCTGGCTGCCTGTTTGTGGAATTTATCTATGCGTATTCTAATTCCTGTGTGGTGGTAGTGTTGTTCCTCACACAACAATATTGTAGTAATGATGTGCACTGTCTGACCTTTTGAATAAAGCCAAGTTGTAGGTTGCATACAAAGTAGGGCTGGGCTTTGGTTAAAAGTTTTAATCCGATTAACTGGCTAGCTTTAATCTTAATTAATCAATTAATTGGTAGCATTGGTTTTAAAAGAAAAATGACCAAAAATAATATTTTAATGATATCCATACAATAATAATAATAAAATGCTTCTCCGCCCTATCAGTTTTAATCGCTGTCATCTCTGAGCATACTTGCATTGTTTTCTGTTGTAACGTCAGGTGGGTTATTTGAACACAAATATGGTCCTAAACATGCACACAATTTCAATGCGGCACTCCTGTTTCGGTTTGCTCACATGACTTCAACCGATTAAAAAATTAATCGCAACTAAAGCATATATCGGAAAGCTGGTCGATCAATCGCCCACCCTTAATACGCAGTCCATTCAAAAGCACCACATAACATTCAACGAGCCGCAATTTGTGCCTTTCGTAATTTGCACTGGGAACAAAAATTAAAATTTGCCACAATATGCTGCAAACACCTCAAACACAGGAATGTAAAAGGGACCACCAGCACTTTCCTTTCAGTGGGTGTGTTGATAATAGCTGAATTGTTTTTGAACCACCTTCACCAGTTATAAGGGGACAGGGCATTCCCATTAGGTGAAGCAAAAGTCACTGAATGAAGATATTTACTTGCTTTAAGGGCACTGCATGCAGTTTTGTTTCTCTTCTAATAAAGCCTTTGCACTTTATTGAGTATAGAAGCCACACCTCTATGCATGATAGTTATGATATAGATACTGTGCTGTTACCTAACTCTGTGCTTGTGATGTCGGCTCAGAAAAAAATTCACTGAAACAAACATTAAAGCCAATGTGTTCCGAGGCCCTGTTGCACCCAACACTGACTTTTTTTTTTTTCAGAATATTCGATTGCAATAAAAAGTTGTGCCCAAACAGCCTCGTATCTTTTTTAATTTCTTTTGTGCATTATACTACTCACTTTTTCTCCATAGATGTTAACTCTGGATGGCTCGCTGGTATCACTTGAAGCTTACAGCCTAATTATTAGGTGAAGCCATGTAGACTTTTAGTGCGTGGTGTTCTGGATCTCTCATGTAACTGACCGATGTGAACTTTTGTGCGACTTCACACGTGTAAAGTGCAAAATTTGGATGAGAGTCAAAGAAGGATGACATGAACAAGTGCTATTTCCAACTAGGATTTATTGGTAAGATACATTCGCATATATACAGTAGAGCACTGCACGGGCCGGGCTCAGGCTCGACGCCACGGGCCAGGCTCGGGATTGAATTAATAGGCCCGGCCGTTAATAGTTCCGACATGAAGTGTAGAAAAGAGCATAAAATTGAATATTCTGAATATACTTTTACGCGCTTCTTGCTGTTAGTTGTACACATTGTTTTAAAAACGTGTTTTGCTAGGGATGATAGTCACTATACTCTAGCTTTAATGACATTTCATGTACTGCATCAAGATTTTATATTTTGGTGTATAGCACCCTCCTGAAACGTTCCGTATATACGGAAATATGGGAATACGGAGTACTTTCCTAGAATGACACAAAGCCGCAACAAAACACGGAATATTTTTGAGAAACACACATGAATGAAATAGTGCATGCTTATCTAAAAATTTGACACCAATTTTATGACTGTAAGTTTATTAGAACTGCCAAATCATTGTCCGTATGAATTCCGTATGTACGGAGTATACGGAAAACATACGGAGGGTCATTTTGCTTATTATTGAAGATAAAAAAACGATACCTGTGCCAAACGTTTTTATTGCGCCCACTAATGTGATTCCCTGTTTTTTATACTAACATCTACTTTTGGTGTGCTTCGGGGAGGAATAATCCGTATGAACTCCGTATTCCCATAATTCCGTATATACGGAACGTTTCAGTAGGGCATATCAAAGATACGGTTACAAGGAATGCCCTAGCGGGGAAGGAATTAATTAAGCCACCCTGTAGCTGTGCACCTATGTCCATGTACGTGTGTTTTAGATGTCGAACCAATCTAAATGCGGCTGCCGTGGCTGGAAATCAAACTCGCGTGCTAGAGAAGCGCCACCGCTTAACAACCACTCCAGGGAAAATATTTCAACGCACGCACATACTCGTGGATTCAAATGGAGAGCAAGAAATTTCATTAATACCAACTTGTGACCGAAACAACCACATGAAGTTGCCAAGAGTCTGGTCATCAAAGGTGATGGTGTCTCTCGTGTCAGAATACGAGCTATTATTACGCCCATGTGGCGTGAACTACAGACGGTGTGAGCTAAACTACGTGTACTTTTAAAATTTTATTTTTTGCGTTACAATTCAGGGCGTGCTTGTACAGACTAGATGCTCTGTCTGATTTCCCGCTACGCAGACACTCGACCAAATATAATAAACAAATTTTCTTCAACGTCTAAGACCAGGCCTGGTCACACACACGCGGGCCCTCCCTAAGCACACACACACACACACACACACAAAAAAGACCGTGCCCGGGCTGGGCAAGGGCTTGAGATGACGGGGCCAGGCCTGGGATTGAGACAACGGGCCCGGGCTAGCCTCACTTATGAATGCCCAGGCCCGGGCTCGGCGTTACGGTCCCGGGCTTCACAAAGCGGGCTCGGGTCGGGCTCGGGACTTAAAATCAGGCCCGTGCAGTGCTCTAATATACAGGCAAAATTTGACACGAGGCAGAGGAGGATGACAGGAACAAGTGCAACAAAGTATTACTGCTAAAGTACAATCCTGTACATAGAAAAACCATGTGCACATCAGTAAAAAAAGCAAATTCCAGCACACAAAACAGTCATGCACAGGCACATAACATTTGTGACACAGCTCATGCCCTGATATACAAAGTATAACTAGAGATCGAAACGTTAGGCAAAATGTCCATTTTTTTTCCTGGAGTCCCTGTAAAGTTTATTCAACAAATAAGCACAAACTACAGGAATCGAAATTTAATCAACTGTTGATTGTGCCTATAAGGGCTTATTTTTAGATTCGTGCCTATATTGGCTTTTTGTTGCCCTAAAAATGCCTTTTAGGCTTGCCGAGTCCATTTTACGTAACGTGTTGCCCCAAAACATACCACCAGAGTCCACTCTTTAGAACCTATACCTGCTATCAATGTGTAAAGACATTATGAAAATTTGTGACTTAGCGACTCATGTATGTGGATTTCAGTGGACAGAGTATTACATGTGTCCTGACCGAAAAAGTGTGAGGGCCACTCCAACTAGATGCCTTTGGAGAGAAACTTCCTCTCGGAAACAGTGCAAAGAAGGGAGCAGATGCATCGGCAACTTTGGGGGCAGAGATTTTTGGGTCTTAAGAAAGCAGAAGGACCTGAAGGCAGTAATTGGGCAAAGAGTCTGTTATGGCGAGGGGAAAATGTGGGTGGCAAAGTGGTTAGAAACATTCAGGCTGTGGCTTTGCAATCACCGGATGGAAATATTGAATAGTGACCATGAATATGCTGGAAGACTCGAAGCATCTTCCTGTCCAGTGCTTTACTGCGCTGATTGAGCTAGGGTACACGTGTGTTCCTGCATTGAGCATTTGCAGTTTTGACAGCACAATGCACAGTTGAGAGTTCAAAGGCAATTGGAGTGACAGTAGCATGAGTGCAGGTGACTATTGACATCTCGATGGGGAAGGCTCGCATAAATGACTCGTCCTTCTCTCAGTGGAATGGCTGCTTCTATGGGCAACCCAAAGTGGGTCTCAGAAATAGTATTCATGGGTGTAAAACGCCATGGGAAAAGGTGTTTTGGTCAGGGAAGGCTTGCCATAAAAATAAGAGTACAGCGCTATGACCACTCACAGCTGGATGAACTTCGCTTTGCTCTCATTTATAAAGTTTGTGACGATGCTGAGCTGGGTGTGTTCCTGCACTAAGGAAACAGAGACAATAAAATACCACGACACAACGCAAGGTACTAACCGCTATACGATCACGGCAGTCCTGGAGTACTTGAAGCCACTGGCCACAATACCTCGCAGCTGCCAGACATAGCCAACACATCAGAACCATGGACCACCCTGTCATTAACGGATCCTAAACCCGATCCCCAACCACAAAAACAGGTGGAAATCTGCAAAACAACACCAGAAACGGTCTTGCCACCCTATACACTCAGCATCTACACTGACGCATCTAAAACAGAATCCAGCACAACTTCGGCGTGGCATATACTGGCATTTAACTTCAATAGCGTTCATTCCTTGCCACCAGATACCACCATTGAAGGGGCAGAACTAGAAAGTATCATCCTCTTACTTCGTCACATTGTTCATAACATATCATCTTTTCCCATGCACACTCATACACATTCACACAGATAGTTGGGAAGCTTTCCTGGAATGTCGCCATCAACTATCATACAGCCTACGAGTTAAGAAGATCCAAGAACTCAAGAGCGTCCTTCATCAACAGAATATCGACGTCACCATCACGTGGGTGCCCGGCCATGCCGGAATCCCCGGAAATGAGGCGGCCCTTTTGGTGGCACGTGCATTGTTCACAACCGTGCCCCAAGCCAGCTGGACGCCTTTGGACCGCGATTATGACCCTGACGAGCACCGGACCGCCATCAAACAACAACGGAAACACTTTCTCACCTCCCTGGTCAACCACACTCTCATTCCCAAGTCGTATTCTCGCTCTCAACAAGTCCGCCTCAGACAGCTAATGACAGTTACCAACCTTTCCCCTGCAAAACGACAACAGTTTTTTTCATTCGTCATTTAATCAAGGCATGTGTATCCCCTGTGAAATTCCGGACACCACTGAACACATTATTCGGACATGCCCTCAATTTCAAACTGAAAGACAGGTTCTCCTAGACACCCTTCCCGCTAACTTACGACCGAATTCGTTAAATGATCCCCTGCGTCCATCCTACGTACCTAATTTAGCGAAGGCAGTGTGGGACACTCCTGCATTTCATATCCCGACCCACTATTTTTCCCTTGCTATTTCCCACCCACACCCGTTGTGAACCTTAACTTATCGCTACCCCTAAGGGGGTCTGATGCACTAGCAAGAGACCCCTGGGTGTTTTTTCTACATTGCAATAAACGTTGAAAAAAAAACCACGACACTGCAAATGGCTTATCTGTTAATATTCTCGTCCTGTACCGTCGTTAGGTGCAATTAGGCCAGGTAGGGCAGTTACAGCTGCAGGAGGTGCATATAAGAAAGGCTGATCACCACTGGCTGCCTGCGAGGTGCAGTTATCAAACTTTACATGCCTTCAGCTTCCCACTGATTTACGATTTAAAGTTTGCTCTTTTCACCAGTTAGGCAATGTAAAATAGTATGTGAGGCACTTGCATTTGGAAGCCCGCATCATATAGCTGCCTGCAAAAATTGCTGCCCGTGCAAGCATCGCACTCAGCCACCAACAGCGCAGACATCAAGGGCGATATCAAGCTAAGTGCAATGGCTTGGCTAATCTCGTCTTTACCATAAAACAAATTGTCCGTTAGTGGGACTGACCTCTTCAGCTTCAGCTTTCATTAAAGGTTTTCTCTCTCTCTCTCTGTCACCGTGGAATTCGTAGATATACCAGAACATAGTGAACTCGACCAGGTCTCATTTGCGCATTTACCTGTCGCCGAAATAACAAGCCGAATGTGGTACGTCCAGCTTGGCACCCCAATGCACACAATCATTTCCACATCACTGAATGCGCTGCATCACAGCACGGCATATCCTCGCTTGGTGAACTGTTTTGCTGCATGTTGTTGCTGACGGCAACGTGACTTGTATACTTGTAGGATATGGGCGCGCACAACTAGTGGTGTCACACTTCGTCCTAGATTCTTCAGGGAAAAGATCGGTGTCGTCGTGTTGTCGCCGTTTCACCTGCGAGGGCTCAAGGTGACGGCTTCATTCGTGAGCTGGAGAAGCGCCGAGGGAGACTTCGACGATACACTTCAACATATCACGCGGGTATCATCAACGTTGAAAGAAACCAACTCGGGCACAGAACAAATTCCCAGGGGCAAAATGACGCAATAACAATAACAAAAAAGCAAACAAACGGCGAAGCGACCGTAGCGCACACACACAATGCCTTTGGCAATCGCCTTCGCATGCTTTGGCTGAAGCCTTGGGTGAAACTAAAGGAAGTGACGGCTACGTTGACAGAAACTATCATCAAACAAACGCCAAAACGAACCTACCGCTGCAGTTGGGCGTACTTGCGCAGTAGTGATAAAAAACACCTTACCGCAGAGCATAGCTTTTTGATGCTACGCGATAAAAGTAAAAACAACAAAAAAGCCCACGGCTCAGGAAGTGACGAAAATGTCTTTATCACGTGACTTTTGGCTGTGACGTCACGACCTCGATCTGTTGATGGCCGGTCAGAGCGTCCCTGTAGTTGCCACTTTGTAGTTGCCAGATCAGTAGTTGAAGATACGGCTAACAATTTTTTTTTTAAATGAGGAACAAATTTAGGATTCTAAACTAAAATTAGTCAACTTTTATGGCAATAACTCAGCATATTTACGAGTCTATATGCTTTTTATAAGTTTTTTCAACGCATTTATATTTGCCAGACAAACATAAATGAAATATGAAGCAAAAAGGGGGTTGCGGGCTGAGGCGCCAAATTCAGTTTCGTTATTTTGTGAGGAGCGTCAGTCATGTGGTGGTAATTTACAAAGATTCACTCTACCACACCTTGGTATCTGCTGTCACCTCGTTGCTTGAGAAAACAAGCTTATCTACCACCGCGCTGGAGCCCGCGCACTGCCGACGATACGGAATAAAGCCGCCGCCGCCGCCTATCTTCAAGGACACCTTCACTACATGTCCGTAGTGGCTGCTGCCGATTTTAACTCGCAGTCAGCTGGTCATATTATGTTACGTGAGACATTGCTGGGCAGATCACCTCCTTTTGAGCGTATGTGATTCGTAAATTAAAAACAAACAAATGCACGAAACATTTTACCATGCCTAGCGCATAACTGGGCTCTTGTTTACGTGTGCTGTTATACTTTCACTGAACGGTGTTTTACTTGAGTGAGAGATTAAAAAACCGCCGACTAATAATAATAATGGCAACTTTATTTGCACCATAAGGTGTTTTTTTTAGAGGAGGACAAGGCGAAGCAGAAATCTACAAGTTTTCAATTGATGCGTACTCCTTCAATCACTGAAGCATGCAATCCGAAAATTATAAGATATAGTGCACCCGTACGCACTCCTGTTGAGGATTCGCATGACACATTACCGATGCTCGATGGATCAGCGAAGTTACATATTTTTGCGTCTACCTGTACTTCCACTCTTATATCACCCACGTATATACCTGCACAGAGGAGGAGTCGGAGGAGTAAAATTCATTCATGCGAACCTTAGGTGCTGATGTCTGGGTGTCATCCTTGTTGGTGTTTTAAAAAAATATTCTGTCCTTTCCGGTGTGCTATCGCTAAATAAGGAAAACGGCCGCTTCCGCTTGCGCCCGGTTTTTCCTGAAATGACTGCAGCTTTGGCCAGAAATCTCTGTCTATAGAAACCACCTTTGAAGGGTCTTGTGCTAACGTACATACGCGTATAGGCTCCGGACAGCGCCAAGAGAGGGCGACACGGAGCCCGCGACACGGAGCCCGCGACACCCAGCGCCAGCCATCTTCGGCAGATATGCGCAACACTGGGTCGGTCCCCGCAAGCCGGTACGCTGCTGGCTCGGGGCGCCCTTCTTTTTGCAGCGCGGATTAAGCATATTATTCGCCCCTTTTGGGCTTAAAACGAAGTAAGTGATTGTAAAGTAATCCTACCACACAGTGCATGGGAATGGAGAAGGATTTATTCGGTTAAACTCGCGTATAGGAAGACATATAAAGGCCGCATAGGAGTGATGCCCAGAAGAGAAACGCTTGTACAGCCTGCCTGCGGGGCAAAACCTTCCTTAAGATCAGCATGTTTCGCTTCAACAGAAAACGTAATTTATATTGTTCAATTCACAAAAGAGGAGGCTTTGTATGCAAATATATCATACGTTGCGCGATGTTCCCACGCGGGGTATTCCATCCATGTGAGTGCACTTGCATGCGACTGCAGAACTACTAACTGGACCACATGGGAGTTACATATAGGTCTTTGATCCGAATGGGATGTTCCATACATGTGACAGTATTAAATTCACGTTTGTTGAGGTATAGCGAAAGTGCGGACGTTAAGTCTCGGTGAAGCCCGCTTCGCCGAGAAACTTTTGGGCTTCCAGTTGTAGCGCAGTGGGTTAGTTGCATACATGTACACACGCCCCCAAAAAAGAAACTCTTCACGAGAAGGCTATAACAAGAAATTCCTTTGGGCAGGGGTGGGATCGGGAAGGGTTAAGCAGAACATCTAATAGGCGTATCAGAATAAATTACGGAATATTCACATTCGGGTATTTTTTCCTCTCCACGCCAACGGGATCGGCAGGAGACCTCCACAGGAAGGAATACTAGCGCTTTTATTACCACCAACACCTTTACAACAAGTCACGGGAGAAAAATTTAGTTCCCTGAGTACACCTTTCACTGGTCCAGAGTGACCGCAATCACAACGGACGGAATAAATAAAGTTTGTCCTCGTCCTGCTCCTCCCCGAACGCAATTTGTTTTTCCTGTGTGCATATTGTTCCAACTTTTATTGCGGCGTGGCTTAGCTCTATTTTTCTTTGCTTTTCAGTGGCTTAGACAACAATTTTATTGTTTCTTTTGCAAGAAGAGGCGGTGATTTTATGCTATCCAAAAGCTCGCGAAACATTTGGAAACATTAACGCCTATAAGTGTCCGCGCCCCGTATGTGGTTATATGTATTTAATTCGGCGGTATAAGCACGTGGAATATTAGATGAAGCAGAGTAGAACCACTGGGTGATAAAACTACAATGCTATAACTGTGCTTGGGGGCCCTCTTTGTTACCAAATTCAGAGCGCACTTATGTGTACTGACCGCCTGCTAACCAGCCTACTAACAAGCTGATCGTACACCACGGCAGCATGTAATCCGCTCGCTCAATGCGGGCCTTTCAAGATTCAGTAACCATGCTCGGTATCTGCGAGAAAAAAAAACAGAGAAGAAGAATCCGCGGGAGAATGCAAAGCCTTGAACACATGCTTCCCAGTTGTGCTGGCCTGCGGCTCGGCAGCGAGGGGACAGCATTTTATCAGTGCCCCGTTTTATTTGGAGGCTTCCCCCGTCTATATAACATTTTGCATGACTTTGTTGCACTGTGTAGTACATACAGGCGCAAATAACGTTATAACAAACGTTTTTTCAAAGTTCCGTTCACTGGCGCTGAAGGCGGTCGGCGTGGTGGGACCTACCCAGAGTTGCGCGGGTCTGTCGCGGCTGGCGCTGCGCTCGCGCGGCAAACTTCGCTGTCCGGAGCCTATTCTCAAGTCGCGATGGCCCTGTCGCGTATTTGTGCAAGGCAAGCCGAGCAAGGATATATGTCTCCCTTCACGAGTAAATGAATTTGCGTGTACCTATGAATTAGTTATTGCGTCTTATCAGTTATATCATAGGGGTTAATGTTGAAACAGCTGACAAATATTAACTATAGAAGGTGAATCAAATTGCTTAGCATAGAACAATCATCATTCACCAGTGTAGAGTATTAAGACTTAATATGTATTGCATGTAGCAGTCATTAAGATAGCCGACAATAAATTAAACTGAATTTTTCTATTTGCGACAATTGCATCTGCGCATATCGGTTCAGCCATGACCACCTGGAGACGTTCTCCAGCTGTATAGATCCATTAAAAGGAAGGATTAATAAACCAGCCGCCTCGCAGTCCGATACATGTAGCACACTCCTTCCTATTTATGCCAAAGTCAAACTTGTGACAAACCTTGTCGAGTTTCCAGGCTTCCTTCCAGCTTGAACGATGACGAAGTTGCACTACCAGAGCTGGGTGCCAGCTGATTATGAAAGTTTCGGCTAACGCTCATTCTGGTTGAAGTCACCAGCATTCTTATTTTCATCAAAAATAATGTGGGCATGATAAGGCCATCAGCCCCTATGTATCATGTACTTAACACCACAGAACATATTCTATGTTGCAATTCCGGCAACGAAACAAAGACAAATTCGACATTGACAACCGTGCCCTCTCATTCTTCATCAGGTTATGTTTGAGACATGAGAGGTTATTTCTGCAAGCTGAACCCAATAAAATCCTCTACACATACATCACTACATTACTTTTCATACGTACAGCATATACACTAAATTACTCTTCGGCTGAGAGAACAAGCAAAAAGAAACACAGAAAAGGCAATGGGCCCATATCCACGAGAAATTCTGATGGAATTTTATTTCCCCACCAGTAACCCCACCAGGCTTTTAGGGAAGCTTGTAATGCTCAGAGCGAGTCTAAGGTGACCTAGCGTGCTAATTGAAAGAAAGGAAGAAACAGTAGAAGAAAGGTGAGGAGGTTACTCAAGGAAAGAATGAGAACTATCCGGTTGGCTGTGCTACCCATGGATATGGGAATAGGGGGCTTGAAAAAAAGGAAAGAAAGGAGTGATGTAAATAAAGGATAGAAAATTTAAGAGAAAATTTGAAAAACGAGGCGTGGAAATGGCAAGCACAAAAACAGCACCACCAACAAAAGCAAAACGCCATAAAAATAGGCAGGAAAAACGATAAAATATGGAAACGAAGAATGCTACTTCGTGTTTTTCCCTCTTATACATTTCAATCTGCTTCTTCAAGACTACAATTGATTTGATTGCTTCCGCCGCACCGTGTCTACAACTGAAATTTGACTGATTTGCTGTGTACATGATGTAAATAGTGTACATAATTTTTATTTTTTCCTGAGGTGAAGCTGCTCTTTTCTGGCAGGCTCTTGTGCCAAACTGACTCTTAGAATTGCACTTGTTTTGTTCATGCTGCCTGTCACTTATGCCTCTCGTTCATGCTGCCTCTCATTTCATTTATGCTGCCTCTATTTTTACTAGTTTATTTAGTCCTTCTGCTCTTCTCAACTGCAAAATGTTTTTTATATTCAAATTGCATGGCTTTCCTTCCAAAAGGTTTTTGGCTTTTAGCCCTGTCTGTTTATTGGCCTTAAAGCTTTAAACCTGTCATGGCTTTGCTGGAGCATGTCAGTTCCCCACATTATTTTCCTCTTTCCTCATTGAAAGAGGGGGACACGGAATTTTAAAGGGCAAAGAGGCCTGCGGTGATACTAATGAACACTTGCACTACTTTCTTTGTGTAACAACCCAGAATGGCACTGCATTTTTTACATGATACCCATCTAGTCTCTTGTTGAGATTTTGTTTAAGCTGCTACTAAGTAGATTAATTGCGACCTAATGCAACCTGGAAAAATTAATAATGTAGCTTGTGTGACGTCCCCAAGCATATATACAATGCCCATTAATCTTCTAGGCTTACATAGAAAAACGAAAAATCTCTTGAGTAAGTTTCTCGATGCACATAACATAGTAATATTAGGCTTGGATATTTCATGGTTTTTGAAACTAAGCTAGTGCAAGGGCCACTTCCTAAAAGCATTTCAATAGACCTTATGCGAAATTGCTTCGTGATCTAGCAACACTGATGTAAACGAGACCGTCAGCCATATTGGTACGGGCGCCGATCGGGAAGTCTCGTATTGTTTACTGTGGAAGAGCAGGTGACGGTAACGCGGTATGGCTCAAACTGGACGGCGTTTTCCGGCTCCCGACCGCGGATTGTGGACGAAGGACTTGTCTGCGCTGCCGACTGTGTCTGAAGACTCATACCACTCGGGGTGCCGCGCCAAAGACCCATCAGAGCGGCAGCGGAGCAGGGCATGCCGCCTAGCCATCGATGCGCATTGCTCGCCTTCATCGGTGCGGACAAACACGTGCGACTCGCAGTAAGTAAATCCTTTTATTTTTTACTTGACGCGAGTTAACCGGTATGAGCATTTGTATAGCACTTAGTTCACCGTTGTTTGCCATGAAAATGCGTAGCGGCGACCCTGTTGCAGTAACCCTGAAAGAGGAAAGCGACAATCGCCAGATCGTACCGCTAGTGGGTGGATTAGGTATTTTCAAATGCTGTACATCGAATTTACGGGATGATTTTTGGCGAAGATGCTTACGGAAAGGTTGCGGCCGTTTTCCGTGACGGTCGTTCGCCCGCGCGTTTGCCGCAAAGCAATCGCGCTTTGCGGCGAAATCAACTACAAAAGCGCACATACGCCTTGAATTTTCTTTTTTTCTCATTATTTATTGCGCATATTCTGCCGCAAAAATCTGTTTGTGTGTCTTTCTTCTCCTTTTTTGGCGGTGGGGTGGTTGTGTTTGTTTTTAAAGCGCATGTTTTTGGTGTGCAGGAATAGATAATACAGTAAAACCTCGTTAGCTCGAACTCACTGAACTGGATTTTTTAATTCGATGGGTCATCGGTATAGCCCGAATGTTTACCTGTTTATCTCGAAAGGTTCTGGAAGTGAGTTCAAGATAATCATAATATTGCTTGCTTAAGTTATGACGAACACGATTATGCGGGTACTGGTATCATTACCCACGGTGAGGTTTGTAAATGTTAAACTTCCTTCTCTTGAAAATGCATTAACAAAGCATACAAAGATACTTGCACGCTCCAACTTGACAAACAATTTTGGCATCATTGCTGTTTGAGGTGTAGATTACTGCCCTTGCAACAGTGTGAAGCAAGACACAAAATCTGGTCATTTTGAGTCTGTTCCTTGCGGCCACTGTTTTCTGCTCGGTCCCTTTACCATAAACTGTAGCGGACTAGTCCTGTTCTTCCCTGAGTGATATTTACTGTTACTCTCTCTGTTCTTGCAGGTTGGGCCTCATGCATGTGCTCAGCAGCTGCTTTCGCTCCCAGAAGAAAAGTGGCCGGCCCTGTGTTGTGTGCCTCACCTTTGAGACGGACAGTGGGGCGATTGTGGAGGCAGCGTGCGAGTGCCCGGCGGGTTGCAGTGGAGCATGGGGTCACATCCTGGCTGCTGTGCACCTACTCGCCCTCTTGCAGGCCGAAGGTTTTAAGCGGCGCCACCGGAGCTTGCGTGCACTGAGCTGCCACGACAGTGGGGACGTCCGAGACAGCAGGGCATCAAGCCAGCGAGTGTCCAAGACATTGACTGGAGAAGCCCGCGAGAAAATGGCCCCTCCCTTCCCTTGCCAATGCGTCTGTTCGATGCACGTCGAGTACAGGAGCAATGCGAGCAGCAACAAAGTGCCGTGCAGGCGCTTAAGAGAAAACTTGGTAGCCTTGGGAATGGGTTTTTTTGCCCCAGTTTTGCTGGCCTCACCCTCCCCCCTCCCCCCCCCCCCCCCCCCACACAGTGACAGAAACAAGGAATGGCATGGCACCTCAAGGGTCACCTATGAGCTACCAGCAAGCATTCATGCCACATTTCGCCGTGGTAATCTCGCGAGCACGCAGAGGCTGTGCAACGTCGTGTTTACTAGACCGCGGCATGCAGGGGTGCGCGAATGCTTCCCTTTGTTCCATTTATATCCACAGTTTGCTATACTGTACGCGCAATAAATCAGCGAAGTAGTTTAGTTTACTGAGATTTTCACTGTGGGTACAAAAAATGCAAAAGCACTCAAGCTGATGCGCGGCGGCCTGATGCAACTCTGGCCGTCTTTTTTTTTTAAAAAACAACTTGAAAATTGTCTCAGCTACCTACCTCAATGGCCACTATCATTACGTCGGAGGCATGCATGAAGCATGTGACTAACTAGAGGAGTGAGTGTGTATTTTAGTCGCAAAATATTCGACAGTAAATACATCGTGGCTGAAATGACAATATGCACCAAGTTAACTTGACGTAAAAACAAACCTTTCAGTCAGGCAAATCGGGAACCAAGGGCGAAAGCTCGAATTTTCCACCGTTAGATCATAATAAAACAGTGTACGCCACTTCTACAACGACACGCGGCTAAATGCAACGTAAAAGAAACCAACAACACACTCCCACACCGTGCGCGCCCATCACAAAGGAAATTTTCAACCGCGCCGTGACGGCGTAGTGCGGCAAGAAAAGTTTGTTTACAGCCCTACGTAAGATAAAGGCTCGTGTAGGGGCTAAGCGGTACCATTTAACAATGAAAAGAAGCGGGCGCAGAGCCACAGGGACGAGTAAAGAAACAGCCTAATTTTGGCAACTTGTGGTACTGTTTTCCCGATCGAGCGCCGCTGTCAATCGCATGAATAGGTGGCGCACGCTCAGGCGTAATTTAGAATACAAAGGCTGGACCACAGAACTTCAACGCAACTGCATTTTTCATCCGGACAGCGACTACGGAATCCCGCGCTTAGCGAACCAACGACAAATATTCGCTCCCAGCGCACCGCGCCCAGCGTGTCACAAAGGTTGCTCGCGACGGCATAGTTCGCGTCAGAAAGTTCATTCAAAAGCGTGGAACTTCACGTACCTTTTCTCCATTTGGACCGGTATTTCCGCATTGCGTGCACTGCGGCACGAAGCAATGCTCCGGCATTGTAGTCCATCACCAAGAGCGGTCAATGCCCGCCTTCTATGTTTTGCTAATTGGTTTCGGTTTCAAACGACCGTACCAAAATGGCGGACCTAGTTATCAGAGTCGACGTGAGATGGCGGGGCGCATTTTGCATAGGTAAGAATTTCAGGGACCTTATGCATAGGGTCTATTGGAGACAAAAAGTTGACACACGTGCTGCAGGGGACTCGTAGGCAAGGCACTTGCACAATCTCAAATAGCGTGTTTGTTTAGCATAAAGTGCAGTAAAGAATATAATCTCCATTTACACGCATTTTTTAGATGCATTGTCGAGTCCGAACTACCATTCGCTAGAAAAGCAAGCAGTTATAATGAGAACCTCAACAGATCGCGAAGACAATCAGCTTACGCATCCAGGGAGGGGGAGGCGTCTGAAACATGTCAAAATTTCAAAATAAACATGTAAAAATATCAAAGAAAGGACTACACAGGACTAGCGCCGGATATAAACTGACTCTTTTACCCCACACAAAAGAACATACACAGAAACAGAACATGCGCGAATACAGGGTAAGCCACCAGGAAAAAAATCCGGGGGAAGCGATTTCTTTTTAAAGGAAGAAGGAAAAGAAATAGACGGGATATTATTGAGCTCTCATGGGAGCTCATTTGCATTTAACACAGTCCGGAAGCGGGAATGGTAGGAGAAATAGGATAGGAGAGAGAAAAGTAAAGATTAGAAACGTATGGAAAGAGTAGAGAAGAGTAATTCCACTGTTGTGATTCCGTCGCACACAACACACTACGAACACTGTTGGCTAGCGTAATGCTGCGTCGGGAGACGAGAAGCCTCGAAGCGTGGCTTCTCGCGGAGGCGAGCTTGTTGAAGCGCGGAGGCGAGCTTGTTGGGACAAGGAGCGAAGTCTGCGGTGGTCCCGATTGCTTCGAAGTTCGCTGGATTGGAGTGCGGCCGACAGATGGGTACTGGGGGAGGCCGGAGCTGGCACTCGACCGCCCATACCAGCAGAGCGAAAGCCGGGCGACATCCCGATCCATGGCGACAGCCCTAATGTACAACGGGCTGCCGAAATGAAGTCCCCCCGAAGCACAGGAGCCCGAAAAAACACGTCCGCTCAACTACGAAGCGACGAACGCATCCGCAAAAGCTACCTCTCCAAGCGTACGAAGTACCCGCTAATCTACGCGCTACCCCTTCAAGTTGCGGAGAATTCAACACTGCATTTAACACGCTAGCATGGCACAAAAGTTCGCAACCTACCAGAGGAAAAACTTCACACCATGTTTCTACACAGCAATGTTGTCATAGCGCACTTTATGCAATGGTGGCTGATGGTGATGGTGATGGTGATGGTGATGGTGATGGTGATGTGGCTGTGCCCTTTGTAGCGGGTCTCCGCTGCGTGAGATCGCGCGGCGTAGCCAAAGAAAAAAAACGAAAGGAAGAAAAAGACAGACGAAACTGGTCCTAACACACAAGAATTGACGAGCCACCACTACTCACTCCTCAATGTCACAACACGCTCCGTACTGCTCCGTGCTGCCACCCTTGTTACAGCCGTCTCTCCGTCGCAACGCCGCATGTCGCCACCAGGCCTCAAGGCGTCGTTTCGCATTTTCCACCCCCCCCAGCCCCCCCAGCCTCTTCAAAACCGAGAGCTGCTAACAGGGTTTGGCTCTCGGGGGCAGGTGTAACCGCAGAGCATTCGAGGACGACGTGGCTGGTGGTCTCTTCTGCAGCTCCACAGGTGGTTCAAGTTGTGTCGAGCCCGGCAGTAAACTTCTCCCGCCACACACGTGTTCGCAGCACGCCGAGACGGGGCTCTGCCAGCGGGCCACTGCGAAGGCAGTTATCAAAAAACTTCTCCTGGCCGATGGTCGTCTTTGTGGCGCTATACAGGTCCAGAGAGGGCTTCGCCTTTGCACCTTTGAGCTTTGTCACCTGAGCCCGGATCCTGGCCGCCCTCGTGCTCACGGGCTGTGCGGCAGCTGACGCGATAGACTCGGGCAATACCTCATAACGTCGCCGCAGATTCGCCGTCCGTCGGGTCCACTGTGTCGAAATCCCGGAATAGATGGTGTGGATCAGGGTCTGGTGGGCCAGGTTAGTGTCGGGCAACCGAAGAAGCCTGCCTTCGTAGCTTAATTTCGCCAGTGCTTCCCGCGCCGTAAATGACGACCAACCCAGGTCCCCCTGGATCCCCTCCTCCGGAGTGTTCTTGTGGACGTCCAAGGCCATCCTGCCTGCGTCCTCTGTCTCATCTAAGAATTCACGCGTTCCAGCAGAGAGGCACAGCATGGCATTAGCGTAGGTCAGCCCTGGCACTGCCACCATCTTCCACAAGGCACGTAGCACCTCGTAGCGGTTGAAAGCCCAAAGTGCATGCCGGCCCAGAAAAACTTTGTTTCTGGCAGCTTTATTCTTCATGTGCCGCTCGTGTGTCGCCAAGTAATCCGGTCCCGTGCTCAAATGCCCGCCCAGGTACTTCGCCGCTCTCGTCATGTGCACTGTGTCCCCCTGCAGTGCCCATGTCCGCTGATGTACCTGAGCCGTGCCCCATACCACCACCATGCACTTAGCTTGGCTAAACCGCAGTTGTAGCTTCGCCATCTCTGAGCCACAGATGTCCAGCAGGTGTTGCAGCTCCTCTAGCGATCCTGCCATGACGGCGAAGTCATCCGCGTACACCAGGGCTGGGATTCGACGGACCACCTGTTGCCCCTCTACCTGGTGTTCCAGCCGGTAACCACTCCCCGAAAACTCCAACTGGTGCGTCACCTCTCCCACATACAACATGAAAAGAAGTGGGGAGAGAGGACATCCCTGCCGCAGACCGCGTGGTATGTCAACCGGCGCCGTAGTCTGGCCACCCCATTGAACTTGTGCTGTGATGTCCTCGTACAGTGCCTGGAGCAGGTAGAGATCTGATTCTTCCAGGCCATGTTTCCGAAACAGCTCCCACAGCATCTCCCGATTCACCCGATCGTAGGCCTTGGAGATATCCAGGAACGCCACATAGAGCGGGCTCCCGGTCTGCAGGGCGATTTCTATGCACTGCGTAAGGACAAACAAGTTGTCCTCAATGCGTCTGCCGACCCGGAATCCTGCCTGCAGCTCCCCCGAGACACCTTTCCGTTCGGCCCAGTGCTGCAGCCGGCTCTTCACAACCTGCATGGCCATTCGGTACAACACCGGAGTGATGGCTATAGGTCTGCAGTTGTTGAGGTTCATCCTATCCCCGGTGCCTTAATACAAGGGGCGAACCCTACTGCGCTTCCAGTCCCGAGAAATCTCTGCTTCCACTAGGACCCGTGACAGCAAGTCCCCCACTCGCACCCTGGCTTTCGGGCCCAACGCCTTGATGAGACTCATGGGGATGCCATCCACCCCCAAGGCCGTTCCCGCGTCCACTCTTCGGGTAGCTTGCTTGAATTCGCGGTCCGTCGGTGCCTGTCGCAGGTCGGCTGGCAGAATGCTGTCGTCGTGGACTGTGGCAGTTCTCCCAGCCGGCTGCGCCACCTGTTCGCCGGGTTCACTCGGGGAGATCCCTGTGTCCTCGTACCGTTGGAGCGCGCGCAGCCATTCTTCGAGCAGAGGCACGCAAGCCGCTCCCTCCAGCGTCTGTTCGTCCCCTGATGCGCGGAGTCGGCCCTGTGGAGCTGTTCTACTCCCCGATTGAATGTGCCGCCAGAAACGTTGAGGCGCCTGCCTGCCCGCGCGCTGTAGATCGGCCAGAAAACGCTGGTTCAGATCCCTTATTCGAGATTGCACCAGAGCTGCCGCCTCTAGCTTACGCGCTAGAAATTCTGCCTACGCATCTGCTGTGGCTTCATGGTCCGTGTGCTTGCTCAGCCGCCAGTGTAGGCGGCTGGCTTCACGCCGGCGCTTAATGGCCACCGCCACTTCGGCCATCCACCACGCCTTAACCCGATGCCGGCCTTTCTTCTGTGTATAGCACTGTGTCAGTGCTGCATGGAGTGCAGCTATCTGTTCATATGTTGCCATTTCATCCACCCTGACTTCCAGAACAGATGCCATTCTTCCAAGGCCATGTTCACTCGGTCTTCGCGCTCCACTTTGAGCAGGCTGTGAGACACTCAGCTGATGCTGGCCAAAGAAGAGACGAAAACGGTTGTAGTCGCTGGCCAGATTGCCTTCCCCGTCCTCGTCTATGACCACATGTCTAATGACTCATATAGCGTCTCAGACATGAGGCAGTAGTCAATGCATGATGTCCGATCACGCACCGTCCACGTGACTGCCCCTTGGCACTTGTCCGTCAGATTAACCACGACTAGGTTTTCTCTCCTCGCCATGTCCAGCAGCAGTCTTCCATTCGCGTCCGTGTGGCCATTTAGCTCTTCGACGTGGGCATTGAAATCCCCCACTATCATAACTTCATACTGGCTGTGGAGCTCCTGCATGTCTGCGCTGAGGCAGGCACTAATTTCCTCGTTCTTCTCACGCCCAGTCCCCGTCCACCAGTACACTGTGGCCAGGGCCACTGATTTATCGGCTACCCTGCCCGCTAGCCACAAATGTTCCGGGCAGGTAGACCTCTCTCTTGTCCATTGATGGCGACTCGCACACAGACATTCTATCCCCCCTCCTCTCCTTTCATTAGCCTGCCGGTTGCACCCCTCCCAATGCATGTCAGGATCTGCTGGGGGGACTTCCTCATCTCGAAGGTGTGTTTCAACGACTGCACACACCGCTAGCCGATGGGTCCGCATTTCCTTCGTAAGCTCGGCCCATTTTGACTCTTTCCTTGCTCTCTGCATGTTGCGGAAACCTAGCTGCAGACCTCTGCCCTGTCGCTTTCGCCGTATGCCTCTGCGTTTGCGCCGTCGGCTGATAAAATCTCGTGGCAGCATTCTTTCTACAGGGTCGGTCACCAAATCCTCCAGCTGGGCTACTTCCTCGGGAAGCCCCACTGCCGTGGTCTGCCCTCCATTTGCAGGACATCTTGCTTCAGTGCCTCTACGATTGACACTTTTAGGTGTCTGGTCGGCCTCTGAGCTTGCCGGAAACGTCTGCAGGAGCGCAGCCCTAAAAAACACAGAGTCGACGGCCGAGCTGCTGTCCTAGGACCTCTGCCTTGCTTGTACTGTATCCTGTGTCCTGCGTCCCCTATTCTGTCGCTCGGCCTGTGGTTATGAACTCCACTTTCCATCCAGTTCTTTGCAGGCCGCCCTCATCAAACTGTTCCATTGCTCGCAACGACTGGAAATGCTCTCATCCGGGCCTGACTGTTCAGGCAGAGCCTGGACCACGAAGTGGTACTGCAGTCCTCGCCTCATCCATTCCATCAACTTGGAGCGGAAAGCCGGCACCAATGTGTTGAGTTCCGTGTCGGTGCGCCCGATGTCCCTCAGACCGGCCTGGATGACTACCATGACTTCTGAAACACTCCAGAGGTATGTAGCCCCATCTACCAGTTCCGCCACCTCGTGGATCGTGGCATCCTGCGGGATCCTTAACTGGACGTGGTCATTCCACTGGGTGGTCCGGAGCACATGGTATTTTAGACGTCGGGCACTCTCATCCCCAAACACAAACGCCCACCTGCCTAGTTTCACCTGCTGTGGGAAGCTCTTCTTGCGCGTCGGCTCAGACTGCTCTCGGGGCTTTCGCTCGGGGGCCTCCTCAGTCTCAGTAGGTTGTTTCGGTCTCCGCGCCGTCCGCTTCTTGCTCGACTCCCTCCACTCGGCTTCATCCCGGAACTGCATCGGCCGATCCTCTGCGTGTCCGGCTCCCACCTCCTGCCTGTCACCAGAAACTGCCAGTAGTTGAGTGCTCCTGCTGTCCCCGTACCCCAACATTAAGAGATGAAGAGCCCCACTGCCAGGGGAAGTGGGTTAACCATCAGCCCCACCAGCGTCCGTGGTGTTGGCAGCCTCTACTCCCCCGTGCTTTACAATTCCAGGCGCTAGGTCACGATCCGTCGTCTGGCCTTCGACTACGCACCTGAGACGTGCCACCTCTGCCTTCAAGGCCTGTCGCTCCCGTCTCTCTGCCTGTGTCTCGTGCTCCAGGGTATTTCTCTCTTTCTCTCACGTCGCTGTTTCTAGGTCCAAGCGCTGGGTCAGGTTGGCGATAGCCAGCTGCCATTCCTCCATGCCCCGAGCTCCGTGCCGAGGGAAATCTTCTCTTCCTGAGTCTACCCGGGCATCCAGAGCAGCCCGTCGGAGGCAGATTCCACAGACGAACGGATCACCCTTTGCCGCCGATGTCAAGTCCTCAAATGGTGTTTCATCTAGAAACACCCACCGGCCGCAGGAGTCGCGCCTCCCATTCGGATTCCTCTCATCCGCTCCTCCGCTCTTACCGGCCTCGTGCGCGTCTCCATTACTCTGAGTCTCGTTGTCCTTGGTCGACTGTTTAACGAGCTTAGTGAGCGGATTTCCCGATGTCGGCGTCGTGGGCTGTAGCGGCCTACGTTCCGCCTGCACCTCGAATGCAAACGTGTCTATATCCTTGCCTGCGTCTCGAAGGACTTGCGCCAACCGCTCGATGAGAGCCGCCTTCACTCCAGTTTTGTCTAGTTCTCTCTTCTCAAGCTCATTGCGCAGGTCGATCGCTCGCAGCTCGGGCATCGTTTTCTTTGTCGTCAGGCTCTCCGTCGCAGGAACCATCTTGGCTCAACGCAGCCGCAACTGCCGCTTCCACGATGCGCACAACCTCGGGAAAAGTCGCCCGCGAAGGGTACCTCGTCAAGACGAACCTGCTCCGAGGCCCTGGTCCTAGGGTGTCGCGTCACCTTAAGGAGAAACGGCACTGTTCTTAACGAATAGTGCCCACGACACGACGAAACACTCCGCCATTCGGCAGCCTCAACCACACAACCACACACAACGTTTTGCCCCCGCGCGTTGGGGTCGCGACCGGTGACGAAGCCCTACGTGCGAAAAGCACTGGCATGAACTACTTTTCTGATCTCCACCTTCCGGCACAGACGACGTTCACACACGCACGATCGCCAGCACTAAAACACTCACGCACAAGAATTCAAACGTTCAATCCGCCATGATGCCAAGCTGTACCGGGCGCGTTGCAAGCACGTTGCTGTCATGATGGAATTGGTTGGTTGGTTTAGCACGGTTTCAATGCACGGGCTGGCCGGGCAGCTTTTCCTCTACAGTCAGTAAGTACTAACTCTATGGTCGCATTGCTCGTAGAATATCTGTTGTTTTGTTTACCTGAGTGGCTTAATCAGGCTTCGTTTCATGAATTTCCCAATTGCTAGTGCCACTAGGGCAGTGTGTTTAGGCCATCTAGACCACATTCCGACCAGCATGGCGAAATTTAGAGCACGCAGAGCAAGGAAGCGCAAGTTTGCTGGGAATCAACACACGCCGAAGAAGCTGTCTTCGAACGCAGTAGACGCGGGTGTTTCGGCGACTGCCAAGAAGCGTGGGGTCATCGCAAAAGCCGACGAAGCTCCGCTAGAGGATTCTACGCTCCAGGGAAACAGGGTAGAGGACATTTCTATCCTTTCTGGTGTGTTTTCATCGCTGGCATGTAGTGAATACTTGAAGACGTCACTGAAGCTCGAGGAACGCTCGAAACGAGGCATATGCTCTACTTGTGCGGTCGTGTGTACCGATTGTGGGTTCGAGCTCGTATTCGATACATCGAGAAGAGTGGCGCATGCCAATGAGAACAATTTTCGTCTCGTTTACGCGATGCACCAGCTAGGAAAAGGGCGCGCCGGTGCGGAAACATTTTCTAAAGTGGTGAACATGCCTGCCCCTTCACGTCACTCCGCCTACGACAATATATCGTCTCGACTTTCTGCTGCGGCCAGAGAAGAGGCGTCCAAATCAATGATTGATGCTGCTGCGGAAGTTCGTAGTGTTGCGGGGAGGGCTGCATGTGGCGTTTCAGGTGATGGAACATGGCAAAAGCGTGGACATTCGTCTTTGAACGGCTGTGTATCAGTGATTTCTGTCGACACAGGAAAGGTTGTTGATGTTGAGGCCCTTTCTAGCTCATGCAAGTCTTGCAGAACAAAAAGCAAGTTGAACCTACAAAGTTCTGAGTACCAGAAGTGGACGGCAAATCACACTTCCTGCCAAGCAAATCATGAAGAAAGCGCCGGCACTATGGAGACGGTTGGTCTATACCGAATATTTGAAAGGTCGGAAACAACCAGAAGCTTGAGGTACCTGCAATACCACGGTAATGAGGATACTAAGAGTCATCTGACGGTGAAAGACATGTATGGAAAGAACAGTGTCCAGAAACTTGAATGCACTGGGCATGTCCAAAAGCGCGTTGGCTGCCGCTTGAGAAAACTCAAGAAGACAGTGCGCGGACTTGGAGGTAAAGGGAATATCACAGATGCCCTCACCGACCGCCTGCAAAACTATTATGGCATTGCCATAAGAGCTAATGTGGGGAACCTTTCTGCAATGAAACAGGCTACAATACCCGCCGCGGTGGCTCAGTGGCTAAGGCGTTGCGCTGCTGAGCACGAGGTCGCGGGTTCGATTCCCGGCCGCGGCGGCCGCTTTTCTGATGGAGGCGAAAAGCAAAAACGCCCGGGTGCACGAGATTTCGGCGCACGTTAAAGATCCCCAGGTGGTCAAAATTAACCCGGAGCCCTCCACTACGGCGTGCCTCATCGCCTGCGTTGCGTCGGCGCGTTAAACCCTACAATCAATCAATCAAACAGGCTACACTAGCCAGTCTGTTTCACTGCAGCTCTACAGACAAGGACCCGAGACACGGCCTGTGCCCCCTTGGACCTCAAAGCTGCTGTGTGTACAGAAGGGTAGAAGCACTCGGCCAAGAGAAGTATGTGCACAAAGGTGGGCTTCCAAACGACGTGCTTAACACAGTGAAAACAGTGTACAATAATTTGTGTTCGGATGAACTTCTGATGAAGTGTCTGCATGGAAAGACACAAAATGCAAATGAGTGCTTCAACGGTCTCATATGGCAGCGGGCTCCCAAGGGGGTCTACACTCTTAGTCGCGTCCCGGATGGCGTCCTATATGTATGCGGTGGGCAGTCTCAATACCGTGATATAAGAGGCCCTGACAGGTTTCTTTTCCGTGACAAAACCTCAGGTGGTTGCATCACGCTTATATGCTGCACCAACGGCCAGTGTCACGGCTATAAACTAGCAGACAGCCTGACGCCAGAAATAAAATAAAAAGGGGGCAATCGTGAAGCTCCGAGCGATATGTGTGGCTTGCGGCGCATGCGCGTATTCCTCCTCACACAATCGCCCACGAGCTACTTTTGCGGTGGCCGACGACGCGCGCCCGACGACGCGGCGAAAGCCGAAAAACCTTCAAAAATGTCTCGCGCGCACATGCGCAGTAGGAGTGGAAAAAAGTTCGCGCGCGGCGAGTTGTCGTACGGTGATTTGTCTCTATCGCGCACGTGCGAGGAATTTGACCGCGGAGCAAGTTGGGGTCCCGCGCTTTGACTTCTGGTCTGTGTAGTTCATACTTAGTTCCGAGCGTTCACACTTCCTTGAACGTTCGCTTCCGCTGACATCGAATGTGTGCTTCGAGGTTCGTGCAACAGTGGAAACAACTGCAAATGCGATGGGAATATTAGGGCCACCGGTCACGCAAGCCGAACAGCGACGACATTTCAAGCCGGCTCGTGTGTGTATTGCGGCCATAGCCCGGTTGAACACGAAAGGATAGATCCCTGGACTTCTTGTTTTTTTTTCCGAGGGGTGGGGGGCGCAGACTGTAAAAAATAGGTGTTTGCAGACAATTAGTAAAGGCCATGAAATTATGCCTTTTTCGTCGCCGTAAGAAGCCCGCGCCAAAACCGTTCTCCGATACCCGGGGCCGTACGGTAAATTTGAAGGGCTTTATAGAGATGATTTGGTTTCCCTGTGCGACGGCCGTTTTGGGATCCAGGCGAAAAATGAAAACGATTGCACATGTGATGCACTTCCGTTGCCGTAAAGAGTACCGTGGTGTCGTAAAGAAATTGCATTTTTCCATGCGTTTCATTGTCCAGGTCAAGGCACATAAAACCCAGTTTGAATTTTGTATTTTTCAATATTCCATGGCCACTGCTTGCCATTTTCGGTAGGCGTAGCAAAAAGTTATGTAACGTTTTTTTATAACTAGGTTTTCGCGTCATCGTTTCGGCTCGTGACTTTTCTGGCGCGTTGAGTAGTCTGGCTTCTGCGGCGATTTGTAAAGTTCATTACGGTGCGTTTAAGTGGTAAAGTTTTCACATGAAGCAACATGTATGAGTAACACCAGCACCGATCTTGTTGTGTTCGACACAGCTGTCGTCTGTCTGGAGTGTCAACTCGCGGTTTGCAGAAACATGATAGCACTGGCAGCGCACACGCGGCGCGTCGCCGGCGTGGAGGTCGCTCGAAGTTGTGGCTTCTAATGTTGTTACAGATGAGCTGGCTGTTACTCGGTGCGCGCAGTTTACCTATGCTGTATCAAAAGATATTGCTAGCAATTTTCTTCCATCTTTAATAAAATGTTTTGCTCCATACTATTGGTGGCAATTGTTTCATAAAAATAAACTAGGGCACATTACCCTCCGTATGTAACAGCGAACAGACTTTCTTTTTGACGTGCAATTGACGTGTCTCCGTCATATAAAATTATGGCAACGTTTTCTCGCACGCCTTTGCACTGAAAAAGCGCTCGGCCTTCCTATGTATATGAAGAAAACGTCCTTTTGGAGTGCGTTTGAATCTACAAGCAGTACGAAAGAAATAATTGCCTAAACTACAGCGATGCACTTACCTGATTTATATTTTCGCGTATCTGCTAACGCGTTGGTAATACTTCTGCTGCGCCCCTTCAGGCTACACTGTTTTACCACCGATAAATAACGCCACCCTTTTGTACCTGGTCACTTATTCACCTGCCGTTTCTTCACGCAGTGCCAACACAACAAATTGCTACCCGTGACTCAACGTTTTTGAGATGTTTACAACGCTGTTTCGATTCCAGTGGTGCGAAATTCCAGAAGCAGCAGCTCCCGGCCCAAAGATTGCTTGGGGCGATTCTACAAAGGCCATCTACATCATCGGAAGTGGTGTACCTGGACCATAATTGAAGCCCAGAGAATGTACTTTTTATTTGTTTGGTATTATATTGCATGAAGGACATGAGATACCCGTCAGCTTTAGGCCAAACGTTGGGCGTTATACAGTCAGTAGCCTGAAAAAAGACGAGTTTCCTCCCTGTTTTGTAAACAGCAAGCTGCTGAAAATTCTATAAATAAAAACAATAATTTTATCTTAACAGGCCGTTATTTGCTCTTGCACAAAAATATTTTCATTTGTGTGTTCCATAAGGGCAATCTGCTAATATTTGTATTTGTTATTTCAGTATAAGTCGTTTGTGTTCATATTTGTATTTTGGATATCAAATAAAAAGAAAACATCGCTACTTCGACATGGTGTCATTTTGTAATTTTCATCTCACACTTGTGCATGCTCATGAATTCGAGAATGACAAAATACTTAACATTTACCTACCCAACTCAGTTCTCTGTTCGTGTCCCAAGCTTGTATGAGTATAAACTATCAGTTCAAGATCCGCATAGGTTTTAGGTATACAGATACTTGCTTTACAGCTTTGCTTGTAACATGGCATTATAAATAAAGGGAGTTTTTTTTCGTGGTATGCGCATTGAGGCCTGATAAATCAGGTTGCAATATACTGAGATTATGAAGGTAAAACGTCATTGCATAAAAACAGGTCATGAAGATGTTCCAGAAGGGCACAAATTAAAAATGATTTAGGGAAATTGCAGCCATTGCAACCCATTTATTTGTGGCATTGTTTTATACGGCTTAAACTTTCGATGCTCTAGGGTGCGTTCATCCCCAAGTGCTATGGTTTTGGTGAACTGCCTTGAAAGTATTGAAAATGCTGAACCGCGACCTTGCGCTTCGGCGTACAATAATATAACTCGTTAATAACGGAAGCGCGAATGAAACGAGGCCACTTAAAAAAATTGCACGAATTCCGAGAACTGTCTGCTAATGCGCCGCATTTTTATGCCGCTTCTCTTGAGTGTAAGTCTGTTAGAGCCAATTTTATTGGTTTTTCAAAGCCCGGTCCGTCCAATTATCTCCATTTACCCTATCAATCACTTACTTGCGCCAAATCTGCATTTTTTGCAAATGAAGGGCGTAACAAGGCTCAGCATTTCAGTATGTTTTACTGTCCTTGTTCTTTAGTTTTTCATAATTCTGTTCGACCAATTATCTCCATCTACGCTATGATAACGATTAAAAGCGTAATTTCAGCTAAATCTGCATTATTGTGGAAATGCAAATCGTTATACAGGTCGCCATTTTTCGTCATTGTTTTATATTTTTCCTAATTTTTAGTTTCTCAAAATTTTGTTTGACATGATCTTCATTTACGATATTATAATGAATAAAGGTGAAACTTCCGCGAAACCAGCATTTGTCTGGAAATGCAGGGCGTTACAAGTTACACGACCGGGCGCTTATCTGGCCTGCGCGAGAAAACGCTAAGATATTTGTTGTGTGCTCACGATCCATAAAAGAAAACGCAGTATCTGGCCTCCCAACGGCTGTTTACCTGGGCGTCGACGCAGCAATTCTGCAGGCGTCGCGACACAATGTTAGGTAGAGTGGGTGATTTAATATTGCTTCATTGCATTACCAGATGCGTATTTTACTACCGCACCCCTATTACAAAAACAAAGGTCAAAGCATGTAACCGCACCATCAGAAGAGCTACGACGAGCAGAAAAAATTTAGTACACCATTTCATGCTTGGTATAATTGCCACTCGTGACGAGACAGCTCTTATTTGCAGTACAACAGTGCGCCTTACGTGTTAGTTATTTGCAAGCATTGTCATATGGGACACTTTCCACCAATGGCCAAGAATACTTTCGGTAACCAGGCAGAATACCTGTTATCAATTCCGTTTGCATCGATTGAATAAATCCCCGCACGGCGCATCATACTGTTGGAATGGGCACACAGCATGACAAAAGGTTTCCGCTCGTACCAGTGTACTTAAATTCCCGCAAACCATATAGTATTATGCCTCTTTGGTAGAGCGATTTAAAAACGGTGGTCTAAAGAAAGCCACCCGCCGCCGAATGTGTTAAGACTCATGCTTGACGCGCAACAGCATGCAGAATACTTGTAAGCCCACCTTTGCACTACCCAGCAGCCCGTGGGTCGTGGCGCAGTGGTTATGATGTCCGCCTCTTGATCGCCCCTTGATGTGTTGTAGGTGACCCAGGTTCGATTCCCCGTACGGTTACGTGAATGTGCTTATGAATACTTTGTGTGTCTTGTATAACGTAGCGTATATTAGAGCATTCACCACGGTGTGCTGGCGTTGGCCTGTCAATGCGGACGAAAAAAAAAACGGATAGAACCGATCCTGGCTGAGTGCATTGATTGTTTTTCCTTTTTTTTTTTTGATGAAAAGCAACAAGGCCGCTTATTTGAGGGGCCGTATGATTTGGGGGCCGCTCGTAAGCGGGAATATATTAGCATAACGGGCTAATAGAATAATTACGGCTACGGTAGAAAAATTACGGCTAGCGGCCCGCCGAACACATGGCCCGGGATTTAGGTGGCCCTCTAGTTAGGCGGCCCTCAATATGGCCGCTTAAACGCCGGGCCGTGTGTTCGGTGGGCCGCGTGTTTTGCGGGCCGCTTGTGCTCGAGGCCGTCTGAACTGCCGCTTTATAAGCGGCTTTAAATTGACGCGGCGGCCCGCCTGCATGCGGATCGTATAACCAGGAATTGACTAAGAGTGTACGTAACCTTGCCTACACTATTGTTTGCCTGGAATGATGCTGTGGCAAACTTTAATAATGGCAGTGTCAGCACCCTGGAAGTCCTGAGGAAGGCTGGCATCGAACCAGGGTACTACACGACAAAAGCTTGCATCACCAGAGATCAGCAGCGCATCCAGAATGCCCAGCGCACGCCAACTGAAGGGACAAAACAGGCCAGGAAGAAAAGACGAGCAGCTACACGAGCTAAAGGAGACTCTAATGCATCTGGCAAGAGACCCAGCTATGAACCTGGTGCATTTTAAGTCTCTGTAGTGTTTGCACATGTTTGGCTAGGTCTGAAAACTTTGTTTACGTTTTTCTCAAAACAAGATTTTTCTCCAGCTCATGTGACGAAAACTTTCATAACCTTTTTCTGGCTGCGTATTTTGAACTGAAATTTTATATGCTCATTACCTGTGCAATGGACCAGAATAAAAGAAAATGATTGAATACTTTTGAATTCAGAGCTCATTTTGCAAATAGGTTTGGTAAAAATTGCCATTTTTTTCTTTTTTCTTCCTTTTTTGAACATTACTTCATTAATATTTATTGTATAATAGTTATCGCAGTTGAATGGATAGCCTAAACATTTAGCTACACCAATGGCAAAGTTTGACTCAATTAGGCCTTTCATTAGTAAGTAATCCACTTTCAACCCATTTCTCGAGAAAAAATTACCTTCCAAAAAAATAAATAAACAATATTTTGCGCTCAAAACAGCTGGGTAAAGTAAATAAACCATGCTTATACTGAAGAAAAAGTTATACCAACCCTAGCTCTTTTTAAAAAAGTTTTTTTTTAGTGGCCTACCACCTTAAAAAAAGCACTGGCGGGCAGTTAGCGAAGTCAATAACCTACCACGGTGAACGCCCGAGTTTCTGCAAACAATATCTTCGGCAGGAAGCGGCAAAGGGACAAGACGTGCTGCAGGTGACCCGACCCGCCGGAGATTCCACTCCGTTCTCTGCGCGCGGATGATGCTATCGGAAGGCATGCCTGCGCCCGGTTCGAAACTTATCGCCCATGAAAGGTTAGGGTACTTACTGCAGGGGGTTATCCGACCGATCCGAACTTGCGCTCTTCGCTCGCTGTGAGCAGCCATTTATAAATAATCCGTACATCGTGCGCGCTTAGCTCAACCCTTCGTATGTTTTGGCCGGGCGGAGCCACTCCGAAGTTCGGCCATTCGTTCACGAAGACTACTCGAGACAGATGCGGGAAGCAAGTGTGCACTTCACGCCTGGTTGGCGCGTCGCGTGAGAGAGGAGAATATGAGATGTACAGGGCCGTCCACTTTAGGTGCGAACACGGCGCAGCGTGGCCGCGCTCCGCGGAGCGCCAGCGCACAGGCCGCGGCCGCGCATAGAAGCTAAGTGGCGCGGGCGCATAGGGGCTTGGAGGCGGGGCTTTGTGCCGTCTGCTAGCGCGGGAGCGCGCCGAGCTTGCTTTGCAATTAAATGGGCCCTGAAAGGCATTTTGAGCACACTAAATGAACTAGCGCAACCGTTAGATTGGGTCGTCAACGTCCTCTGTGCCAAGTATTACTCTTTTACGCGCAGCGGAAAGCTCACATTTTTGTTGCAAAGTTTGTCGTTTTTTTCTCACCCTTTCCTTCGTGTTTTTGGACGCCGCCATCTTCACATGTCTACATCATCGATTCCCAGATGTTCGTCATGAGCTAGACATCCTGCTATTGGGCGGCTTTTTCACGCACTTCCGGCAAAGAGATGAGTCGTCTGCTCAGCGTCGGCTCGCCGGCTGATCTGCCAGCGGAGTGCCGGAGTGCTTGGGCATTTTACGACAAACGAAACAAGTGTAAAACAAACGCTTAACCGTTTGTATTGAATGCAACACGGCAATAACACGACATGGATATTCTCTTACCTGAGTACGTTCCATAACGAAAGCGTTGGAGCCCCGTGGCACTTCTTTCGTGCAATCGCAGAGAACGCCCTGAGCCGAATGGCCGGGTTTGACGCATACATTTTATTCAACTTCAAAACAATCCAGAGATGCGTTTCTAACGAACACAACGTCACAACATGCGTTGAAAGTCTGAACCACGATTGACAGAGGATGGGTTGCCTCCTGCCCGTCGTAAATTCGGTACTCACCTCGCGCGCGCTTTGCGGTGACAAACAGCAAGTCACTTAACTCTGGCGCACAAGCCGATGGCTTTTAGCCACGCACACTGCACATACCCCATGCGAGGTTGAGTCGTACGTCGCTCGAGAAAGGTAACCCAGACCATGGGAAGCACTATCCACCCGCAGAAGCACAACGTCGCATTTCATCGCGAAACAAAGGCGTCCACAACACACACACCATCGCCTCCTGTAATGCCAAACGCATCTCGCACTTCCCAATGGGAGTGAGTGGTACGCCTGCAGTGCCCACATGTCGCGAAGTGGGGCCCCAAGCTGAACCGGGATCACGCAACCGTAACTGACTTCTGGAGCGGTTTGTGCCTTGTTGCCAAGGCAACCGATGTTTGAGATTGTCAAAGAAATGGCGCTCGCTCCAGCGCTAGAAAGCTCAGAGCCACGGCGGAGCATGTTTTGCCAACGTTGCCGCTCTCCACCACGCGTCGCCCCAAGCTGAACTGGTCACATGATTGAAGCGTTTTGTGCACGGGTTCTGTATCAGTTTAATATTTCTTTTTCACATGCCGCCGGCAGGAATTACCACCGCCGCAAAATAAGACCCGGCCACATCTGATACGGCGCTTTTTGGATAAACAGTGCGCGGTGCATCAAGGGAACGAGCGCACGACCCTCTCCGTGCGGCTGCGAGTTCGCCGCCGATAAAAAGTCATGTGCCGCCAGCAACGTACACCGCGAAAGGGCAAGGCCAGGCCGCCGCATACATGCGGCCAGATTTTTCGTTCGCTTTTCCAGCCTTGAGGTATTCATGGTGTCAACAAAGCTTGCCCGTAGCAGACGACAGTCTGAGCAGCGCAATAGCGGAAGTACGTCACCGCTGCGGAGCGCAGCATCATGGGAGACAAGGCTCGCGCGCCGTCAACAGCGGAGAGTAAGTCGAAAGGAGGAGGAAACGCGGAGCGACGATAATGCGCGGTTTTTGATTTACCATTTCTCAGCTAATACTCATCGCTTTAACAAAATTCTTGCGGGAGGAGATTGCAAATACATTGCTTTATTTGGGTACATGTACATCCATGCATCGGTGGAAGGTATTTCAGGACCCCTTTAAGGACGCCTAACTCTCGGCAATGCATGCTTGTAGCGTCTCGGAGCGCCGCGACTGCGTTGCGGGAAAGTGCACTTTCCTCATTTCGACACGTTGTGTAGTTTCTGCGTGCGACAACTGAGCGCTTCCTCTTTCCAGTTCCAGGCCCCAGTTAAAAGCATGTATTGTTGAAGGCAGCGCCGGTCTTAGCGGTGGGCGAACAGGGCGTTCGCCCTGGGCGCCGGCGAATAGGGGGCGCAGACCTGCGCTGAAAGCCCCTCCCCCCCCCCCCCCCCCCCCATCTCTCCCCTGATCTCTCCACCCGGCTCTGTGCTCCGTCCATCAAAAGAAGAGACTTCGGCGGTGCACGTTGAAGTGGGGGAGAAAACGCCTACATCCAAATAATCCCAAATTTTCAACCCTCTACCGAGAAACATGTACCCACAATTTCACACTTAAAACGAGGGTGCGAAGGTGCAATTGAACTTACGAGAAACCGCCTGAGGGCTTTGGTAGACACTATTAACAAAACTAATTCAAGTGTAACTGTTATTGAATAGAGGTAGATGATTAATGTAATAATCTTATTTTTGGGTAAAGATAGATTTTTTACTTCTGTTGTTACTGTGCACGACGTGAAGCCCGTAACATCAGCCTCTGCTCGATAAATACAGAGGTATTCTCGTTCTCTCTTCTAAAATAAAATCAATTGACCCAGGCCTTAAAGCAATGTCCGACCCCAAAAATGCAACCTCCCTTCCCAAAGTAGCCAGACGATTGTATGAATTGGGCATCTCTGAAATTATCTAGGCTTCGACTGAAATCTCCTCCCTATATACCGTGTTGCAAACAAACTGAAGAAAAACTTTAATACGGCAACTCGTGGCTACAGATGTCTCATATTACGCCCATTTCTAAGCAGGGATGTTTGTTGAAGAAAAGAAAGACAGGAACGCTGAAGTTACTGGCGTATGTCGAAAGTTTTAAAGAGAAACAGGAGAGATTGAAGAATGCCTTTAAAGTACAACCGAAAGCCTAATTCTTGTATTAGAGTAACTAACCTGATCTATCCTGACAAACCTCGCACGGTCTACAACATTACTTGAGGAGGTTGCGCTCATATTGACAGCAATCATTTGGTCCCGCTAGACTTTGCCCTAGCGTGTCAGCAAAAGTGGTGCGTCAGCCCCAGAACGCAGTCGAGACACTTTTATACAGCACCGAATAAATTCATGGTCATAAAAATAATATATGTGCATTTTCCATCCAAAGCCAAAAGGTGCCCCCACTCCACTGTCAATAGGTTTACGCTGAAACTTTGTCCATCTGTCAATATGTTACCTGATGTGTCTACTCTACCTCGAGCAAGCAGACCCATTGTTTTAGTTATTTAGTACTAAGACCATCAATTACACTTTTCGGAGATGTTTTCTTGTCTGTCTGGTCCTCTGCACAGCGCGCTAACCAACGCGGAGGCGCGCGTGCGAGGTACTGCATGTAGAAAACCTAATTTTACGGGTGTATTCTACGAAAAAAAAGGACACGTTATCACTTGTGATCTTATTCCTGCTTCTGTTACTTGAGGGTAGCTATAGCACTACTTGTTTTGCTTTAATGCCCGCCGTATTCTTTCCTCTAACGCCACTGGGTTGCTTAAGTTAAGATCAGACAGTCAACAACAGGTTTAAAATCAGGCAGACAAACTCAGACAATCAGTCAGTCAATATCGGGGCCTCACTAGTGCGTGCAAGCTTCTTGATGAGTAACTGCATTTGCCTGGCATATTGGTTAATGCAACTAATCCTTTTTTTTTTACTGGGAAGCTTCTTTTCGTTTGTGCATTTTAAGCAGCATTGTCTCGCTTGAAATGCACATGGTCTGTTACCTGGTCGGCCCAATTAGGCGGCGTCATGCATGATTACCTAATTCTGCCCGGGGCATTGATTTGCGGTTTCATTTGCTGGCTTCAGCCACCGCCTTCTTCACGATCGGTACATGTATTCTCTTATCCAGAACTGTCCCTTTTCCGCCATTTTCAAGTGACTAACACACAAGCATATTGGGCCAGAAGACGCGGCACCCTGACTGGTCAATTTAAGCTAAGCTGATTGGTCAGTTTACAACCGGATGTGACGTAGGGTTATGTTGGCATTTTTTTCGAAATGGCATGGACGTCGATCGCAACTGCATCCAGCGGTGAAAATAGTTCTTGCTTGCTGCTCTGTATGCGTGTTCTCGCGTCGAAAAAAACATGCTTCAACACGAGAGGAACATGCACCGGGCAACTTGGACGCCGAGGTTGTAGTGCTGCAGTTTTTCGGCGGCGCTGGAGGTAAGGAAATGGACAAGTTCGCAAGACGCTTTTTGTAGTGCTGGGGTCATTGCTTACTACCGTGCGAAGTGCCCATGGGTACACTCTTAGTCAATTCCTGGTTATACGATCCGCATGCAGGCGGGCCGCCGCGTCAATTTAAAGCCGCTTATAAAGCGGCAGTTCAGACGGCCTCGAGCACAAGCGGCCCGCAAAACACGCGGCCCACCGAACACGCGGCCCGGCGTTTAAGCGGCCATATTGAGGGCCGCCTAACTAGAGGGCCACCTAAATCCCGGGCCATGTGTTCGGCGGGCCGCTAGCCGTAATTTTTCTACCGTAGCCGTAATTATTCTATTAGCCCGTTATGCTAATATATTCCCGCTTACGAGCGGCCCCCAAATCATACGGCCCCTCAAATAAGCGGCCTTGTTGCTTTTCATCAAAAAAAAGGAAAAACAATCAATGCACTCAGCCAGGATCGGGTCTATCCGTTTTTTTTTTTTCGTCCGCATTGACAGGCCAACGCCAGCACACCGTGGTGAATGCTCCAATATACGCTACATTATACAAGACACACGAAGTATGCATAAGCACATTCACGTAACCCTACGGGGAATCGAACCTGGGTCTACTACAACACATGAAGGGGCGATCAAGAGGCGGACATCATAACCACTGCGCCACGACCCACGGGCTGCTGGGTAGTGCAAGCGTGGGCTTACAAGTATTCTGCATGCTGTTGCGCGTCAAGCATGAGTCTTAACACATTCGGCGGCGGGTGGCTTTCTTTAGACCACCGTTTTTGAATCGCTCTACCAAAGAGGCATAATACTATATGGTTTGCGGGAATTTAAGTACACTGGTACGAGCGGAAACCTTTTGTCATGCTGTGTGCCCGTTCCAACAGTATGATGCGCCGTGCGGGGATTTATTCAATCGATGCAAACGGAATTGATAACAGGTATTCTGCCTGGTTACCGAAAGTATTCTTGGCCATTGGTGGAAAGTGTCCCATATGACAATGCTTGCAAATAACTAACACGTAAGGCGCACTGTTGTACTGCAAATAAGAGCTGTCTCGTCACGAGTGGCAATTATACCAAGCATGAAATGGTGTACTAAATTTTTTCTGCTCGTCGTAGCTCTTCTGATGGTGCGGTTACATGCTTTGACCTTTGTTTTTGTAATAGGGGTGCGGTAGTAAAATACGCATCTGGTAATGTAATGAAGCAATATTAAATCACCCACTCTACCTAACATTATGTCGCGACGCCTGCAGAATTGCTGCGGCGACGCCCAGGTAAACAGCCGTTGGGAGGCCAGATACTGCGTTTTCTTTTATGGATCGTGAGCACACAACAAATATCTTAGCGTTTTCTCGCGCAGGCCAGATAAGCGCCCGGCCGTGTAACTTGTAACGCCCTGCATTTCCAGACAAATGCTGGTTTCGCGGAAGTTTCACCTTTATTCCTTATAATATCGTAAATGAAGATCATTGGTCAAACAAAATTTTGAGAAACTAAAAATTAGGAAAAATATAAAACAATGACGAAAAATGGCGACCTGTATAACGATTTGCATTTCCACAATAATGCAGATTTAGCTGAAATTACGCTTTTAATCGTTATCATAGCGTAGATGGAGATAATTGGTCGAACAGAATTATGAAAAACTAAAGAACAAGGACAATAAAAAATACGGAAATGCTGAGCCTTGTTACGCCCTTCATTTACAAAAAATGCAGATTTGGCGCAAGTAAGTGATTGATAGGGTAAATGGAGATAATTGGACGGACCGGGCTTTGAAAAACCAATAAAATTTGCTCTAACAGACTTACACTCAAGAGAAGCGGCATAAAAATGCGGCGCATTAGCAGACAGTTCTCGGAATTCGTGCAATTTTTTTAAGTGGCCTCGTTTCATTCGCGCTTCCGTTATTAACGAGTTATATTACTGTACGCCGAAGCGCAAGGTCGCGGTTCAGCATTGTCAATACTTTCAAGGCAGTTCACCAAAACCATAGCACTTGGGGATGAACGCACCCTAGAGCATCGAAAGTTTAAGCCGTATAAAACAATGCCACAAATAAATGGGTTGCAATGGCTGCAATTTCCCTAAATCATTTTTAATTTGTGCCCTTCTGGAACATCTTCATGACCTGTTTTTATGCAATGACGTTTTACCTTCATAATCTCAGTATATTGCAACCTGATTTATCAGGCCTCAATGCGCATACCACGAAAAAAAACTCCCTTTATTTATAATGCCATGTTACAAGCAAAGCTGTAAAGCAAGTATCTGTATACCTAAAACCTATCCGGATCTTGAACTGATAGTTTATACTCATACAAGCTTGGGACACGAACAGAGAACTGAGTTGGGTAGGTAAATGTTAAGTATTTTGTCATTCTCGAATTCATGAGCATGCACAAGTGTGAGATGAAAATTACAAAATGACACCATGTCGAAGTAGCGATGTTTTCTTTTTATTTGATATCCAAAATACAAATATGAACACAAACGACTTATACTGAAATAACAAATACAAATATTAGCAGATTGCCCTTATGGAACACACAAATGAAAATATTTTTGTGCAAGAGCAAATAACGGCCTGTCAAGATAAAATTATTGTTTTTATTTATAGAATTTTCAGCAGCTTGCTGTTTACAAAACAGGGAGGAAACTCGTCTTTTTTCAGGCTACTGACTGTATAACGCCCAACGTTTGGCCTAAAGCTGACGGGTATCTCATGTCCTTCATGCAATATAATACCAAACAAATAAAAAGTACATTCTCTGGGCTTCAATTATGGTCCAGGTACACCACTTCCGATGATGTAGATGGCCTTTGTAGTATCGCCCCAAGCAATCTTTGGGCCGGGAGCTGCTGCTTCGGGAATTTCGCACCACTGGAATCGAAGCAGCGTTGTAAACATCTCAAAAACGTTGAGTCACGGGTAGCAATTTGTTGTGTTGGCACTGCGTGAAGAAACGGCAGGTGAATAAGTGACCAGGTACAAAAGGGTGGCGTTATTTATCGGTGGTAAAACAGTATAGCCTGAAGGGGCGCAGCAGAAGTATTACCAACGCGTTAGCAGATATGCGAAAATATAAATCAGGTAAGTGCATCGCTGTAGTTTAGGCAATTATTTCTTTCTTACTGCTTGTAGATTCAAACGCACTCCAAAAGGACGTTTTCTTCATATACATAGGAAGGCCGAGCGCTTTTTCAGTGCAAAGGCGTGCGAGAAAACGTTGCCATAATTTTATATGACTGAGACACGTCAATTGCACGTCAAAAAGAAAGTCTGTTCGCTGTTACATACGGAGGGTAATGTGCCCTAGTTTATTTTTATGAAACAATTGCCACCAATAGTATGGCGCAAAACATTTTATTAAAGATGGAAGAAAATTGCTAGCAATATCTTTTGATACAGCATAGGTAAACTGCGCGCACCGAGCAACAGCCAGCTCATCTGTAACAACATTAGAAGCCACAACTTCGAGCGACCTCCACGCCGGCGACGCGCCGCGTGTGCGCTGCCAGTGCTATCATGTTTCTGCAAACCGCGAGTTGACACTCCAGACAGACGACAGCTGTGTCGAACACAACAAAATCGGTGCTGGTGTTACTCATACATGTTGCTTCATGTGAAAACTTTACCACTTAAACGCACCGTAATGAACTTTACAAATCGCCGCAGAAGCCAGACTACTCAACGCGCCAGAAAAGTCACGAGCCGAAACGATGACGCGAAAACCTAGTTATAAAAAAACGTTACATAACTTTTTGCTACGCCTACCGAAAATGGCAAGCAGTGGCCATGGAATATTGAAAAATACAAAATTCAAACTGGGTTTTATGTGCCTTGACCTGGACAATGAAACGCATGGAAAAATGCAATTTCTTTACGACACCACGGTACTCTTTACGGCAACGGAAGTGCATCACATGTGCAATCGTTTTCATTTTTCGCCTGGATCCCAAAACGGCCGTCGCACAGGGAAACCAAATCATCTCTATAAAGCCCTTCAAATTTACCGTAAGGCCCCGGGTATCGGAGAACGGTTTTGGCGCGGGCTTCTTACGGCGACGAAAAAGGCATAATTTCATGGCCTTTACTAATTGTCTGCAAACACCCATTTTTTACAGTCTGCGCCCCCCACCCCTCGAAAAAAAAAAAACAAGAAGTCCAGGGATCTATCCTTTCGTGTTCAACCGGGCTATGGCCGCAATACACACATGAGCCGGCTTGAAATGTCGTCGCTGTTCGGCTTGCGTGACCGGTGGCCCTAATATTCCCATCGCATTTGCAGTTGTTTCCACTGTTGCACGAACCTCGAAGCACACATTCGATGTCAGCGGAAGCGAACGTGGTCAAGGAAGTGTGAACGCTCGGAACTAAGTATGAACTACACAGACCAGAAGTCAAAGCGCGGGACCCCAACTTGCTCCGCGGTCAAATTCCTCGCACGTGCGCGATAGAGACAAATCACCGTACGGCAACTCGCCGCGCGCGAACTTTTTTCCACTCCTACTGCGCATGTGCGCGCGAGACATTTTTGAAGGTTTTTCGGCTTTCGCCGCGTCGTCGGCCACCGCAAAAGTAGCTCGTGGGCGATTGTGTGAGGAGGAATACGCGCATGCGCCGCAAGCCACACATATTGCTCGGAGCTTCACGATTGCCCCCCTTTTTTATTTTATTTCTGGCGTCAGGCTGTCTGCTAGTTTATAGCCGTGACACTGGCCGTTGGTGCAGCATATAAGCGTGATGCAACCACCTGAGGTTTTGTCATGGAAAAGAAACCTGTCAGGGCCTCTTATATCACGGTATTGAGACTGCCCGCCGCATACAACTAGGACGCCATCCGGGACGCGACTAAGAGTGTATGCATTGAACTATAAATATGAGCTGATGTATATTCGTTATTTCATCGAGTAAACGTTCTTACTGTGTGAAAGCAACGACTGTCTTGTTTCATGTCTTACTCCGTTTCAGGTTTATATTAGCCCTACCCTGTTAGCGTGGTACTCTTCGCTAGTTGCAGCTGCGCGTTGATGCAACGCAATGTGATACATGTTTCACTCTGCTACCTACAACCACACGGGATGCCTTGGCTTCCGAAAACCTTTTGTTTCACAACGTTTCGAAGTTCGAAGCCTACCCAGTTCGAAGCCCACCTGTGACGTTTGTTATGACCGTACTAGCGTGCAAAATATTGTCACGGTGTCTCAATTTGAGCGTGTGATGCATCCCCAGCCTGAAAGGGCGCAATAAAGCCATCTGTTCAGATGAGAAGCACAGAATTTGCGCACTTACTGTCGCATGTAAATATTAAGGAACTGTCTATATATGTTGCCCGTAGCCAGCAAAGTAGGCTGCGTGGATTGTTGCCGGCACTTCACCCCCATTGGCTAGCTGGGTTCATGTGATCAAACTGCCGGCATTTGTGTATCCCTGCTATTGTGCCGGCAGCCGGCACAGTAGTCGGCGTGGAAGTTTGCCGGCAGCTGACTCAGCAGGCCGCGTGTTTGGGAGAAACAGTAATGCTTGTAGCCGGTATGGCAGCTATGGTAATTTGTGGACAGACCGAAGTGGTGGCATTTATCGAGCCACACTTAGGCCTATATGCCTGCGCCTGCAAAGCACTGCTGAGAATCTAGATGTCCCATTCCAGTGTAATAGTAGGTCCCCGCGTACTCTTGCATTATTTACGAAGATCAGCCAAACAAACATGTATTCTGACTTACCCCTGTCGCACAGGTCAAGACAAGGGAGCTAGTGCAAAGCCTGCAAAAAAATCAAGGAACCAAGAGAAAATTTACACCATTTGTTTTTTCATCCATGGCTCATAGTGCTAAGTTAGAACTAAAGGAGCATTTGTTGTTTAGGGCGGACACGTCGTCTTTTCGGATCCGCTCTTTCCAGCCCCTACAAGGGGCGCTGTGGAAAACGGCAATGGCGGACGAGACGGTGATCAGGCCCCCGTAACAGCATGCGCGCCAACATCAGTAGCGGCCTAAAAGCCCGTAGTTCTGCTTGAAACAGCTACTTTCTAAAAAAATAAACACAGGTATACGGTGCTGATTGCCAAGGCAACATTCGATTCATTTCAGGGTGTCTGTAGCGGTGTAAAAAGCCCTGCGTGCGAGGCAGTCCGCTGTGCATGGCTCAGGCCGCACGGGAGTGGTTTGAGAACAATCCCGGCTCATTAGGCAAACAACCTGCGACACAATGTGCAGCGCTAAGTTTTGGGACATTATTGCAGTGAGCGTAATCGCAGTGTGCGTTTTATTTTAAACGTGTTCATTTCTTCTCTGTGTGCATACTAAGCAGAAGCCCATCCGTACCATGTAAGGGCGATATGTGCGTATTGCGGTGTTTTGCTTGGCTGTAGTAAAACCTAGTTATGACTTTGGGCAGTAAAACTGCGAAGACGAGGCTCCCATTACGTCATATCAAGGGTTGTACAAATGAACGTGTTAGCATTATATGAAATAAAATATTATAAGCCTACGTATTTAGCATGTAGCACACACTGGCGTGTGATATTAAAGCGTACATGAAAATACAGGCAGTAGTTTACGGGTGCGCTTTTGGCTTCTGATAATTAATTTAAGAGAAATCTCTTGGCTGAAATTACGTTATGTTGATTTGACGGCCAGTAAGATTATTAAGTGCGCCGATGCTTGTTACCAAAACAAAAACGGGGGTTACCACATGCATTCAAGAGCTCGCATTTGAACAAGTTATAATATTGTCATTCACTGCAGCAGACACTGATGAGGCCCAACACTCTTTCATATACCCGCAGCTTCTATAGCTTCAAGTAGGTTGAGAGAGAGAGAGAAATAAACGTTTAATAAAAACGAGCAAATTTGGTGCTAGATGGCAGGGGCACCAGCCCTGTGGGGGGCAACCTTAGTCCGGGATGCCCTGGTCCTGGCTGGCTGCCCGGGCTCTAGCGACGACTTCTTGTTGCGCCGCAAGGTCCGAGCTGGTCAGCCGGTCCGCCCACTGCTCGTAAGTAGGGTTGGGGATTGGAGATAAAGACGGGGATTGCTGGCATTCCCATACCAGGTGGTATAGGGTGCCAGAGGATGGGCAGTAGGCACAGGTCGCGTAGTATTGGGTAGGGTGCATTTTGTGGAGGAGTGTACGGTGGTGGTAAGAGTTAGTTTGTAGCCTTCGGAGGGTAGTGGCTTCGAGACGACTAAGGCGAGGGTGAGGGGGAGGATATCTGCGGCGGCTGAGGGGGTAGTGGGTGAGGAGATCAGGGGGGGTGAGAGGGGTATCTGGGCAAGGAGACTGCCGGTCGGAGACGGCCTGGCGTGCATACTCGCAGGCAGCGGCGTGGGCCGCATCGTTTCCGGGGAGGTCAGCGTGGCCGGGTGCCCAGATGAGTTGGATGTCGGGTAGTTCGTAGTTAGCCTGAAGGATGCGGAGAGCTGTGGGAGTAATTCGGCCGCGAAGATATCGGCGGCATGCCTCTTGCGAGTCACTAAGTACGGTAACGTAGTCTTTGGCTGTAGTGGCTGCTAGCGCAATGGCTGCTTCTTCGGCCGTTGTGGCAGTGGTGGTGCGGATAGTGGCTGCCGAAAGCTGTTGAAAGCGGTGGTCGAAAACGGCAACGGCGAAAGCTCGCTGGGTGGAGTAGCGGGCAGCGTCCGTGTACCGAGTGATGGAGCTAGTGGAATGTAGCCGGTGCAACGCGGCCGCACGAGTAGCTCGGCGGGCGACGTTGTATTCCGGATGCATATTTCTGGGGACAGGAGCCACCGTGATTCGATTCCGGATATCAGGCGGTATGCCAACCGGGCAGTCGTCGGCTGGGGGAGTGGCATAACCCAAGCATTGAAGAGTGCAGCGCCCCGTATATGTAAGGAGAAGGCGTAGTTGCTGTGACAGCTTGTGCGCTTCAAGGAGTTCTTCCCAGGTATTGTGGATTCCTAATTGAAGCAACTTGCGGGTGAATATAGTGGGCGGAAAGGCGAGCGCGGTCTTATAAGCCTGGCGAATGATCACGTTGAGCTTGTCTCGCTCCACAGGTTTGATGGCCAGTTATGGGGTCCCGTACATAAGGCGGCTGGTCAGTAATGCCTGAATGATGCGAACCGCATCGTGTTCTTGAAGGCCGAACCGACGGTGGGCAACACGGCGGACTAGTTGAGTGAGTTGAGTGAGCGTCCGCTGGAGTTGGGGGATGGTGCTAGACCCGCTACCGTTCTTAGAGATGTTTAGTCCTAGTATTCTTAGTGAGGCGACATTGGGTACTGGGTGGTTGTCGATGAATAGGTCAGGATCTGGAATTGGGTCGGTGCGTTTCTTGTACGTGCGAGCGCACAGTGTGATGAGCGCAGATTTTTTTGGGGCGCATTTGAAGACCCTCTCCTGCAGGTACCCCTGAATGACATCAATAGCAGCTAGGAGCGAATCCTGCTGCCGGCCGGTGGAGCCCTGTGCCACCTACAGTGTAAGGTCGTCAGCATACAGAGCATGATTGACCGTAGGGATTGCGCTAAGTAATGGTGGCAATTCTCGCATCGCTAGGTTGAATAGTAGCGGAGACACCACTGATCCTTGCGGTGTCCCCCTGGAGCGGAGAGTGAAAGTCGCGGATCGGAGATGCCCGAGGCGGACGGTGGCCGTGCGGTTTTGGAGAAATGCAGTGAAATAGGCGTGCATTCGCGGACCGCAGTTTGTGGTTGCTAGTCCCTTGAGGATGGCCTCGTGTGTGACGTTATCGAATGCACCTTTAATGTCAAGGGCAAGGATAGACTTCTTGCTCGAGGTGGTGAGGTGATCGATGATGTCCGCTTTGATTTGTAAGAGTATGTCCTGAGTAGAAAGGTGCGGGCGGAATCCAAACATGGTAGTGTGGAGGTAACCGTTGTCCTCGATGTAAGGAGTGAGGCGGTTAAGAACCATGTGTTCTAAAAGCTTGTCAACACAGGACGTGAGGGAGATGGGACGAAGGTTTGCGATGGTAATGGGTTTGTTTGGTTTAGGGACCAGCGTAATGTCCGCATGCCGCCACTGCTGGGGGAGAGTGCCAGCAGCCCAATGGTGGTTATAGTAATCTAAGAGATGGTCAATTTCTGCGTGATCAAGGTTCCGGAGAAGCTTGTTGGGAATTTGGTCATTGCCTGGGGTGGTGTTTCGTGTGAGCTTCAGGAGTGCAGCTTCCAGCTCCTTCAGCGTGAATGGGGCGTCGAGAGAGGGATTAGGGGGTCCCTTGTAGGGCGGGTAGCGGAATGGGGGTTGCGTGGTGTCTCCCTGGAGGGACTGCTTGAGACTACTCAGCAGCTGGTCTTCCGTACCGGGGTAGGAGTGGATGAGGCGCCTGATGTGATGGTGTGTGGTAGCCTTCGTTTCCGTCTTGCCCATAAGGGAGCGGAGCAGGTGCCAGGTACGGCGGGTGCCCAAGGTACCCTGAAGTCTCACACAGAATTCTGCCCAGTTCTGCCGGCTGAGCTGGCGAGCGTAGTTCTCTGCCTCTTCCGTCAGCTTTGCAATGCGGATCCTAAGCTTACGGTTAGTGCGATTGCGCTTCCACCGTTTGGTGAGGCTGCGGCGAGCTTCCCATATGTGGAGGAGGTGAGAGTCTGCCGCAGGGGATTCTTGCGTTAGGTTGACAGTGGTAGTGTGTTGCCGACAGAGGTCCAGTAATTTAGTTGTCCATGTGTCGATGCAATCAATTTTCTGAGCCGGTGTTTGTTTACGGAACTCTTTCCAATTGGTGATGCGGGCCGTGCCAATTGAGGGTGATTTGGGGCGGTAGTGCGATATCGTGAGTTGAATGATGTGGTGGTCACTGCCCAGGGTTTCGTCGTGGCGGGACCGTACTGCATGCGGGACATTGTGGGTGAGCGTGAGGTCTGGAGTAGTGTCCCTGGTAACGCTTGTGCCAATACGGGTGGGGAGACCTGGTATATTGCACAGGTAAAAATGCTGTTGTTGGAGGGCATGGAAAAGACGTTGGCCGTTAGGAGTGTCGTAGCGGTATCCCCACGCCGTGTGGGGGTCATTAAAATCACCAAGAAGAATAAGTCGGTGGCCACGGGTCCGTTGCCGTAGTGTTTGTAGTAGGGCTTGGATGCCATGAAGGGGTTGTCGGGGGGTGCTGTAGATGTTTAGTATGTGTAAGCTTGGTTGCGTTTTCTTCGGAGGTAAAAGTTCCACAAAGGTGCATTCAAGGTCCGTCGGTAAGGAATGGGTCTGTACCGCGTGCGCAGTACGAATGAGGATGGCGGGGCGGGAGGTGGGTTCAGTCTGGTGAGATTTGTAACCCTGAAGGGTGATTGGCGCCGCGTCCACTTCTTGCAGGGCTATAATATCTGGGGAATGTTGTTGGGCGTATGCTAATAAGGAGGGGCGATTGTTGCGGTAGAAACGACAGTTCCACTGCCAGATAGTGAGAGCCGGAGATTTAGGTGGGATCATAGTCGAGCTGTAGCTTGGGCGGAGGTGGTGGCTTGTTGTTGTTCGGTATCAAGCGCACCTTCGTACTCCTCGTGATCGGATGGGATGGTCGAGCATGTGTCTTCTGATTCGGGGGGCAACTGACGGATCTTGGGCTTTTTGCGTGCTTTAATAATGCGCGTGCTCTCCTCGAGGGCTTGAAGGCGTTTGTCAAGGCTGTTGAGACGGCCATTAAAGGAGCCATGAAGAGAAAACACAAGTTTGGTTCATTCAAAAGATTGTCTCGTTACAATCATACTGACACCACTTTTAACGTAAACTCCGCTCAAATAAGCTACATAATTAGGAAAAACGGGAGTGGTCATGCGACCCACCAGCTCATTTCCCGCAACAAAACCTATGATGTCACATGAGCTAAGCTCTGCGATTGGCGGAGGCTGGCAGAAGCAGACGCAAATTAGGTAGAGCTTACAAACTAGACGAACGAGCGATTTGCGCTTAAATTTAGGGCACATTCTTTACAAAGCAATAAGAATGATGGGACAAACAGTGGAAGTTACGAAAGCACATGTAAACATAGAAGTACTGATGCGTTCTGCTGTTCGTACTGCGCACAGCATGCTTGGTTTAGCTGCACAGCACTACGGGGCTTGGGGTTGTCTCAGACGACACTGGCCGATTGACGCAAGCAACGGTGTCTTACGTGACCCCATTTGTCGAGCGAGCACTGTTTCAGGGAACGAATATTTTCTCCCAGAACAAAAACAAGCCAGGTTTAAATGCGGGCAAAAACAAACCAAACGCTTGCCACGGTATGGTGGCGCCATCTAGGTTACGGAACGTAAAGAAACGCGGGAACAAACCAACACCGCTGTACAGGGTGGAGACAAGCTTTGAACGGTCCCGTGCCGCCGCAATTGGGCCAACGGGCTCAACGCGTTATTCTTTTCGTTTCCCACGAGACCTAGCAACGCGAAACAGACAATATGATTCAAACTTCTTCAGTAAACCGCGTTACGGCGATAATTTTAGCGCGGTTTTGACACAATGACTTGCTTCGGCGGCGAGCGAGCAACCGAAAATGGCGGCGCCAGCGTATACGTGTCTCTACCCTGTACGGCGGATGCGTGAATGAAGGTACTCTAGGCTGCAGAGCGGTCGGTTCATGTGATGTCATTTGGGACCGCGAAAACGCACGATTGAGCGGGAATAAAGCACCGTTTGTATCCGGACAAGCGCTGGGGGCACTATAAAACACGAAATCTTTCGAATAAAACCAACTTGCATTTTCTCTTCATGGCTCCTTTAATGTGTTCGCCCATATCGTAAATAAGTCGCTCAATGCGGGAAAGGTCCGTGGGGGCTGGGGTGAGCGCGCGGGGAGTGGTCTCTTCGTCAGGCTGTGTGTCCATGGGCGTTGCAGAAGCGTGAGATGAGTTGTGGATCAATTTGTCGACTTGAGCAAGCAATTGCTCAATACATGATTCAAGGGCAACGGTACGTTTGTTGGTGGCCTCGAGTTGCTGTTTTAAGCTGGCATTTTCCTGTTCTAGTTGGTGGATGCGTTGGTCAGGGACGGTTGGCGGAGTAGGGGTGGTTAAGATAGGTGAGGGGTGAGCAGTGGGTGGAGCAAGTGCCACGGCTGACCAGCGTACCTTGTTGGCGGGTTTCTTGAGTGGTGAAGGTTGGGTGGTCTCGTCCAGGGAAGGCCAGCTGTTGGCAGGGGCCAGTCCTTGGTTGGTGCGGGCGTTCCTCCGAGGCATTAGGCGAGGGGGTGGTGGTGGTGGTGGTTTTAATTTCTTACGGCATTTACGGCTGGCCGTAAGGTGGTTGAGAACACAAAATTGGCAAGTCGGGGTGCATGGATGTCCGATGGGGGGATCACGTAAGTGGCAGGTTGGGCAGATGATGGCCTCGGGGTTTGGGCAGATGTCCTGCCGATGGCCCATCTCCCCGCAGAGAGCACAGCACTGGATAGTTTGACGGTATGGTCGACAGCGTGTGAGGATGCGGTATGCTTTTATGTAGTATGGCACACGGGTGCCTTCAAAGGTAATTACGGCGGCGGTCGACGTGCCGAGTAGTCTGGCGTGTAGAATGCGCGGCCCGTTGGTGGCCAGTATGTGCTGCAGTTGTTCATTCGTAGTCCCCACGTCTAGGCCGGTGATGACTCCTCTAGTCGTGCCCGGTAGTGGTTTAAGGTAGGGGGTGAGCTCTTGGGTCGTTGCCCCCAGTTGGATGGTCGTCACTTCGCAGAGTGTTAGAGCTAGCGTTTCGTCGGGTATGCTCGCGACGATCAGGTTCTGCGTAACTTGGGTTTGGATAATTACGCTGGAGAAGAATGTCCGTTCAGAAAGTTTGCTTGCTTGGCAGATGGCTTGTGCAAATTGCCGCTCACTCCAAGAAGAAACGCGAAGTCCGGCCTGAGGACGATATACGATCTTGAAATCGTTGGCGGGAAGACGTGGCTTTACATCACCACGGAGGTTGGGCTTGCGGACAGATGCGGGCGAAACCGCTTGCTGCTTACATATTTTGCCTCTGCCGTAGGATTTGTTGCCATGGGCCGGGTTTGTGGAGAGTGCAGCCGCTGAGCTGGTCAAACTCCATAGTCGTGGAAGAACCCTGCGGTGGTGTTGTCATGTTTAGGAAATCTGGAAATCGGGCCGGAGCCCGTCACTCACGGCGGTGGTAATCCCATCTGAGCAAGGCTGAGCAAGGCTTAGCCGCGCCACCGGCGCGCTCGGACAGCCGGTGGTCGTTGCGTCTCAACTCCTGGTCCGGCGTGGTCGTGGCTGGGCCCAATCGATGGCGGACGTCGTTAGCAAACGATTGGTAGTGTTTCCAACGAACCAGGTACTCGGTGACCGGTAATATCACGCCTTTTAGCCAGAGCCCATCATACTGATCTGGGCAAACAAAGGCCGATGATGATGATCCTCTAGGTTGAGAGAATATGAAAGCTCGTTCAGCCTATATTTTCAGATTTACACGGCATTGTCGATACTTGCGATTACTATTTTCCTTTTGCATCTGCGAGGCCGCGCGGATGCCGCCGGCCGCCTCCGCCGGAGCGACCGGTCCGCCGGTCACCGTCTCCCGGCTTCGGAAAAATTCCGCGCGGCGTCACTAGCGTCGCTGGAAAGAGCGAGATTGCCCAACAGTGAATACCTGTAATCTACCGCTCGACCCTTGTTCTGGCCTATATTTCCATGGAGGAAAGAATATTCAGGAGAGGCCCCTAGCATCCCAATGCATTGCGAAAAGTGTGGAGGAAGTGACGTCATGTTGCTTACTTGTTTACAACTGCGGTGGCCGAATCTGGGCGAATAGAACGGACAAATTTTTAAGGCGATTGGTATGTGGCTGCCTCACTACGCTTGCAAACCAGCGCAGTCACTACGACAAACGTTTTTAAATTGGCTAGATCTTGTACCCCGCGTGGGGCACAAGACTTACCCCCCCAAAAAAAGTGACGAT